>NC_092206.1:65631587-65751241 GCF_043381705.1 Parasteatoda tepidariorum | reverse complement strand
TTGTGGCTTGAAGGAAAATTATAGCTTAATATTGTTCATGGGTTAAATTTAGTAGGAACAACACAACCTGTGACGTAGGCTATATTATACCCAATTACGTTTTGTAAACAAACTAGGATTTGCAAGATCACTAGGATTGCAATACAGCATCGGCTTTCAGTATAAGCCATCGACAATTAATTTGTCGTGGATGATGGAAATTAATGAAACGTAAATTGTAGAATTAAATCAAATTCTTTTAAGAAGACGCCATACCACGAGAGAAAGTTTTCGACGCAAAATTTCTTTCACCTCCATTACTAATTAAAAAGAAAGGAAAAATGGGTTCAGGCAAATCTAGCTATAAAACTTCAATTGCTGAAGAAAAAAAAAATTCTTTTTTGAAAATATCAAAATGCAAACAAATTATTGGAGGAGAACTTTCCATCACGCAATCCTTAGTTATCTTCTTGTAATTTAATGTCATTTTAATATTTTTAAAATTTCTTTTCAGTATTTGAAATTTTATCGCTTACTCTAGGTTTGTCAAAACTCACATTCTCTTTACTTCAAATTAGTTTTTGTGGTAAAGGAGAATTGACCAAGAAAAGTTTCCCTTGTGGTATGGCTTCCTTTTAATTCTCTAATTTCAATAATTATTTTTGTATAAAAAGAGTACAAATATTATTATTATTTCTTTAAAAAAAAACATAAATTGGATAGTGGTTATTCTCCTATGACAATTCTTTTATGGATTTTTATTTTGGTCATAGCTCAAATTATGCGTTTATAAAAAATATATGGCTTGTTATGTGTGTTTGTAAAATGGAATATATGTATATAGATCAAAAGGTGCGTTCTAGAAAATGGGTATGACCGGATTAAAAATTTGGATTTGTTTTTTAACCATTGAAAAGGCGCATATTTGGTTATATCTAGTTTTATTAACTCATATTTTAAGCTATATCCATTTTTTTTAAACCCGCATTTCAAACTAAGTCTACATCCGTTTTTTTTCTCAAGCTCGCATAATCTATCGTGGAGTTCGGGAACAAAAACAGACCTTTTAATCTAATGATCGGATCTTCATGTTTTAGGACTCAATCTTAATAGTTCGAGGGGGTCAAGTATGCTAATTAATTAGTGCAGACGATATTTTTAGTTACGAAATTTAGACTTTCTCCGAACAAACATACCCTTTTTTCGACGGGTTCGGATTTCTGACCCCCAAAATATAGGTGGTATGTTATATTATAGCTGTGCTATCTGGAAAATATGGTCTCAACAGTTTGGCCAGGAGAACGGTTTAAAGTTGACCCCTTAATGTTTATTTTACTTTTTGCGTATTTCGCTATATCTCGAAAACTTTTAAGCGGGTTTAAAAAAATTGCATACAATTATAAAATTCATGTATTCAAAGATAATACCTTGCAAAAAAAATTTTTTGTTGTTGTTAATATTTATTATTTTTTTACTATTTTGTTTAATAATAGTCGAAAAAATTTGAATTGAAAGGCATAAATTTTTTTAAAGAATGCAATTTTACATGGTGAAATACAAAATTTGAGCAAATTCGGTTGAATAGTTCCTGAAAAATGGAATTTTGAAAACGTCAGGTTTTCAATCACTGACGACGAGCAATCGGTATTTAATCAAAGAATTTAATTTGCGTTATAGTTATTAATTTTTCGTCTGTTAATCTCTGTGTACTAGCTTATCAGTGAATCTATTGTGCGACGAAAATCATAACATCAAATTAACCCTCGATTATATTAAGTTAAAAAGAAAACGTAATAAAAAATTTAATAAATGAAACGAAATACTTCTACCTCTTGAGCTATAAACAATAGCAGAACGTGTGATTTTTGCTGAGATATCAACATTGTGGTCAAAGTTTGAAAATTTAAAAAGTGGTGACTACTGTTTTTTGAGGTTATCGTGAATTTTATATGTTTTAATTTCACGTCAATTTTAGGAATTCAGTTGGTCATTCGCAATACAGATATTTAATTTGTAATTATTTTTGTTAATTGGTAATTAGTTAAAAATATTTTGTTTCCTCGAACTTTTTTTACTAGTTTTTCTAAATTTTTTCGGAAAGTGGCCACCTTGATTGACGTAGCTTAGAAGAAAGAAACTTATAAATATAAAAAAAAATACTTTAAAATAAATTTCGATTTATTAAATTTATTTAAAGTTTTTTTAAATTATTTTTAATCATTACATAAATAAATAATAAATTTAAGTTTTTAGAATTTTTTATTTATATTGTAGGATATTTGTATAAGCATCTTTAGATTTTAAATCCACCCGATTCAAATAATATGATATTTATGTGTCATAAAATTGTTCTAAAGGTTACTTGAATAAGCTTTCTTACCTTTCTCACAATTGATTACTTGCAACTCGAGAAGAAGAGGATTACTACTGCACAGACACGTGACCTATGAGCTCAGCGTGAGCTGATCATTTCGAAAAGATTTTCTCCACATAAGTTAAAATGTTAATTAACGTGAAGTTAGCTAAGCACAATGCCGTATAACATGTCGAATTTGTAAATTTCTTGTCGGCGTCTTTTACTTGACTTAAATTTATTATTTATTTATGTATTCTATTGTAACCGGGATTGTTCTTGTTTTGTGTATCTGGTAACTTACGATGCATAATTAGTTTGTTCATGTTCTTCATCTGCGTAGGGACCGAGGGTGTGCGGTATTGGTCCTCGTTAAACTGTGCTACCGTAAAGTGCTCGACTTCGCGCGCAGGTCGTCGGGCTACCGAAGCGGGGGTGCCATCCGCAGAGGATCAAAATTGTAATGGCATGTCTTCGGATCATCCTCCGGGATGTTTCCCAGACCGTCGCCAATAGCCCATTGTGCAGCTCTAGTGCGACATAAATTAACAACAACAACAACTTCATGTTCTTCATGGTTTTGTTCCATGCCTGTCTTTGTGTTAAGTAAGAAATAAATAATAAAAGAATATAGATTATAGAATTGAAAGAACAGTTGCTAACATAAACAAATGCCACGTTTTAACAGGCAATCAGAATTGATATGCACGCGCTACATCACTTGTAGGTATCCAACTTTTCATTATAATTAAAAACTCCGATCAATAATAGTAAATCCAATTATATTTTTTTACACATATAAACGCTTTGTAAAAGCATACAAACAGAAAAAAAAATTATTTTTTTAGTGATAAAATTATACTAATGGTTGTCCCATATATTGAACGCTGAGTCTCTAGAGCAGGGGTTTCCAACTGGCGGCCCGGGGACCGCATCCGGCCCGCGAAGCCTTTTTTTGTAGCCCGCGACCTAAAATATATTAGTTGTCATTCTTTTGCCGACAATTTTCGTAAGAAATTTATATGGGTTTAAAATACTTTTCTCGTTAATAAAAACCTAATTTCTTCGTTTCTGTGAAATTTAAAATACCAACGGTGCGAAGAAATTTATTTTTCAGGTTTTGCATCCAAGAAAATATTTATTCAAATACAAAAATAATCGTGTATGTTGATCTTTTTTATTTCATTTTTTTCTTATTTTGTGAATATAGTTTAGCATGTGCGTATCAGAAATTTTCACGAAGAAATTCTCTGATTTAACTTTTAGAAACCACTCATTTTGTACGAAAATATTTAAACACACATTTGTAAATTTAAAATGCAAATATCTATTCTCAGGTGGTTGCAGCAGACAAACCTCAATTTTCTCATTGAATATTTTGTGTGCTACTATGTAAATTTTAATACAATTAGATATCTGTTGCACATTAATTGTTTAATAAATAGGTGCGCACTTGAAAGTTATCGTAGCCCGAATTTTTATTATTTACTTAATATTTTTAAAAATATTATTAATAACAATTAAATATTTTTAAAAATCTACTTCCTATTTTAATTTGTAATTCAATACTTTTGTTTTGTACAACTTGATAAAGCTCTGACAGTAATATTTAATGTTCCTTCAAACATAAAAGAGTGCTACATAAAATATTGAAAAAGTTGCGGCCCGCCATTTGATTTGTGTTTTTAATTGTGGCCCCCGGCCTCATGTAAGTTGGAAACCCCTGCTCTAGAAGATAAAATTAAATTGTTTTTGACCAACTGTTTTCAGCTGTTCTATTTTTCAATTAAGTTTTCCAGTTCCAGTTCGTTTTCTATAAAAAGCATAATGGCAGGTATTGTGTGGAACGAACGAAATTAGAACATATCTTTTATAAAATAAGTTTTTAGTTTAATCTCTACAGTCCTAAACATTCTTTTCTTTTCAATAATACATGCTAAGCTCATTCTAAAAATAACACGTACTCTAGCTTTTGTTGCCTAAAGTTTTACAGCATTAATCTCGAAACTCGTTCTTTGAGGAATTGAACCTTGGGATTCCGTTATCAGAAGCTTTTGAATTCAATCGGACCAAGAGGATTTGTATGTAGCTGTACTTGGGATATATTTGCGATATAAAAAAGAAAAATATTTACAGGAAGCTTTTAATAAAGGGCTTGGGTCTCGTGACTTTCGGAAATCGCGTGTTCATTTTGGAAAACGTTTTCGGTTGAACCCATAATGCCCTGCATTGCATGTCAAAATAAAATATGATTTTTCGATTTCAGAACGACGTTAAGTAGAACGTAAAAATCTATTGTGATTTAATAAAAGTATAAGCGAGAGTAAGTGGAGTATATTTTTGCCGTATCACTTTCACTGATCTGAAAATCATATCCTCCAAATGAGAATGGGGAGTAAGTTATTTCTAGATGAAAAGGATTTTATTGCTGTACTCAGAGCTTAATTTTAAGGGGGGGAGGAGTATGGGAACCCTAATACATACCACCCTATTTTGGAAAAACGAAAAAGTGTAAACTGTGCATATATTTTTAATTTTAAATGTAAGACAGATTCTTAAATTCAGGCATAATAAACACTCAAAATTTTTTTTCTTATCATATAAAATGCTATTTATGCTAAATAATAATCTTGATGATTTTATATAATGAAACACAGTAATATTACTTTATTAAAAATTTAATTCGCTTCAAAAATATAGGTAGGTCGATTTTATTAACGTCGCAGTAGAGCTGCACAATGGGCTATTAGCGATAGTCTGCGAAACATCCCTCAGGATGATCCGAATACATGCCATCGGAATTTTGATCCTCTGCTGAAAGTATGGCTCCCCTACTTTGATAGCCCAACGACCTGCGCACGAAGTCGAGCTCTTAACGGTAGAACAGTTTAACGAAAACCGATACCGCTCACCCTCGGTCCCTACGCCGGCTGATCAAAGTGGCTTCCCACTCGGTTACTGACTGCAGCCAGTGACACTTAACTTCGGTGTTCTACTGAGCTGAAAAATAAATAAATTGCAACAGTTGATTTGTTTCAAACGCTCATAAATGGGCGCCCATTTTCAAGACTTGCTAAACGTAAATGAGAAGAAAACAAAGTGACTTGAAGTATAAAACGTAAAATTGTCAACGAAAAATGGTAGGTAGGTACTTAATTTACGTCGCTCTAGAGCTACAGAATGGGCTAGTGGCGACGATCTGGGAAACATCCCGGAAACATATCCGAAGACATGCCATCGCAATTTTGATCCACTGCAGATGGGATGACTCCCCTGCTTTGGTAGCCCAACGATTTGCACGCGAAGTCGAGCCCTTTACGGTAGAACAGTTTAACGAGGACCAATACCACACCCTTCTCAGGCTGATCAAAGTGGACACCCACCCGCTTATTGACCGCAGCCAGTGATGCTTGACTTCGGTGTTCTACTGGGAACCGTATCTTTACGATCATTCCACTGCTGCACAACGATAAAGGAAAAATTAAAGGTTGGAAACAAAAACTATAAAAACCATAGTAGCCGTGATAGAGAAAGAAAGATGGTAGGTAGCTAGGTACTTTATTTATGTCACACTAGAGCTGCACAATGGGCTATCGTAGGTGATCTGGGAAACATCCCCGAGGATGATCCGAAAACATGACATCACAATTTTGAGTTTCTGCAGTGGGGATGACTCCTCCGCTTTGGTAGCCCGACGACCTGCTTGCCGAAGTCGAGCACTTTACGATTTAACGAAGACCGATACTACGCATCCTCGGTCCTTATGCACGCTGATCAAAGTGGTCACCCATCTGCTTACTGACCGCAGCCAGTGATACTTGACTTCGGTGTTCTGCTGGGATCAGTGTCTTCACATGTCAACTACGTAGTATGTCAACTCTATGGTCTTTACGATCAGTTGTGGGACAAAACAGTTCAATGCAGCTGATCAATGCAATATTGTTATATGCTATGTTGTACACTGCAATATTGATGCAGTTTTAATGGGTACCAAATATGCTAATGTAATATATTGAACCTATATTAGTATATTTGGTGCATATTAAAACTACACCAATTACCACAATAACAATAGTACCTATCATAAAAATTAATTAAGCACCATTGGCATCTATAACAATTTGGTATTTTTTTTTTAACTTTTGGAAATACCCTCTAAAGATTTATTTCCTATTGATAATCACTATTCGCCTAACTCTAATGTGCAGTGGACTGCTCGTTAAGACACGGTTCTCAGAAGCATCACTGTCTGCGGTCAGTGTGCGGGTGGGTGACCACTTGGATCAGTCTGCTTAGGGACCGAGGATGTGCGGTATTAGTCCTCGTTAATAAACTGTTCTACCTTAAAGTGCTTGACTTCGCGTGCAGGTCGCCGGGCTGCCGAAGCGGGGGTGCCATCCCCTCTGCAGAGGATCAAAAATATAATAGCATGTCTTAATAAAATGTTTCCGATAAAGGTATCGATACACTTTATAAATTGTTGACTTCATGCATTTTTCAATTGATTTGTTAAAAGCTGTGCAAAATGTCTTAGCATAACTTAAGCACAGAAAATTTCGATTGAAAATTTTGGTCAGGTAGGATAGTGCGATCTTAGGCAGTACAGTTTAAGTAAAGCTTCAGCTCTTTGTTGTTTAAAGAATAAAGGTTGCTAAACGCATAAAAGCAATTAGTTTTACATTTCTAGATTCATCGAATTAGAGTTGTCAGACTGGCTATATTGCACCGGAAAAGGTAATAGGAGCTATTTTTCAGTTAACTGTGGATGTCTTACAGAGAGTAAACATTTCAAACAGAATAGCGTAGAGACACTTTCAAAGTGGTGCAAAGTGAAGCATCATTGTTTTTGCTAGCTTATTATTTTTTTATAAGTTTCTTGCAAATAAATTGTCTTTACTCAACAAATTTTTAACAACCAATAATCAGTACATTTTAAACGCAGTCACCTTGGGGCATCGTCCAGAAAACGTGGCAAATCGCGATCCTGTGCCTCTGTTGCATTCCAGACGGCTAATTGTTGACCAGTCTTGAGAATATCATCAATTTTTTATGATGCTTAACACTAGAAAGACTGAAAATTAGTATATACCTATATTGCCCAAAAGCAGTCAAAATCACTGGATTGTGAATGCGTAAAATTTTTTTTTCTCAATTAATTTTTAATATTTTTTATATTATTTACAGTTATATAACAAGTTATTAGTTAATATTAACAATAAAAAAATTATATGTTGTACAAAAAGTCACAAAATTCTGAGAAATTGTGTCACTATATACATCATTGTTTTTCTAATTGAAATTAAAAAGCAGTCAAAATGACTTCCTTAGGCAATCTAGTGTTAAGGATTATATTTAATTACGAAATTTATATTAATTTTCGATTATATGCCTTAACAATTTTGCAAGCCCTACATTGAAATTTTATCAAAAATGAAAATAGTTTTTATTCGTTGGCTTGTTGAAACTTGATGTTTCCAGACGAAGATCTCTACAGTAGGATTTATGTATTTTTCTAAAACAAAACGTAGATGATTTCTGAAGTTTTTGATTACGCAGATGATGATGCGGAGAGATGTCCCCAATTCAAATTTCAGATTACATACATTATTTCATTAAAATGAGTTAAAAAATAAACGAAGGAAATGAATTTAAACCCATATTTGTTTCTGAATTATGCAATTTTTTTTTGAGTTTTTACAGGTTTGCAATTATTGAAAAGACTGGGAAATTATTGGAGTAAGTCGATCTCCATCGAGTTCCATATTAGTTTTAAATTCCTTCCCAAATAGATACTAACTAATTATAGGAAATATGGATAGAGTTTAAATATGTGAAAGTTTGAAATCCAAGAAAATAAAAGTTATGAGTAAATATAGTGAGACTTTGATTATCCGAAGAAGTTTAGGTCGGAGTTACTTCCGATCATCAAAATATTTAGATTATATTGGTATTGCTGTTTTTTTTAATATAATTTCATCAATAAACTTATACAACTTTTGTTAATAATACAATCTGTACTGCAACGGATTAATGCTCTACGCATAATAATGCTTTACTGATTTTATAAATATTTGGTTTTCTTTTCTTTTCCTTTTTTTTCTTTTGCAAAAGAGTATTTATGAAAAGAAGATTTAAAAAAAAAGTTGTTTGGATTAGATAAATTTTATTTTAAAATTCGCTCCTGAATAGTGAATCCCTTCATTTTTTCTTCAATAAACCACTTGTACAAATCTAATTTACAATCTTTAACTAATTTATATTTCAATCATTAGCTAATTTAATTAGCAGATATGGAAGATATGATCAAGCTAAAACACATTTATAATAATGATAAGTATGATATAACAAAAATCACGACTTTCATATTTTTAACCAAAGCGACCAACTTCCATCTGACAAAACTTTTATTTGCTACACAAAAAGGTTTTTTAAAGGTTTACGGTCAAGAACATTTTGTACTTTTATGGTTTTGAAACCGTTTACAACTATTATGGCTANCCTTACTATGTGTTGTATATTGTGGGTAAGTTTCATAAAATTCCATGTGTAATTTCTTGAGTTATCGCGATTTTTGTGAATTTTCCTTAATTTATGATAACCAGTGTATTATGGCTATAAAACCGTGAATACAAAACTATACGTTTTTTCTAAAACTAGTTACAAGTAGCGTGGCTTCAAAACCGTAAAAAATAAATTTAAATGGACAAAAATAGAAAAATTACGCAGTTCGAAGGAATTAAGTGGCTTCATTACGTAAGCTTAGTTGGTGCGATAAAAATAAACGGTTTTTCTCACAGTTAACAGTTTGATTACCATCTTATTTATGGTTATTTAACTGTTTTGTTTGAATACAAATCGGAAGATTCTTAGCGAAATTTTTAAAGATGTAATAAAAACAGCTCATTATTTGAATTGTTTTAAGTTTCATCAACGAGTAAGATTACATCTCATTTATTTCTTCTCATTGAGTCATGAGTGAAATTTTTTTTTCCAAGTAGAGATGTTTCTTTTCAAATCTACGTAATCGCCTATTTCGTTACGATTATCATACTGAAAACTGCTCTTACATAAAACTACAATAATTGTATATTTTGAAAACGAAATGTTTGCGTTTTTGCTGAAAATATTTACATTTAAGGGAGAAAAATGAGGAATGAGGCAATTACGAGGATTGAAGAGCGGAGCGAGTAGGGGGTGGAGACTCCTGGTATATAGCAAAATTGTGTTCATTTACCTTGAAATAATAGATTCAATGGATTCAACCAGGACCTAATTAGAAGTTAGGTTTCGGAATTAAATGCGTAGTAGAATCCCATAGCATATACTTTTTGAATTCAGAAACAATTATTCAGAGTTAAAAATTCACCTTAAAAACTATATTTTAGGACCTTATTTAGAAACTTCATTTATTAGAAACCCATAGCATATACCTTTTGAATTCAGAAACAATTATTTCGAGTTAAATATTCCCCTTTAAAACTATATTTTAGGACCTTATTTACAAACTTTATTTACATGAAACCCATAGCATATACCTTTTGAATTGAGAAACAATTATTTAGAGTTAAAAATTTACCTTAAAAACTATATTTTAGGATCTTGAGTAAATGGGATAATTATTAGCATTTGCCCTGAAATCTGGCTTCCGAGAACCTTTCTCAAGAATCGGAGAAAAGAGTTTAAACAATTATCCGAAAGATGTGACTTTGACATAAATAATCAAAAATTCATAAATATTCGGTATGCGTGAAGTATGTCGCCCTGCTACATGTGCAGATGTTGGACTTTAAAAATGGATGTAACTGCAGATGTTGGACTTTAAAAATCATTAATTTTACAATTTTTTTTTAAAATGTTGACTATAATGATTTTCTTTTCTTCTTCTTTTTTTATTTCTTAAAATATACCTTTTCTTTAATCATTAGATGAGCATGTTTGACAAGTAAGTATTCGAAAAAATTCGAATGCTAAACAAAGATATTTGCATGCATTCTTAATAGTTAGCATATAATAGTTATATTTGTACATTTTGCCTAATAAATTTCATTACAAATTGTTTCCTGCATCTAAATTTATATTTCCTCTTGTCTTTATTATTAGGCTGTACTGCATTACCATAATGCCCTTCAGTTCCGCGCAAACAAAAATACCAACAGCGATTGTATTTGTCCTCGGTAGCAGTGATGCAACAGTATTGTCATAAAAAAGCGTCGATGGTCAAGTGTCAAATTTCGCAATTTTCGCAAGAAACAAATCGAATATTTCCATCGCAGTTGTTGCTTATAAAATGTCAGATGTTAACGATCGTCGCTGACTAGTAGGAACTACAGACCGCTGCTTATTGCGGAAGCTTTTTCAGTATCCAGCCTTGTTTGGAGGCTGTGTGTCCGAATCCCCAGTTTCCGGCTAGAAATTATGTTCGATGATCTCTGGACTGCGGGGGCGTTCATCCCGAACCAACACCTTCCTGAAGGCAGGTAGAGTGCCTAACTGCACGCTGTCTACATGTGTTTGCAACAGATTCTTGCAAAGGCGTTGCTGGTTGTCGAACGTTTCCTCTGGAGCGAGTGGCCGATGTTCCGTTTGTTCTCTTTAGCAAATGATGTCTCTTACTAATGATTGGATACACTGTTGTCCTATTTTTTCGATACTGCAAGTAACCTAACGTAACTAAATTAATAAGGTGACTGTTTTGTTTTGGAATGAAGTCTTTTGAATTGAAGTCTTGATAGAATTTAGAATTTTAAAGCGAAAAGAGAAGCCATTTTCAAGAACTGTTTGGTGTATGTGGTGTACCATGTCTACGAATTTCAGTTGAAATTGTTTAATGCGTTAAATGACAGTTTAACTTGAAATACAAGTGTGATTAAAAAGAAAAGACTTACTGAACACCTCCACTGATGCCATTTTTTCTAAACTAAAGTTATAGGGGAAAAAAACTAACAATGCTGTAGACAGAAACCTTACAAATAGACGTGGAATTCTTAGAATTGCGAGAGACATTTTTTCAAGAAAAAATTGAGTAAATAATCTCCAAATATGAAAGAGATATATGTAAACAATCTCACATGAAATCAAAAAGATTTTTTTTCAGTTACTCAATGCATCAAAAGAGAAATGAAATGAAATTTTGGTGGTGGCAATTCATCATATTCCTTGAAGGTAGGCTTTTTATCAATCAAATTTCAAATTAAGCTTGGAATAATTTTCTTTTATCAATCAACGTAAAACAATTTATTAATTATAATAATTGTGAATTAAAATAATCCTATTTTTAGAATATTTTAAATATTATTATTTGAAAATAAAATATATCATTATATTGTTATTTACATAGAGTATGCTAATTAATTATGCTATTTATATGAGTATGTTTGCATTCAGTTTATCCGTATTTCTTTATTATTTTAGAGGGGAAGCTTTCATACTCAAATCATTTTAAAACAAACACGGCTTTTTAAAATAGATTTATATTAAACATGATTTAATTTCAACAAATAGGAGATATGTTAATTTCATCTGAAGGTGTACATCACTGTAAAATTCTTAACTCAACTTAAATCTTTAATATTTTTTTAAAAATATAATGTGATAAATTATTTTTTGAGAACATTGTCCATAAAGTATGCAAAAACAATTAACATAAATAAAAAAAGTTTTTTATGTATTCTTTTAGTATATTAAATAAGCTTATTAATAATAAATAAATAATTAACAAATATTAATAATTAATAAATAATTTTTTGTTGAAATTTTTACAATAGTATTTTCTTTTAAAGCAGGAGTGCAATTTCAGCTTTGCTGCAAGCTTTATTAAGTCAACTAATTTTGTCTCGTGCCAAAAACAATGAGAGAAAACAACAAATAGTGTTAGTATACTGAAAAACAAAATAATTAATGTTATTAATGCATTTAACAAGGGAGTATTCTGAACTTCTTTATACAGTCGAACCTCGCTAACTCGAACCTCGATTTCACGAATTTTTCGATATCTCAAAGGAAAGAAAAATTCCTTCAAATTTCCTATACATTCAATGCTACAAAAAACTTGATTTTACGAATTTTTTTCCTAATCCCTCGATAACTTGAATTTTTTTCCATAAATAGTGTCGATTTTTTTTCTGAAAATAAAAAAATATTCCAAAAAAAATAAAAAATTTTAAGAATAAAAAACCAATTCACACTGTAACTGTAAGACTGTGGACATTGTAAGAAGATTTATTGAGAGGCAGAATATGTCAGAGGAGACATTTAAAGCTACAGTCCACTTAGAAAGTGTTATAGACAAACTTTCTTACTCATCTCTAAAGCAAACAACATTTGAATCTTATTTTTAAATGAAAGTGTAAAAAGTGTTTTTAGAATAAATATGGAATATATAGTAAATAAGTTATGTAAAGAGCATTTTTCTTTATTCTACCATCGATAACATGCAATTTTCTATCATTCGAATTTTCGGTATCTCGAATTTTTTCTCTTCTCCCTTCAAGTTCGAGATATCGAGGTTTGACTGTATTTTCTGTCTGTTTTAAGCGAGTAATTGACAACGCATGATCCTTCTCTTTTGTGACGAAGCAAAGTTTGTTAACCGAGCTGATAGCCAAACCATAAATGTACCAAATATAAACAAATACCGTTTTTTAAGTGTGCTTGCCACTCACGCTTAAACAAAAAGGCAGGGATTGTTACGTAACAGAGCCGGTTGAACCTCTTTATCCGGCTTTGAAGATCAAAAAATGTTGAGACAAGTATTTATATTGAAAATGAAACATTTTAAAGGTTCCATCCATCATGCGTTGTCCATTATTAAGGGGTTGGATAAGGCATGAATAAAATAATTAAAATTATTGCTAAAAATATCGCATTCAGTCGGAGTGGAATGTAAATTTTACTTTCAATTTTGCCTTTGCTGGCTGCAAACAGAGTACTTGTAGGCCTCAACCGGGAAGCCGGCCTTTATGTTCTACAAGCCTGCTTCAAAGTAATTAACGTAAACAGTAAAAAAATTCTAATAAAAACATTATATTACATAGAAGCTTCCTGTTTATCCTCAAATTATTAGATTGTTCCAAATGAAATTAGTTTTTTATGCACATATTTTAGAAAATGACGAAAAAGAAATTTTTTTTTCAATTCTATTCAAACAAAGAATGTTAATATTACACCTAAACTTAACACTAGAATGCCTAAGGAAGTCATTTTGACAGCGTTTTAATTTCAATTAGAAAAACAATGATGTATATAATGACTCAATTTCTTAAAATTTTGAGACTTTTTGTACAACATATAATTTTTTTAATTGTTAAAATTTACTATTAACTTGTTATGTAACTGTAAATAATATAAAAAATATTAAAAATTAGTTTTAAACAAATTTTTTTACGAATTCACAATCCAGTCAGTTTGACTGCTTTTGGGCAATGTAGGTATATACTAATTTTCAGTCTTTCTAGTGTTAACTCAGTGATACGACGGTCCATGGAAGGTTTAAGGTCTACTGTACCCATCCCTGTTTTCTTCACCTTGTAGAAGCAGATTTTTCGGTTGGGTGGTCAGTCGAACTTAAATTTCCCAAATGTTTATTCCCCAAGCATGTTTGGTAATTATTTTATTAGCCTACTAAAGGGGTGTAAGACTGAGTCAACCTTCTCCGGTCCGAGGATGGAACCCCAGATCTGTGGCATGGGAGCGCGAAGCGCAACCACTCAGCCACCAAGCCTAAATTTTACACCTGCCAAAATCAATTCTATGTACGTTTGCATTGTTTTGACAAAACACTAGTTCAAGTATAATTATACCAGTAAAAACATCTTTGAATTAAATGTCTGTTCATTTAGAAATGGTATATTGGTTCATTCGACAACTTCTAATGGGAAACATCGTTTATTATTTTTTAGAGTTGGTTTATAAATGTTAATTCAAAGCATCGGTTTTGTACTTTTTCATATTTATTATTTTAACCTCGATCCGGCCATATTTATATTGATTTGAATCCATAATTCAAACATGAGTTACAAAATAAAGCTGTTAATTCAAAACAATACATTCATCAGTTTTGTATCCATTAATTTAATGCATATTTAATACATACCATAAGTCTAATGTATAATTCTAGGTCTCAGACTGCAGTCAGCAGTCCATTAATGTCACTTAAGTGCTATCACAACAACCGAACTACAGGTTCAAGTCCATTGGTTTGAATAAATTTGTTATATTCTGTTTATTCCACTCAATTAAGATTAGAATTAGTGGAGTTGATTTATTATTCACGCTGGTAGTTCAAATAAACTAATTCATTAGACATGTATCAATTTATGTATGACATGTATAATTAATTTTTCTAGTGTCTATAGTTACATCGTTGGCAGAAGCTCAGCAGAACAACAGCATCCCAGTGACTCACAGTGATTGCGAATTGAAAATATATAGCTGTACCAAACTCGTCAAACCTATGTTGAACGACGTCAGATACATGTTCCCTACGACACTCAGTGACGTTGATGCCATGTGCAAGTAAGAATTTAATTTTAAATCAATGGAAATATTTAATTAAATATCTATTTTTTTCAATTTTATAGATTAGCATCTAAAGATATTTTTATTTATAATGTCAGGCCAATTGGGTGTTTGCAACACGAGAAGTGAAGTGATTGTGCTTGATTTAAATCAGATTTAATTGGATACTTGTAAGTGACGTCACGCGACTGCTTCGAACCTGATCGGCAACTGAATCGACAAATTCCACGATTTACGATGACGTCAGATGCAGGTATCCAATTGAAGCAAATAGGCATAAACTGAAATTTTCTTTGCTATTTTTTAAATATCGGTTTTGGACCAAAATAAAAAAGACAATAATCCTAGCTTTTGTAATGTTTACTGTTTATCTCATATAAAATATTGAGTGCTCTAAAAAGTTAAAATTAAAACCACCTCTCACACGAATAGGGCTAATGTGATAAGTCTTTATTTTTTAAATTGATTTTAAGCAATAAAAAGTTGAAAAGTATGTTTCATCATCATATTATCCCTAAATATTTTCTCACATTAGATTTACTTTGATAGATGGTAAATTCGGCCCCATTAAGTATATTCCTAGGTTTAATGTCTCTAACATTTCTGAATGAACCTTTTACTTTTATTATTCACGACTACGATGAATATTAACATATATCTTCATTCAAATGCTGTACAACTAATGTTTTAAAATCTATTTAAAAGGGGCTTTTTTTATGAAAAACGAAAAGTTATTTAATGTATACTTTTTTGAATTATATTTTTATATATTTTATATGTGTTTATGATCAATGCGAATAGAATGATGCATTTTTAACTTCATTTTATTACTTTAAAATTGATAAATTTGTCAAAGAATTTCACATAAACCCCGTAATTTTCAGTGTCTCATATTAAACCAATTATGCAATTTCTTGAAGATTTTAAAATTCATAAATATGTAATCAACACATAACTGCCACCAAAACTTCTTCGGTCGAATATTTTTAACTATGTCGAACTATGGAGAGTAATTCCTGGTTTTTAATTGGAACAAATAAATAAATAAAAATTAGGAATTAATTCAGATCTTTTTTTTTAGCTAACTTTTATTTCTTAGTTACATACTTATAATAAAACATTCTTAAGCGGTTCTGTTAAAAATCATCAACTTTTACTCGTGCTTTCTTTCTTTCTATTTCCTTTTTTTTTAAATTTGAAGTCAACTTTTTATTTTCTTAATATTATTCACAAATATATTACAAACACAGAAAAATTTTTAAAATTTGTTTTGCATGATGAGCTCATTTGCAAAGAAAGAAATGCTGTTTTAAAAAAAAATAATTAATAAAAAGAACTGTATATTTATATAGCTTTTCTACCAGGTCGATTCTTCTTAATTTATTGTAGTAAGACGATAGAAATGTTTTCGATAGTAAAAATTATTATAACATTTAAACTCACTAGTTGCTAGTTTCTACTAGTTTTTATTTTATTATAAATTTTTTTTCTTAGATTTACCTGCATGTAAGGCTTATATTCTTACATGTAAGGCTAGGTCATATTCCTGTATGTAAGGTTTACAAGTGTTGCTGTATATCGATACCGATGCTGTATATTTACTGATACAATTTTACGAAGAAATGAAGTTATCTCGCAATTAATGGGGACCAGGAAAAAAAACCACAACACAGTTAAAAAAAAAAATTTATATGGGAAACATGGAAGATTCCACCCACTTTCTTATAAGAAAATACTTTATTTTTTTAAGGACAATAAAATTTCTGCAAACATTTCTATTCTAACGTAAGTTATAAATTGCCCTTTTTATTACTGTTTTCTCAAAGAGAGTAAAAACAATTTCCAATTCCTATCTTGCAGGTAGTTTGACTCACTATGAAGGAGGTTAAATTCAAGGAAATCAAAAGAGTTTCTAAAATCTATATATCAGGAATGAGCTTATTTGTGTCTCATTCTGTAACTTAATAGTTAGTATATTTGAGGTCAGCCTCAAAATCAACTTTTAGCTTGTGAAATTCAGATTTAATTATTTATCTATTTTACGTATAGAGGAGATATGATTTAAAAAAAAAGATTTCAGACTTCGTAAAATTTCTTGAATCTCTCATTTTATTTTCATGCTCAAAAAAAAATTCTTCTTCATCAGCACTACAGCCCAGTGCAGGCTAAGGCTTTCTCTATCTGAGTGCAGTACGATTTACTGCAAGGTTTCTCCACTTGTTCAGTCCCAACACTCTCAAATCCTTCGCTACGCTGTCCAGGCATATTGTATTCGGTTTGCCGCTACTTCTTGTACCCTCTATCTTTAAGAATATCACAATTTTCCGGCTGGATCTAGATCTGACCGTTGAAACAAGTTCCGATAGTAAAGTTAGATGCATGAGCCATTTGATCCTGAAGAACTTAATAACTCTTAAAAAGTTAGGTTGCTTATATTTATTATATATATCATGGTTTCTCCAAATAAATTTCTCCAAATGATATTTTCTTTAAGGGCTTTCAAACATTGAGCGAAGAATCTTTCTTTCAAAAATGAGCAATCTATTTTACTCAATTTCATTGATTGTTCTGCTCTCACAACCATACAAAGCAATCAGAGTTTTGTACTTATAGAGATAAATTTCGACGTTAATTGATTCCTCAGTCTAAAATTTGCCATCAAAATACTGCTCTTAACTTCAGTTTCAATATCTTTATTTTTTTGGTAATAAAAACATTGAAAGGTACCGAGGTACTTAAATAGTTTAATCTTTTCAGACTATTTCCAAATCTGAAGGGTTGCACGTAATCTTCTTTGGTGAAATAAATTTCGTCTTTGGTTCGTTAACTGCCAATGGCAGTGTTCTCAAGGGCGAAAAACGTTTCCATAACAGCCTGTTTTGTTCGCCCTACTATATCATCTACGCTAATAATTGTACAGATCTCTGCAGAATGGTCTCCTTGGTGTTAATCCCAAAAAATGCGGATCGCTTATGAATTAAATGTTAATTTATGAATTATATATGGAACATCATTTTGATAAGTTAGGACTGGACTAGTTTAAACATCGCATCCAAAACTTATTTCTGTCAATATATCGCAAACAGCTATAAAATCTACATTATTGATATCATTATCCCTTTGTTTTTTACCCCTTTGTTCTTCGTCTAAACGAATGAATCTGATCAACTGTAGATTTTCCCACTTGAAGAGGTAGATTTCCCTCTTGTTATCAAAATTATAAGTAAATACCATATTAGTATTTACTTATAATTTTTATAACAGAGGGAAGAAGTCTAAGACATAAGTTATTGGAAAGGATTTTAAATTCTACTTCTACATTAAGAAGATTAATGCATTAGTTGTTGCGACAGTCCAGCTTGTCTCCTTTCTTGTGGATGGGGAAAATAGAACTCTCCTCCCATTCAATGCAAAAATTAAGAAAAATAAATAAATAAATGGGGACTAAAATTAGGAAAATTAAAAAAAAAATTTAACCATTTAACTTGAACTAACGAAATAAAAATGTTCGATGTTTTTGCAATTCATATGATTTTGCATGATACGATTTAATAGTTATAAAATTATTGGAATATAAGTTTCTGTATTTAGGACTCCGTTTATTTCGAATTATTATTTAATATTATAAACAGTATTATTTAATAATAAAATAATTAATTTTTTAAGGATGTGGAGCCGTTTTGTGGATTGTGTGAGAAGATACATGTCCTCTTGCTCGACTGAAGACCAGCGGTCAAAATTTAACAAAGCGGTTAGTCACTCAATGGACACAGTCCATCAGATTTGTAGCTCTGATCGACATCAAAAAGGTAAGTCTAAAAATTTTTTTGGAATACTAATTTTTTTCAAAGTTGGTTTAAATGAGAGAAACGCAGTCGAAGCATATAAAAATGATTTGTTATAGACTTTTGCAGCGGTTGTGATAAGTTTAATATGTATTTTTTTCCATTTTCTTGCTATTTTAATCTTTATTTTATCATGTTACGAATACAAAATTTAAAAAATTAGCTTTTTTCATAATATAATGTTCATAACTTATTTTTTAAATTATCGATAACTTGACATTATTAGAAGAAAAAAATCATCCAAATTTTATTTCGTCTTGATTTTTTTAAAATTACATGATTGCACTTTCATTGCATGTAGGATTTTTTTAAAAATAAATATTTTTCACAAAATGGCGGTGTTTTGAAAAAAAAATAATCAAAAAATTACACAAGTTAAATTTTTGTGGATTACTCAAAACCAGCCAAACCAATAAAAAAAATACCTTTGTGCAAATATACCAAACGCAATCCTTACGTAATCACTATTGTGAACATAGCATCAAAATTTGAAGTACATCAGTGGACAAGTGTACTAGTTAGAGATACAGCAAGTAAGAGAAACATAGTTTCCAGTGTATTGCGTTTAAAGTTTTGTGGTCTATAATCCATATAAGTATATAAAATTTTACAACTTACTATGATGCATCAATACCAGGTCTATGAGATGCTTGTTCTCCCCCCATTTTCAGCAGTTTCTGCCAAAAATGATAGAGAACAAGCTGAAATTCTGCGATCATTTTCATTTTGAGCATATTTTTTTGGCTGCTGGGGCAATATTTATTTCTAATTGTTTCAAAACTATCAATAACTAAATATTACTGCTAAATACTTTGATATTATGATGATTATTAATTCTCTAAATATAAATAATTCAAGTATAACTACCACCAATATATGTACAAGAATTAATCTATTACCATTTCGCCATAATGTATTTTTTCGTATTTTACTTTACTTACACAACAATAAATTAATATGCCAATTAAAAACTAATGTGTCTGAAAGGAGACCAACTGAAATATATGAGATTACCCACTTTACAAAAGAAATGTCACGAAAACAGTTTTTTTACTTAGCACCTAAATTATATAATAAATTACCATTTCAGTTGCAAAATATTCAAATATATTCTTCTTTTAAGCGTGCTTTATTTCAATTTGTGATGAACATCGACGATTTAGATCTCTATTTTTCACTTTAAAGGAAGCATTTGATTTTTTATACCAGTCTTGTGCCATTCCAAATGAATTTCTTATGTTACCTTTGTTATTTTTTTCCTTTTTTTTTAAATTTCTATTTTAAACTTATTGTATTACCTCTCTTTGTCACCTGGACAGGATTTTCCTCTTGGCGACATATATTCTTTGTATTTATGTGTTTGTTTTTGTTCCCAATAAAGTTCTTTTTGCTTGCTTGCTGAAAAAAAAAGGTTGCAATTTCAGCAATTTATATTGAAAATACTATTAATTATTTTTCTTATATAATTCATACAAGTTATTTCAATAAAATAGTTTAAATAATAGTGTTTTACTAAAATGTTTTCATAGAAAGGAGCAAATCCATTAATCAACTCAGCGCACAAGTTAATTTGTTCGTGCATGTCACAGTGTTTGCTGCGTTGAGCTCAACATATTACGCTGTAACTTATTTATTTTTACGAAAACCAATTCAATATTTAGGTACTATAATCTTAAAAAAATAAATTATCAATAAATTATGTAATAATTTTTCTCTCAAAATTTTACTGAGTTGTTCTCTCTTAGTATGCTTCCAATTCTCTTTATTTTTAAACATTGAAATCTGAACAACTAATTTTATAATATCGTCCTCTTATTTTTGGATTGATTTTTTTTTAAAAATATTCTTCTAAGATTGACCTTGACATTTATTTTAAATCGTTCACCCTTCGAAAGGAATTACTTCATTAAGACTGGAAGTTTCCTTTCTTCTTCCGGTTGTTTTCTTACTTCAGTTGCCATTAGGATTACTTAACTTGCCTAATCTGATCAACTTGTTTGTTGATTTTAGCGAGTGAAGGATTTGATTGAACAGAAATCTTAAATCATAGAATTTGTGTTGAAATTTACAGACTGTTTAAGATCTCAGGTAGTATTATAAGCTAGAATTTAGAAATGTTAGAGAGATTTTGCATCACGTTACAGTTTTTGTAAATCTAATCCTAACTCCATTTAAGCGAAAATTTCTCCACAAATCGTAGAATCATCAAGAAGTCATCTTGGATTTTACGTAAAATTTTTAATTTGTGTTTTCGCGATATATTTTGTCCCTAACAAACTTTTGTTAATACAGTATTATTAGACAGCTTTCAAAATAAAGGTAGAAAATAAAAGTATCACTTTATTACAGTGTTTCCCAAACTTATGACTTTTGTGTACCCTTTCTAAATTTTTCGTAACGCTGTGTATCACTAATAAAAAAATGAACGTATTTTTTATTATAAAAAAATTGCTCTAAAGTTAAAAATCACAACTGGCTGTTGATACCACAACTTATTAACTGTTAACTCTGCAAAATATAGCCAGTAGAAAAATACGCAATCATAAATTTACATGGCTAGCTTTATTTTTAAATAAAATTTTTTGAAATTTTTGTTTGTTGCAAGATATTTCACATAAGAACGCGTACCCCAGATAAACTGTTCCCGTACCCCTGGGGGTACGCGTACCACACTTTGGGAAACACTGTTTTATTAGATTAGGAGAAATAGCGCTTGATAATTGATTGTAAATTATTGTTTATTGAAAAAAGGTTTCAGGCTCAGATTCTAATTTTCTAAACTCTTTCACAACTTTAAAAAAAACGTTTTGGTTCAGTTATTAAAGATGAAAATGTAAAAATTATAAGGTCTAAAAAATTACAGCGATCTGCTGCTGTGTTCGGTGAGGCTAGCACTAATTGTCAAATGATTTTCATTTAGCTTAAGATTTTGATTTGCTTTTTAAATTTTTGTTTTAGTCAACTTAGAATTTCAGTTGGTTCAGTTTTTCTCATCGCTTTTTCTTATACAATTTAGTGAGTTAAAAGTTTTAATTAGTGATTAACACTTATTAAATCAATTTAAATTCTCTTGTATATTAACAAAATTTAAGACAATATTAAAAAGATATTGATCTACTGCATGCATTTATTAATTATTATTTATTATTAAAACTATTTATAAAATAAATTCATTTAATAAAAACATTTATGTAATAAAAATCATTAAAAATTGCAACCTTTTTATGACTGGAGGTTCACTGCAAGACCGCTCAAATATCAAAATTCAAAGTTGCGATGAATAAGCATATTATTTTGAAGAAATGTTGAATACTAAACATATGTATTTTCTTCTTTGTTTCATAGATTATTTGGAAAGTGCTCACTGTTTCCGTCGTGTTTCAGTCCACAGTTGTGGCCGGTACTATCGACCTCTTGTGGCACAGGTAGCTAACCGAGAAGCAGAGGACACTCACATCTGCTGGTATGACCTCTTCTGTTTCTATTTCAACCCACCCCCTGACTCTGTTACAAAAAGTTTTCTTTTCGAATACAATAAAAATTGAAAACAGAGAGCGATGTTTTAGATTTCTATTGCATAAAGCATTGTATATAAGATGCAATAGAAAAAGCAGCTATATCACGTATGATGTTTCAGAAATCTTTAAATACTTATCTTGAAAGAAGATTTTTTCTTCCTTTGTCTGCTGCCATTTCTCAAAAACATTCCCTTTTTTAGATCTTTAAAAACTAAATTTTTGTTTTTTTTGTATAAACTGAAAAAAGTTCCAATATTAAGAACTAAAATATTAGGTATAAAATTAGAATTACAGAAAAAAAACTTTATACCAGGCACTAATCGATACGAAACAATGCAAAAATAACGAAATACAGAAAATATTAAAATAATTGGTCAAGTTATTACTGAAAACAATGATTGGCCAAATAAAAACTTTTCTATTAAGATAAGGGTAATTAGCTGGTTCATTATTTTATTCGGTAGTATGCAGCTTTCTGTCTTCAAATATATCAAAACATTGTCTCCCTATTTTTTCTTATGCATTACTATTTATTACGCATTACGATTATTATTATTTATTATTCTTTGAATGACAATGATGCTACATGAATTTTTAAAATACCTGTTTAAAACGTACACTAAAAATAATAAATAAGAAGAACTTTGCATTATGAACTCAATTGAATTGGTAGTAGCTTGTAATAATTTTAATTCCAGATAAAAATGTGCATTAAGTTCAGTATTTAGAAAGAAAAAAATTGCGTGCATTATAAATTCAGTTGAATTGTATTGAAATGGTAGTAGCATGATAATTCCACATGCATTAATTAAAAATAAATGTGTACATAATGAATTCAACTGAATTGTATTAAACTGCTAGTAGCGTGTTAATTCCACATTAAAATATGCATAAAGGGCATTAATTAAAAATAAATTGTGTACATCATGAATTCAAATGAATTTTATTGAAATGGTAGTAGATATAATAGTTTTATTTCCAGATTAAATGTGGAAAAAGATAATTTTCCTTTTGTTATCTATGATTTACAATTTAGAATCTCTTCAAAAACCGTCTTAAATATAAATTTTCGCATTTTTTAAATAATAAACTGAAAAAAAAATCACTTATAATATTTTCTTTCAATTGAAATTATTTAAGAGCATAGTTAACATTTTAATCAACAAGTGTAATTTTTGCCAGCATGTTTTATACGAAATGATTTGATGGTTAATTAATAATTTACCTCAGCAATTTTTTTTTCAACTTACATATTTCTAAAATTTTGTTATGTCATGTTTTCTTATTTATAAATTTTTTAGTGCATATGGTCAATTCAAAAGCTGTGTTAGTGCTCCACTGTTAAGGAATTGTGGCATAAAAGTTCATGCTCTATTAGATCATTCCCTATCTTATCTTGTAAGCAGATGTAGTAACACATTTTATCCGTAAGTAAAGCTTCAGCTCTTAGGAAAATATTTTAAAAAGGTTTTTGATTCTTATTTTTTGTTTATGTATATTCATTATTTTGTAATTTACGAAGAAATTCGTGTTGGTATAATAAACTTGCACTAAAATTTTGTTAAAATGTAAGTTAAGTGATATGCTAACTTTGGACGAGATATATATATTATTTTTACAATTGTATTTGTCGGTGGGATTAATTGGAATTTGGATTGAAAAATTGCTAACATAAATTCATTGTGTACACAAATTGTAATTTCGTATAAGAACTTTGAAGCAGTAAAAAAATTTCATTTCACTTCTGTCATATATTTATCTATTTTATTTTTGGCAAATTTCTTTGCAGTAATTAGTGTATAGTCAATACGAAATTCTTATAAAAAGCACAATTCAAAACGATTTTGTAAGATTTAGCATAAATCTTATAACATTCCCCTTAAAATCTGTTAATTTTATCGACAAACTTATTTAACTATCCGGTTGCTACCTTCAAATTCTTCCAAATTATATGCAAGACAAATTAATGAAGTAAAGAATTATTATATAATCAGCACACGTAATTATTATAAATTTTGTTCTTGATCAAATAAGTGTCTTAAATTGAGTTTTGATGTTATAAAACGTATTTTACATCAAAATTTGTCAAATATATTTCATTTGTTCAATTTTTTCTATATTCTACTTTTAATATTGATTTAGTTATTTAGAAGTGCTTTTAATATCACAATTTTGGATATCTCTAATTGTTTATAGATACATATGTAGAAAGCCAATTTCCTTTACACGAAGTATTAATTATAACTTTGTACTTTATTTGATGCATAAAACTAAAGTATTTTCTATTACAAAGAAAAAAATTATAGGAAAAAAAAAACTTAACTACAACTCTAGTTCCAACAATGTTTTAAAAGGTTCCAGAAGTTATTTAAATAATTCTAGAGTAATATTTATTTCATTATCCAAATTAAAATAAAATTAACTTTGTGTTGCGAATAAAGTTAAAGCGAAGTTAAAAAGCGTAAATCTTAGTATTACGGCGCAAAACAGATTGTAGTGTTTTAATTGATATTACTTGGGCTATTTCAGTTTGGCTTCGCTTTAACTTTATTCCGTTATTTTTTATTTATACTATTTTTGCTTTTTCTCTTTTTTAAAAATTTATTTACCCATTTTATGTAATTACATCTTATTTTGCTTCAATTTAACTTATCATATTTAGATTATCATATCACTGTCCAACTGCTCCCCCACCATCGCCGCTGACATCAGTGAGGACTACCACTCCGCTGCCACCTCCTCCATCTACAGAGACTTTACCAGCAGAGCTCACTGACACATCCACTAGTTCTGTGAGTAAAGCTAGGACCATCATTTATACCCTACCACCTACACAAGACAGTAGAACTTCTGCGGCATCTCCAGGTCTTAGCTATTGGTGTACAGCTAAACTTTGGGCCATGTCAATTTTTTGGATTTCAGTGATGTTTTAGAATTGCCCATTAGTTGCAGAATCCCATTTGCAATGCCACTTCATTGGTTTCATCCACTAAACTGAATGGATTATTGTTCACTGCCTTCTGTTTTATTCATTTATTTAATTATGATAGGCTTTATTATGCTTATTTCTCTAATTTATTCAAATCAGAAAATGTGTCGAGTTCATGGATTGAAATTCTGGGAAAACAGACCTGACGTCACAAATTAAGAAAAAAAAATAATAATAATAAATTTTAACATTAGTTTCAAATTTAGCAGACTAAAGACTCTAGCATTTTTCAAATCTCTAAGCATACTAAAATGATTGCGATGTATTAATATTAAAGAATGTTTAAAAACTTAAACAGAACTAAAAATTTGAAATTATTTTATTTTATTTTTAATGTGGAAAAAGTTGATTTATATAAATGCTAAGCAGCTATTTTCTCCGGATGTTTTAACTCTGTAACCTTTGATTTTGAACCAGATCGAAAAGACGAGGAAATCAAGGGGTAAATGAGGTTAACCCGCAGCTGCCTTTTATAGCTTAGAAAATCCCGAAATGTTCCAATTGATAGCCTAACAGCCCTGCTCTAAACCACGTAGCTATGTACCAAGGGAATATTTTATGTCAGAACTGTGGTCTGTGCCGGCGGGTATATAATTGAAGTAAAGCAAATAGGGTTGGTATTAAAACCTGAGTTTATCATGAGGCAATATTGATCCAACTAAATGTTTTTTGCAATAAAATTGAATAAAATAAATAGCTACACAAAAACTATTTTTATTTACTTTACAGAGCTTCAGAAAATGACATCGCAAGAATAAATACTTGAGCCTAACTCTGGACGGCATGGATTTAATTATAATCAGATTCTTATAAAAGTTAAACGAAGGTTCTAATTTTCTTTTCGAAGAAAATCAAAAAGATACGTGGGGGAACGTTTGAGTCATAGTATTGCGAACTACAAAATTAATCGCTTACGCACAGTCAGAACAATTTTTTTCTCATTGGTGGAAATTCTTAAAGATATTTTTCGAAGAAATTTAATTATTAAAAATATTCGAAATTTTCATAGAAGTTAAAACTTTGTTCTTTGTCTTAGAAAAAATGTTTTCACTATACATAATTGGGTGTAAATTTATGTTTCCAAATTGTGTACCTTAGTGAAAGATAGATAAATAAATTATGAAGAAAAATATTTATATAACTATTGTAAAAACTTGTATTCATTATAAGGGGAAAAATATTTATGCATCAATTTATGTTTTAAGTAAGTACAAATTTTTATGTCTCTCTATCACATTAAGTAATAAGTTTGTTAATCACAGTTTTATATTTTATAAATATTTTCTTCATTTATGTGTATGTTAGAATTAGAATTGCAGGAATAAAAAATATGTAAATATAGATGATTTCATACATGTCTTTAACTTTTCGTTTTAAATTATTTTATTTCACTTTAAAGGGCTTGGAAAAATGCTATGACAAGCAAAATTCCAAATCCATCGAAAAAAATGTAACTTTATTCAGAAAAAGTACGTTTTCGTGTCTGTTAAAAATATCGTAAAAGATATAACTTAAAATATCGTCTGCACTACTTAATATTAACATGCATAAATTATTTCAAGTTGAGGATATACCCTCCAACCGGTACGATTAAGTATTAGTACGTAAAAATCCGATCCTTAAATTAAAAGAATGTTATTCGGAGTGGTTCATTTTTTTTCGTATACTGTACAAAAAACTTATAAAAATGCGAATTCATTAAAAAAAAGCAACAAGACATTTTTTCAAACCATGAGTTTAGGAAATCTTAAACTTACAATGTTTTAATTAGTATTTAAATTATTTAGGTGATTTATTGTAAGATTAGTAAATGCAACATTTAATCTGTATTCTACAGGATGTGTAACGTTTATAAATTAGATTCTTTCATTAAAAAAATAATAAAATATTTATTGGAATAGACAAAAGTTCCAATCTTAAATTGAAGACGACATACTTAAATATATTAAAATTCTTGACAGAAAACTTTATTTCGAAAAATACAGATTTGTTCTTCCCGTTTAAACTAAAGCTATTTTAAAATGTTCTGAGCTTTGTGTTAGCTTTTCTGAACTATTTTTTTCATAAACATTATATATTTTAACACTACACATCATAAACACTACACATTTATGTGGATAGGTTGACTAATTTACTTAATGAACGATTAAAATAGATAAGTAACTAGATTGTTTTCGAAAATTCATTTTAAAACTGAAAATTTTTTAGTATCATGTGTTTCTTATATTTTTGTTTTCTTGCAGTCAGAATTCTTTTTTCATTGTTATAAAAGTTTACAATGCACGTGAAGTGTGCAATAAGTTTACTGTTCATGATATTTGCGTAATAGACAAGAGTTAAAAACTCCAATAAGTTTGCGTTTTAAGTCACTTGGTTTTACTTCTTTGATTATATACATTGGGGGTACTGCCCACTTTATCCTTATTTAATTACCTTTTAAAATCACTAAAAAGAGAAGTTCATGGTTTAATATAGCAGGAATAGATTCAACCGAAAAATCATTAATAAACGAAAACTTCTAAACAAAAACTAGATTGCATGTTGAAACTAATTTACGAAGTAAAAAAATACATTGTGACACATTAAGTCACCATATTGTCGGTGAGTTTTTTATTACAGATTTAGCTCAAAATGCGAGTTTAAGAAACTGGATTTAGCTCAAATTTGGACATAGCTCATTTTCAAGCTTTGCTTATTTTCTTAAATGCGCATTTTGAACCACATCCTGCTTTCTGAAATACGTATTTCAAGCTATTTCCCGATTCTTAAATGCGCATTTCATGCTGTTTCGAATTTCTTAAATACGCATTTCTATCTGCGACCAATTTCTTAAATACGCAATTCAAGCTATGTCCAATTTTCCGCTCTTTGTCCAAAATAAAAAAGCTCAACGACGTTATCTTTTTGAGGAAAAGTATCTCATATTTGGCGACTTTATCTTCTAAGGCGTAGATCTTTCAAAGTACTATATATTCCCTTTCTAGTACATAAAATATCGCAAATAGCTCTCAGGAAAATTACAAGAGGAGGTGCACAAAACCAAACTTGAATCAATGAGTCCGAAAAAGAAGTCTTTCCACAGAAAAATCTGCCACAGATGACCTGCTTTCGAATTCATAATTTCAATTAAAATAAGCATTAAATGGAAGAAAAAAAATAATGAAACAAGTTGATGTTATTGAAATTTTTACACGAGAATCGAGTCGAGACATTTTTACACAAGAGTCGAGTCCAAACAAACTTTAGTTTGTTTGGACTCGACTCGACTCTCGTCTTTAGTTTGTTTGGACTTAATAGTGAGAAATTAAAAGAAATAAAGTTTAAAGGTTAAACAGGATAACTTCTGACGCACTCCTTAACAAAGCTACACGAATTCCGATAAAATTGTTGTTTGATGGAAATAAAAGGTTCGAACTCCCCTCCCTTCCCACCCCCCTATCACGGACGTTCTCTATTCAGAAAAACACTTGCTGACCAATTATCATGTAGTGGGCGTACGCAGAGTATTGTGAAATGATTTCCTTCTTGACGTCCGCTTGAAAAAAGGTTCACTGAAAAAAAACTGTAGCAATTGATACATGAAAGGTTAAGGCTATGAAGCTTTTTCTAAACCCCCGATGGCTACTTATTCTAATGCTAATTATTCTATGCTTCTCATCCGCGTAAGTACTATTTTGTGCCTTATAGTGTTTTAAATTTTTTTTTCCAGGGTCGTGCTTAGAAGGGGGAGGGGCTAATTGATCGCTCAAGGCCATTAAAAATCAGTATAATCCACAAGTTCGTTCAAGTTGATCAAATTTTGTAATCGGAACCACTTTATATTGTTACATTACTTTGTTACATTACAATTTATTTTAAAATCGTAATTATGTATTGAATTACATAAATATAAGTTCGTATTATTTTTTTTCAATAAATGTTAATATGTTTTTCCATTGTTATTTATTAATAATCCTTTTTTGTAATTGTACTTTGCCTTATTTTCTCTTTCAAAACTGCGGCATATTATGTAGCAAGAAATTTGACAATAAAACTTCGGCGTTAAAGTTTATAAATGAGACAGTCAATCCACACTTTATCAAATACTTTTTCCACGTCTAGGAGAATGGCGTCAGTATGCTTTCTATTTTGGAATCCCTTGTATTTCTGAGAAGTTGGTGGCAGGTTGAAACCCGAATTGCTGAGCGAGTGATGATATTATCAGTATTGCGGTGATTTCTTCGACGATTTTATTTCGAAAGAAATTTGAAAATAAAAACTCGGCGTATTTGGTAGCAAGAAATTTGAAAATAAAACTTTAGCGTATTTTGTAGCAAAAAAATTCATAATACAGTTCGTCTAGGACTATTGAAACCTTGAGTACAACTCTGATTCTTTCTTATGTCTTTTTCGTGTGGTTTTGTTTCATTGAATAAGCATTGTATGTAATTACACAGTACCACAAGAAATAAAAGCATCAATTTTTAATGCCTGTTTCATACGAGGAGGGCGAGTGTATGACACCTTGATCGTAATAATTTTGGATGTACACAAAATGCCCAATTTCAAAAGCTATAGTTAATTATAGTTTCGCAGAGATACGGTTATAAATAGTTTTCTTAGGCTATGTTGATGAAATATAATTAGGTATTTCTTTGAATTTACTTAAATATTATTTTGAACATTTCACTACTTATGTATAGAATAGAAATATATCTAACACGAAGAAAATAATAATCGTTAGTTCAAACAAATAAGCAAACAGTCTATATTTTGATCGGAAAATGGTTCTTTAAACATACTTAAATTTTCTCAAAACATTTTATGTTTTTTCATGATCAAATTATTTGTAGTTAAATTCATAAAAAATAAGCAATGAAATTTATAATTCTGTGATCAATTACTGGAGGAAAAACATTGCTGTCAAAAAGCCAAACATGGATATGAAGATAGCGTGTTTTTAAGTTGGAAATAAACTTATTTTATGGAGTGTGAGTAAACAAAACTGCACGCCGATGATTGATCTTGAACAGAAATAAATCGGATAATAGGATAACAGGAAAATTCTAAATTTCCCAGTACGGTAAAAACGGATTATTTGAAAATGTTAAAGTAGCCGCAACTGGCTTAGTATTTTTTTAGTTAGAGAATTATATACTGAAATGTGTATTTTTCACGAAAAAAAATTTTTTTGTTTGGATTTCCATCTATTGTTATTATTTTTTATATTTTCGATTAGAGAAAAGCTATTTTAAATAGCTATATACAACTTATGAAACTACTAAATAATTCTGAAGTTCTAAAAAGAATAAATAAATAACGAAACATACGTGAATACAATGAATGAATTAATTCAAACTGATATTAAAAATTTTGTATAATACTTGATCTAATGATTGATCAAATCTGAAATATCTTCATTTAAAAAAAATAAGAGGTGTTTAGTAATTTTAAATTTGAATTTTAAAAAAAAACTTATAATAGATATAATTATCTGGGGCTATATGATAACCCCCAACTCCTCATATTACCATAATAATAATATTGTTATGATAATATGATATTAAATTGTTCAAACGAATATTTATAAGAACGTAAAAGATTACGATTAAGATGTCTCAATGTATTGTGCTACTATCGTACAGAAATTCTGAAAACTTGATTAGTACTTATATGGAAACAATCCTTTGGAAACATTTTGGTGTAAAAATTTTGCTCGTGGCAAAAAACGGGGCCTATAACTATTATCCCAAGCCTTTCAGAATGATCCACAACCTTTAAAAATGCATGATGCGTTGTATTTTTAATTGTAAAGCGAACAACTGCACTTTATGCAATTGGCAGACTTTATTTTTTTTAAACATTGTATTTTACAACAAGAAAAAGAATGAGTTTTTTTTTAAATGTAAATGAATCTATTATTAAACTTTAAACTTAAGCATCTATTTTGAACAAATTTCTACGCCTTGTTTCAGTTGAAAGTTGTGCAACATATGAGAACTTACTTTGAAAAGTGGAAAATGTAACTATAGATTTCGTCCATTCTTAAACATTCAAAGGCAGCAAAATTTTTGTGGTGTTATTTACCCGATAGAAATTTATCTCAAAATCAGGGTTACTGCTCCTAAAATAGGAAAGAAAACAAGTCTTATCATTTGAGTTTTATCGTATGCTAAAATTTGCAACAAAACTTTTCAAAGAGAAATTAGTCATGTTTGAGAAATAAATATTATGATTTTTTAAAAAAGAAGGTCTCTTCTGTATAAAATCTTGTATTTCTTGGAGGAATAGTCATCGGAATAACTGGTTATGATAAAATTACCAAATTTTATCACATTATAAACCATATAATATTGTTATTTATACCAAAATCAGTACCAAAACTCTTCGTTGAAAATTATCGAGCTTTTTTGGCGCTCCAATAGAGCCAGAAACAGGGTAAAATTTTAACATATTCTGATAACTTTGACCATACCCTTTTTTATCTCGTCTTTATTTTAAACTAACAAATATTTAATAAAGCTTTCTGGAATATGGTAGAAATTTCACATTAGTTAGTAGATTTTAATAAGAATTAGAGTAAAAGATTTTAAGAGCTTTTGTAGTTGAACATATTAAATGCCGACCCTACAGCTCTAGCACATATTGAACATATAAAACATTCCATAATCAATGTAATTCTAGAATTTTTGCTGGAAAAATAGAAAATCCATAAAAGTTGTAATAAATTTCTATTCAAGCTACAAATTTATTAAAATCTGGTGAATTACAGGAAGACAAGATTAAAAACTTCAAAACCTGTTCAATTGCTGAGAGAAAGGTAGAAGAAAGATAAGATGATGACAAAGTTTTATAAGTTTCTTAGGACTGACAAGCTGATTTTGATGCTTTTTAATCTTTTCTTAATTGTAGTTAATCAGATTCAGATAGCATTAATTTCTTGATAGACATTTAAAAAAAAAAAAAAAACCAAACTGAGGGTGGTGATTACTGAACACTTAGTAAAAATTAATTGTGTTGCGAATGAAACGGGAAAACTTACTTAATTTCGAATTTCTGCCATGATTTTGTAGGTACGAAAAGTAACATAAGAATTTTAACCATTTGGTAGAATCAAAAATAGTTTTATATTCCGAAATACTAAGCAAAACAATATGAAAAATAAAAAAAAAGAAGCTATTTTATAAATTACTTGGTCAGGACTTTTTCGTGTTATAAAATACTCATTACTACTCATGCAGCATTTTCTTACTTTAATATCATATTACTAGCTTAATATAAACACAAGTGCCGACCAGATAGCCGAATGGTTAGTGTGCCTGATGGCGGAGCCGATGGTTGCGAGTTCGAATACCGCTCAGTGCATAGATGTTTCTTTCTCTCTCTTGTGTTCTATGTCCTTTCTTCTGTGTGAATGTAACCCACCCTATAAACGGTTTTGTGGTTGTATGACGTGGGCGACGCTACTCCGCCGCCGTGGCTTAGCCATAGATGATCACTGGGTAACAATAAGAGAGTAGCAATTCTGGCATTTCTGAGGCCAATGGGAAATAGTCCCAAGTGCCCGCTACTAACCAAAAAAAAAAATATCAACACAATTCTACTTATAAAGAACTTCACGCTATGAATTCTCATGTTTAAACTAAATAAATATGTTCACCTACGTTCATAATTTACATTTGTTTAAAAGTTGTTGGAATAAAAAGTAAATGCAAAATAAGGGTAAAGCAAATTACTTAATTTATTTATCCATTTAAAAAAAAAGGCAGCTTTCATCATAGCCTCGCTAACCACCGTTAAAATGATGTGGCTGTTTTTGACGTGAGCATAGAAATTTCAATGTCGCTTCGTGTTTCTGAAACAACTGGAATACCAGTTTTAATCAACAGCTAATTTAAAGTTAAGGTGTTTTATCGCCATCCATGGATCTTACCTCTTCAATATGATTCTTTGATTCGTTTAAATAGGTAGTTAAATAGGAACCCCAAAAATATTTTTGTATCTTGTTGAACTACATCATCCAATTTCAAGTAGTTCGATATGAAAATGAAAAATGCCATAGAATGACATTATTTAAGATGGCAACTAGCAGTTTAAAATTTGTATAATGCTTTTGAAAAGCTTAAATGGTTTCGTTAGTCTGTTTTATGTTTCATTGGAAACGATAGTATATTGCAATAAAGAGAAAAATGCTAATCAAACAGCATAAAATTGAAAACGTGAACATGTTTGACAGATGAGAATTTGGAGGTTATTTTATGATTATTTCGAGAATAGCAAGTGCAAATATTTCAAGTAATATAAAATGTTTAATTAAGTAAAAACAATGTCTATCTTCATATAAGTTAGGAATTATATTAAATTAAAAATTTATTTTTTTGAAGATTTGTTTTTAACTGAATAAACACATTTTTTCTGTTTCAAAAGATAACGAATGTTGACAAAATAATTTGGTTTTACTTTAATTTTGTTTCAATTTTTAATGTACTAACATAATCACAAGTCTCAGAAATTTCAACTAAAATTAGTTATCTAACTCTGGCTAATGAATATTTTTACGATATAATATTAAAAGTACAGATCGTGGGATTTCCCAAATTTATTGACATTCTGGCTCAAAAGGTGAAGATCTCTAGTTTCAATTGATCCATAGATTTGGTGAAATGCGTATACTTAAAATTTAAGTCGTATATTTAAAATTTAATTTCACAAAAACTAGTATGCCAATTGTGCTCAAATGTTGTATTTTGTCATTTGAAATTACATTCCTTAAAATAATGTAAAAATTTATATACCTAAGAAATTATATTGAGAATAAAATATGGACAAAACTAACAGAGTATGATAAAATGTACCGAACTTTTGGCTTTTGGAGAACATCAAAAAGCTCGAGTTCTTACCGAAGCGCTTTGGTAAAATTTAGAACAAAATAGGGTTTTAAAATATGTGATAAAATATGGTAAAATTTGATAATTTTATCATGATACCATAGAGCGTGATATAAAAATTATTTATTCTATATAATTTACTTTTCGGTTTTGTATATTTTACTAAATGTGTGGTAATAAGATGTATAATTTTGAAAACCTGAATTTCTGATGAACTATTACCACCAAAAGAGAAAAAATACCAAATGAATGATGTAAATAATGCATATTTTAGTTTTATTAAACTGATAGTTTTTTTTTTCTTACCAGAAAGGTTCATCCAGTAAGGTAATTTTACAAGATTTTTTTTCTCCTGCACATTTTGTTTCGGTAATAAAATAACCAAAACGTGTAAATAATATTTAAAAAATTTTTTTTGCTTCAGACAATCATTGGAAAAGCGAATTTAATAGCCGTGTGGTAAAAAAATTTCGATTCTCTTAAAAAATTTTGGGGCTGTTCTCCATGTTTTGAAGGTCAAAAATCAGAATCCGAAGGGGAAAAAAATCGTGTTTATACAGAAGAACTATTTTATGATACTGAAGTTTTAAGTAAGATAATTTTGTTAATATGTTGCTCATAAGGATATGAATGAAAACCTAGGTCTGAGAAATGTTCAATTGTATTTAAAAAAAAATTAGGAATACTGATTGTGAAGTAGAAATGAATAAGTAGTAATTTTACTCGTAATATTACTTCTCGACTTATATTATTATAACAGTTCAGATTGGAAAAGTTTTTTTTATATATTTAAAAATTTCCTTATAAATATGAAGATTATATTATCAACATCTGATCCATAGGATTAAAATAAAGATTTCCAGCGAGATAACTAAATTTTTTCACAGCAATGGATAATCGTCATTATTTAGAACAAAAAAGTTGAGAAAAATGCAATTTTGAAGAAGAAAAAAAAAATCGCGTCAAATTCATACATTTTCACCTTGTAATGCACGCCAACAGGCTGCAAAGCGGCAGACACGGCATTTTTTTCTACGTGTTTAACAGTTAATAATTTGTTTATTCATTTCCTCCTATTTTTTCTTTGTTTTTTTACGCACAGTTAAATTTCAAGCTTCTAGGTTTCATAGCTTCTGCGCAACGAAATGAAATGTAACCTAAAATTCAACGTATAAAACAGATGCGACATTTTTCCTCATTTCTTTTTAAATAGAGAGATAACAAATGAAACAGCAATTTGAAAACTTTAAGTTATATTTTATCTGAAATCAACATTTTTAAAACAATCACTTTTCTAAGCTTCTTCTAAGTTTCACTTTTCTAAGCTTTTATATTTCGATTTTTTAGCTCTAGTCAATATAGATTGCGTAGTTCTGAATTAATCTGAATTAATTGGATGAACATTCTAGACACTTCGTTATTTCTAGAATAACTCCAAGCAGAAAGTCGAAGTATTCGTTCCTTTATATATATACCTACAAAAAATATCGTAGATACGTGTCCTGTGATAAATATCGAGATTGATTAATAATGATAATATCGTGTTCGCTGTTGACAAAGACAATTATTAAATAAAATAATACCATTATTATTGTCCTCTGATATCTTAAAGGATAATAGATAACACGATATCGCAATAGTTAGTAACGACGATTATCGTGAGTGTCGAATCAATGACTCCTAAATTTATTGATATAAACCTATTGGTATTGGTTTTTAAGATACGCATGATGAACCAAAATACACTCTATAACAAAAAAATCGACGCACCAAGAAGGAGTTGTCCGATTGAAACGAAAATTGGTGGATAGGAAGACAATGTACAAAATAGTAAATGATTAAAATTTCAGAACAATTGAATAATTTATTACAGAGTTACAGTAACAAGCTCAATAAGGTGTTGATCCACCTCTACCTTGGATACAAGCTGCCACACGGCGTGGCATAGACCGATAAAGCTCCCGGATGGTCTCTTGCGATATTTCCTGAAAAATTCGATCCAATTGTCGAACGAGGTCAACATTCCGTGCCAGATGCAATCGCCTTCTCATCATATCCCAGACATGCTCGAAGGGAGAGAGATCTGGTGATCTGCCAGGCCAAGGAAGAGTTTGACACGTTTGCAGACAGTTCATAGCAATACGTGCTATATGTAGTCTGCCATTGCCCTGCTGAAAAACCAGTCCAAGGCGCTGCAAAAGGAGCAGTAGCAAAACAGGTTTTAAGATGTCGTCGACGTACCGCTGTGCAGTAAGTGTACCTCTAATGACGACCAAAGGGGTCCGGCTGTCAAAGGAAATGGCACCCCAGACTATAATACCTTGTTGAGGGCCGGTGTGGCGTGCTATAGTGAAGGCAGAATCCCCCCCTCTGCCCTGTGCTTCTCTAAACATGTCTTCGATGATCGTCAGGACATAGTTGGAGGCGGGATTCGTCGCTAAAGACTATACGTCCCCAGTCGGCATCATTCCAGCCTGATCGAGCCATGCACCACTGTAATCTGGCTCGTCAGTGTGCAGGCGTGAGTGGTAGGTGACGTAACGGTCGCCGCTAGCGTAGATTTCGCTCTCTCAACCGTCTGTGAATGGTCATGGTGGACACTGGCGTTTGAGTTGAACGTCTGATGGTTGATAGAGATGAAGAAGGCGCTATGACAGCTGCTCGGACAATCACTCTGTCCTCACGCTCTGTTGTAGCCCTTGGTCGACCGCTACCATCCTGACGCTGAACTTTGCAATTTTCCACCCATCCTTGCCAGCATCTTCGAATCGCCGCATCGCTTCGACTCAAATGACGAGCGATTCTCAGATTTATCCAACCGGCCTCTTTCAATCTAATGATACGACCTCTGCCAAACTCTGAAAGTTACTCATAATGAGCGCGAATCCTGCAGCGAGGCATTTTTTAAGTCGTTGAAAGGTAATCTGAATCGCAATCAAACCGAAAGTTTTAACAACCGTTAAAGAACTGCTCCTTATTACGTCTCCTGGATGCGCAGTTCCGGTGCGCCAGAGATCAAACTATTCGTTCATTAGACACCAAATTTTAATCATTTGCATATCTGTTCAAAACATTCATGCATACGAAAATTCAAAGCAATCGGATGATTGCTTCTTGGTGCGTCGATTTTTTTGTTATAGAGTGTACTTATTAAATGTTTTTTTTCAATGGGGTAATAATAAAATTTTCCAAAGGAAAAAAAATGCAATTTACTTAAATGAAGAAATTTCATTATATATTGTGAAATATTAGTACTTTCTGTTAGTATAAAGCACTATATCGAAGTTCTGTCTTTGGAAAGCATTATTTAATGAACGTAAAAGGGAAGAATTAAACATTTTTTACAAATACATTTCTCTTTTATTGGTATTAAAAAATATCTTCAAACATTTTAGCATACTTAAACAACTATATTTTCGACCAAAAAATATTATTAATCTGAAAACGTAGTATTATATGCCAAAAAAGAAAAAGAATGATAAGGATACTAGAAAATGCTATAAACACGCTACAGTAATTTTATTAAAAAATTTGTGCTTTTAATTATTTTCACTCTCTCTTTCTATAAATAATTTGAAATTAGTATATTAGTAATATAAAAGAGATAGTACTGCCTTTGTTGCAACACTGAAACAAAAGTATGGTAAAAACTACAAATATATATATAAACAAATCAGTTTTTGTCATAGCAATTAATTGACACGAAATTGAGTACATGCTTAAATTTTAAGAAAACTAATTTAAAAGATATTTTCGTATTTAGAAATATTCTGGTACATTGAAGCTCATTAGTTGATATCTTTCTTCATTCTTTTTTAACTTTTCTACGTCTTTTTTTAATGATACGTGTTAAAACTGACAACCTGATCCGCGTAGTATTGTTTACACAATGAGTGTGAAGATATCAGATCAACTTTAATGATACCATCAATTACAGTTAAGTATGTGAGTAAGCAGTCTCTCTGCCACCACCGATGACTGCATGTATGAGTTCAAACCATACATCTACATTAACTCCTTATTTTTATATTGTTTTACGTGATTGTAAGGTTGATTGCTGTTGTTAACAATAGACATCGATCATTCCGTTTCAGACTGAGAAATATCGAAGGTTTTAAAAATAATTTGTCCACCCAATCGATATGTAGCTTTAAACATATTTTTATATGGTGCATGAACAAACCTACTTAAAACAATTACTTTATTTAATAAGCATATAATATTTCTTGTAATGAGACAGATCTATGGATATTCTCATTAATGTGCACGCTTTTTCTATCAACAGCTATGGCAGAAGAGGAGGTGGTGGCAGAGGAGGTGGTGGTCGAGGTAGTTCGTCCAGAGGCAGTTCATCAAGAGGTAGCTCATCCAGGGGATCAAGCAGCGGGAGTAACACAAGTCGAGGCACAACTTATGACAGAAGTCGAGACAGAGGTTCTAGCAGTGATAGCAATCGTAGTCCGCCGGCTCCTGCTCCCAAACCAGAACCTCTTAAACCAAAAGCGTCTGTCAGACCTTATGTACCCTCTCCTGCACCAGCACCTAAACCTTCAGCGCCAGAAATGCGGCAACCAGCTCAAAATCCTAACTTTAAAGAAAATCCTAGTCAACCAGCATATAACCCAAATTTTAAAGAACAAAGTCCGAACCAGCCAGCCAATAATCCTAACTTTAGAGGACAAAATGCACCTGGGAATCAGCAACCTCCACCATATTCTCCCAGAGAAAATCCTCCAGGGTATTCGCCTGTCGGTCACCAACCACCACATTCACCAGGTGTTGCACCACCTCCTTATTCAGCGGGTGGTCATCAACCAGCATATGCTCCCGGTGGTGTTGCACCACCCCCATACAGTGCTCAAGGCCCTTCTTATAATCCGAACATGGGTAAATGTTCCTTTCGTTTATTTATAACAGATTGATTCTCATGCAATACCTAAATAATTTTCGACAAATCTCGGTGAATTTTTCTACCAATAAATTTTTATACTAAATTACTAAAAACTAAAATAGATTTACATTTTATATTTATTAAGCCTAAAAAGTTAGATAATAAATAACACTGACGCAAATAAAAACATCATCCAGATTTTATTTATGTACTCAATCAGAGAACAAAAAGTCTTGGAAAATAGAATATTGACCGTTAAATGATGGAAATGCATTATTGATCGATAGGTGATTAAAAATTTAAGTGCCACTTCATATGATGAAACTTTATAAGTTATGAAAGTCGTGCATCTTTATTGAAAGACTTGAAAGGAAAATTTGAGTGGTATCAATATCAAACTCAGGTGCGTTAAATCGTGTATACTGATCAGGATTTTAATATTTTGAGAAAATGCTTTGCAAATAGTTTTACTAAGTGATCAGAGAACATGATTTGTCCCAGCTTATTATACGTATACTAAGTATTCAAGCACTAACAAACAATAGGATCCACTAGTAACATGGTTCTGTTTCATTTCGATAACCTTTGGTTTCTGGGTAAAACCGGTTATGGTGACTTAGGACCAGATGATACCCTCACTTTATAAAAGCGATTTAGAATATCAGGAAAACGAAAAGAGAAAAGGAGATTTAAAAAACAAATCTGTTATCAAGGAAGAGAAAATTGTTTTACAGTAACTTAAGAAAAAAAGGAAAACCTCAAAAACAAAAAGGACAGTAAGACCCATATAGCAAAATAGTTTTTATCAACAAAAAAAAACTTAAATCTTCGATTAATGTTTTTTACGATGAAGACGATAGAAACAAATCAGATACTGTTTGTTTATATCGTAACAAACGTATAACGTAATCATATTTTATAACGTAATCATATTTTCTGAGTGAAGAGAAATGTGGATAGAATATGGAAAGTGTTTTTCTAGGTCCAGGGAAAGCTGCGGCGAAGCGGTAGAAGATAATTACTGCATCATATGAGAATTGAGTACATAATATCCTTAAAATGTCATTCAGAGTAAAAAATATCTGTTATTTTTTCATTGAAATTCTAGTTCTTCCTTAATTTTCTATAAAGTTTACATATGTACCCGGTCATACCCCACACCAATTGGTGTAAGTTCGGATGATTTAGCTTTTTTAAGAAAAAAAAATTTATGAAAGAGAATAAAACAATGAAGAAATTGGTTAAATCTGGTAGTTTCTGAGGCGAATACTTTATCTACAACAGCCCTTCGAATCATAGTTACCTGGTCTACAAATCGAAGCAGTTTTGAAACAATTTTTATGACTAAAAATCTGACTGATGAATTGAAAGGAGATTGAATGGAGACTGAAAGGGATACTTAGGATTGATGGGAGGCATTATAAAGTTTATAACTTTGTGTGACGCTCTTGAGGTAAAATATTGTATAGGAAAAATTGAGTTATAATGCTAATAACTGCAAAAACTGCTTTACTTAATCTTTGCCTACATGATTTAATCTACTCCAACAGATATATATATATGTTCGTTTTAACTAATTTGACTTTAAGGGGCCGTTCAAAAAGTACGTATATAAAAATGGAGAAATTTTAACCCCTCCCCCCCCTTCGTACATAACAGTACACAGCGTCTTACTCTTCCCCCCCTAGAGTACGTACATTTTATTAGTCTTCCCCCTTTTTCATAAAAATTAAAATAATTATGTTTTAAATAAAATTAAATATTTATTTCATATAATTTATTAATTTAAATTATTTAAACAATAACACCCAACTTTATGTACGTACNTTAATGTACGTACTTTGTATAATCCCTCCCCCCCTCCCCATCATACAAAACCGTACAAAATAGCAAATCGTCTCCCCCCCTTCGGGATGTACGTACTTTTTGAACGGCCCCTAAAAAACTTTTTTTTTAAATAAGATATTTCATAGGTTCAAAATTATGACTCTTTTTATANCCCCCCTCCCCATCGTACAAAACAGTACAAAATAGCAAATCCCCTCCCCCCCCCTTCGGGATGTACGTACTTTTTGAATGGCCCCTTAAAAACTTTTTTTTTAAATAAGATATTTCATAGGTTCAAAATTATGACTCTTTTTATATTCTAGGAGTTCCCAACGCTAATTACCCGAGACAACCAGGGTCACAAGGTATACCGAATGCAAACTACCCTAGGCAGCCGGGATACCCGTCCGCTCCTGGAGGACCAAATTATCCATCTCAAGGTGGTATACCTGGAGCCAATTATCCTAGACAACCAGGAGGTATACCTGGAGCCAATTATCCTAGACAGCCTCCAGTTGCTCCAAATACTTTGGGAGGACGTGTTTGGCATCCCCAGTCTGGAATGCCAGCTCCAGCTTATATGAACTATGGAGGATTGCCAACAGGTTCTAACATGTACCAAAAGCCTCTAAAGAAGCAAGGATTTCTGGGCTCTCTTATGTCTATGGGCCCATCTCACAAAATGGGAAAAACACCAAAATATTATGGATCCTATCCGAGTCCTTATGGCGGAGGAGGTTTTGGCGGTTTCGGAAAACATGGTGGTGGTTTTTCTGGGAAATCTGCAGCTATGTATACAATATTGCCTTACATGGCAGCAAGGCAGACTAAAAGTATGTTTAGGCCTAGATTTGGTTTTATGCCAATATTTTTACCTAGTCCTTTTCATCATCATCATTATCATGGCTATGGATATGGTTATGATGGATATCATAATCATCATTATTATGATGTTTATAACAATCAGTATGGTAAGTGTAATCCAAAATTTCATACAATTTTTAATACCTCATTTACGTAGTCCAAAATATTTATTTCTCGCTATACATAAAAATAATAAATCAAAATCACACGTAGCTAATGAGAACAGTTATTTTCTTTATCCTGTCATGATTTTGTCGAACAGTGTGTAATTAGGATTATTTTTTTAATTATCATTAATATTTAGTAAAAATAAGTATAAAATATACATATATAGTTGAAAAGTAATTCATGCAAAGTAATTTATGTGTATAAAAATAATGTATTATTGTGGGTGTATTGATGTTTGAAGTTAGCATTCTCACAGCGTTTAATCCAGATAATGAGGTAATGATGTAACAAAAAATTGTAGAAATTGCTGTCGGTATGAGAAGGAGATAAAGCTTAGTAAGTAGTTAAAACTCATTTAAAGCAATATCAGCAATGATTACATTTTATTGCTTATTTATTTGCATTGTAAAATGTAACTTTAGTGTAAAATATAATTTTTAGGATTATTGATATATCGTGTTTTATTAAGATCTTTCACATTACTGTTTCAGCCGGAAAATGCAACCGTCCACTCACACCCAAGTACTCCAATATCTCATGCAACTCCACAAATAGAGAGATGTAAGTATTTTTTTTTTTTATATTAGGATATTGAATCTCTTTTTGCGTATCGCTTAAATTAGGACAGACATAGTGACTTTATAGTTTAGTCTAACAATGTGTCCAGAAAACTAACCATGACCGAGTTTCGAACCTGCGGTTGTCGGTGTTAGAAGCAGGCGCCATATACGTTGAGCTATTCAGAGGTCACAATAAAAGGGTCACATCGACAATCACTTCATTGACAGGCCAATCCATCGACACCACTTCAGCGACAGGCCATTTCGTCGACAGGACCATTTCGTCGACAGGCCATTTCGTCGTTAGGCCATTTCGTTGACATGGTCATTTCATCGACAGGGTCATTTCGTCGACATGGTCATTTCATCGACAGGGTCATTTTATCGAGAATGTTTAATAGTTTAATTTAAATTTTATTCTATGTGTTCCCCAAACATTTATAAGTTCTTTTACCTTATAAAATAGACATCGTTAATGTAAAAAAAAAGAAAAAAAAACTCAAAATGACTCCCCATCCTTGGTATGCGATGCAGTCGAAATGATCGTGTAAAATATAGTTAGCCTTTTAGTTTACTGAAAGAATTTTATGATATGAATGGCAATTTGATAAAGTTGAAAAAAAATTGCAAAAAAATTAAAATATCTCTACGTGTTCGGAAATATGGTTTTTAAAATAGCATATATAGCTTTTATTTTTAAAAACATAGTTTGATTGCTATTTTTAATGGAACTTAACTTGGATATAATGAAACAAAATCGAGGATTTCGCCAATTTTTCTCTTTTTTTATTAGAATAATAGACTCTTCGTTATTTTAATGTTTGTCATATGTTTGTATAATTATTAACTAAAATTATAAACTTCCTTTTTTCATAATTGTTTTTCCAAACATGAGCAAGCTGTATCAAACCTCCCTAATTCAGTGTGGTTTGATCGACGGGAATCTTAAGAGGTTTTTGAAATTATTGAACAATAATTAAATAAAATGTCTTTTTTTTTTAGTGTGTTTTAACTTGTTGTGAGGATGGCTGGAAAATAAAAAAGAGAGATTTTAGAACACATGCAACTAAAATTAAGTTGTTAAAAAAATTATTGCGTGCAATTATTGTGTTGTAAAAAATCTCAAAAACCTACTGATGAAAAATAACAAATCTGATCTGAAATTTTTAAATGAATGTAATTTGCATTCATAACTAAACCATATGAAGACAAATATCTATTACTTGCTTTTTTGTTTGCTTATGGGGTTTTCTTCTTAATATTGTATGAAATCTTCTTTGATCTTTTCATGTTGGGCCTTTTCTCGCTTTTCTTTTTTACCAAGATATCTGTTAAAATCCTTGATTTGGTACGATATGTCAAAACTTTCTAAAAAGCTATTTCGACAAAAATTATATTATTCGTGATTTCTCATTGAATTTTATTTGCAAATGGCTTATAGAATAAAATAATACTTATGCTGTTATCAGGTGCTCACTGGCTAAATGTTTAAGAAATAAGTAAAACAAAAGTGGGATGATCATATGATCGAGCCTTCCATGTTTCTTTTTATGTTTGTTTACAAGGCATGCCATACATGTTGAAATGTATGACTCATTTTGCACTGGTGCTATGTTATGTGTATCTAAAATAATAATAAGAAGAAGAAAATACTGAAAAAGTTCCTTCTATTTTAGAATCTAAGTTATATAGTTACTTCTAAAATTAAATTAATTTCTTGTTTTCAATCAATTTTAAATTAAAGAAACTGTTACGTACATCAAAAACTTGCTTTTGCATTGAAGATCAGAACTATCTTTGTTAGCTTTGTAACATTTTTTTAAATGAATTCATTAATTTATTTATTGGAATTTCAATTCTTATTTATTTATTTATTTTTAGAAACTGTGAAGCGAAATGCCAAGAAGGATATCGCTTTCTAGAAAACACAACATCCAAGGAGAACAAATGCTGGCATGTGACTGGAGTTTGGCGACCAACAAAGAACTTCCCTGATTGCCAACGTATGTATGAAAGCGGCAGAAATGAATATTATGTTGTTAATCCACTTGGAACGGATCATGACCATTTAATGCTCATAAAGTCTTAGTTAGAATGAGGTTCAAATGGTTTCTCAATTTATTCTGATTTGGAAAAGGTTACATTTCTGTTCAGACGAAAAGATCCTCAGAAGTTCTGTAATAATAGGTATTTTGTAGCATCAAAACGGATAAGAACTGAAAGGATCCTCTAAATAAGGGTGGAAATGAGTTACTGAATATATGTTAAAAACTATTCACTGATTCAATGCTGAGTTCAAATGGGACTTTGATCTTCATACTGTTAATTCAATTTATTACCCGCATAATGCTTAATTTGATTTTATTTTTTATAGGCATTTCAGTGCTACTTGGAAAGTACATTTGAAGCAAAAATATTCGTAGAATTTCAGAATTTTCACAATTTCAAAACCCCCACATTTTTTATTCCATAAGTAAAAGCGCAATACTTTAAAAGAGAATCATAGCAACATAGTTGGAAAAAATTAAGTTAGTATTCCAAGGGTTGAAACAAAATTAAACACGAATTCACGAACAATGTGAATCAGCATATGAAGTATAAAAATAGGTTATTCTGAAAATTTAATATACATCATTGCAAATTTGGGAAGCAAAACAAAGACAGAATCAAAGTATTTCAAGTTTGACAGGTCTGTTAATCATTATAACTATCTAAATATCTGTATATCAATATATCATTAAAACTAAAGCATAGCCAATTTTTGTTAGGAAACCTGGCGTATCCCTAGTTTTAAAAACAATAACATTAGTATTAAGTCCACTTAAACACGCGTGTAAATATTGCACTAATCTTATTCAAAATCAAGCCTCGTTCCTGCTTATCTTTTCGTCTCTTCTTCGTCTCTTCTTATAGTTTCAATAATCTAATAGGTGTAATACTTTTATGTACAACGAAGGCTTTAATTTAAATAAATAAAATGAGGAGTAATCAATTCGATTCATGATTTTTATTGAGTTCGCTAAACGAGATAAACAATAATCTTATTTTTATTAACTTTGCAGTCCTTTACAACTTTAACTAAACTCATTAATAAATTGTTTTGTTATTCTTTAAACATTGTTTAAAAATTAGTCAGCTCAATAGTAAAAATTATATTAATTATTTTTGTTTTCATTACTAGCTGTTTGTAATCAGACATGTTTGAATGGAGGAAGCTGCACCAGTCCAGATGTATGCGGATGCCCACCTGAATACAGAGGACCCCGATGTGAACATCGTAAGGACTATTTCATTCTACAATATATTAGTCATAAGAACGTTTAATACAACACATACAATGTTAAAAAAATTTACGTTCAGTATAAATTTTGACCTAATTTTAATCGGATTTTTAAGCAATTAAGAAGCAATGGTTTAAAGAGGCCTTCTAAGATATTTCAATCAATTAGCGCAGAGAATAATTTTTGTTATGAAATCCAACATAAAAGCGCATTTTCCTAGAACAAGGATTTTTTCTCTCTCCAAAGAATTTGTATTTTTTTTTCAAGGTACAGGGTTTGTCCTGAAAAAGAGTGTAACTGATTTTACAGTCAAATGAATGTAGATCGAAATATGCGCTTACCGGTTGGAATTGGTGTTGGTGGCAGGGTGACTTACGTGGTGGTGAAGACTCAGTTTTAGCAGGCGTGGTAGATTTGTGTAATATTTAGAAACCTTTCCCATCTTTTGGTGTACCGCAATAGAAACTTTTCCCATGATAAAGATAGTTTGTGTAGCTTCACGGTAATAAATCTAAGTCATTTCACAATGGCTATGATGAAGACTGCGCTGAAAGGCCATAAACAAGTAACGAACCTGAGACGCAAAGGCCAACCAGTAACGAAAATGAGACGCATATGACTCAACTTTTTAACTCAGTCGATCGTGTTCAAGAGCTGTTGGGTGTTCTTTTAATGATTTTAATGAAACATTCGCTAAGAATTCCAAAAACTGCCATTCACGAAACTGTGGCGAACAATCTGCAGATCAGAAAAGTGTTTAAAGAAAAGTCTTTGCTATTCCACCTTCCTCATGATCCGCTTCCACGCAGATTCAAAGGTGCCAGCGATTTACCAGTCACTCTATAGATCTGCCATTGCTAATCTAGACTTCTTGGCCCCGTGGTTGAAAACTGCCATGAAAAAAACATCAGATCGAAAGCACTTCCACTAAAACTCTAAAGGGTACTCCGAAAAAGGCCTACCTAGTATGACGCTTTTGATGCCAGAAAATGTCTCTGAAAGAATGTATCAAGGATTAAGGAGCCTAATTTAAAAAAATTTTATCTGATGTTTTGATCGTAACTAAAAAATCTCATTAACATTACTTTTCATAAACTCGTTAACATTACCTTTCAGACAAGTCCTACACTTTAGGTTGAAATTATTTATTTCCTAAAGTTATTTTAACTTTTTGCATATTTTGTAATATGCAATCTGAATCTAATTGCGCAAATCAGAGAATCATTGCATTAATAAAACTAGTTTATCTAAAGATAGTCTCTTGTAATATATATTTGTTATTTCTTCTCTAAATATGTAGAGGCGAAAACCTAACCTATCTGTCTATATGCATGCACGCATGGTTGGGTGCATTTTAATAACTCGAGAACGAAAGCACTAATCTGCATATTCTGCTTATAAACAATTTCCACTTTCTGGCATCATGTAGATCACACACAATATTGAAAATACGAAAATCTATTGTGGATACCTATTGTTACTGATTAATCCTTCCTTAATACTTTTACGCATCTTCGCTAATTGGCATGACATTTTTCTTCTTTACGGCTTGCTAACCTAAAAATCCTAGGATATATTTCATCCATCTACATTGAATTGTTTACATGCAATATTGAAAAATCATGTTTTTTTATTGCTTCAGCCATTTGCTTCTGATTTTTGAAACTGAAATATGACTTTGCAGATGTGTTTCATTATCTTATAAAAATATATTTTTATTTCAGTAAATTACTTCAGTAATGAAGAAGTAGACATTTTTTTGAAAAGTTTCACTGTCGTAGCAAATGGTTTACCGTGGTCATTTCAATAATCATACCACCCCTCTGCATATGAATTTGTGTAGAAATGGACTCCTTTGTATAAAATTTGAAAATTAGAATTAGCTGTATGTTAATATATGGGTGATTCTCACGAAAAACGACAACTGACAGTCTTTTGGTTCAAGATATAATACTATACCACTAAAAGAACTTTTCTTTAAAAAAATTCAATAAATAGCATTGCTGTTAGAATTTTAAAGTGACATTGCACTAGCATTGACTGTTTTATATATTTAAGAAATTTAATTGAATTTCAAAATGTCATTTTCCTGGTATGTCACACGCAATATTTCCAATAATAACTAGCTTCAAAACTTCCCATACATTTTCAATATCTAATTTTTTCTATCTTAACCGTTATAAGCATTTCTAGAATATGGTCAGAGGGTATTATTTCCAAAAACTTTGTTGAAAATAATTTTTTCTATCAATAACTTGTCACATGAAAGTCAGTCATTTTCCTGGCCACTTTTGTTTAGTTATTCATAACCAAAATAGATAGCTCCAGCAATCAATATCTTAACTTAAGAGATTGATTAGAATACCATCCTATCAGAACATCTCTTATTGCAGGAATAAAGAACTAAATTTCTGAGTCAAAATGCATTTCAAAACATTTTTCAGGGTGAGTAGGTTTTTATGTTGTTATTTTCCTGTCTTCTTGAAATCATTAATGATATAAACTATATAGATTTACCGGAGTTATTTCAAGAAATTCTGTTGTTTTCTGCGGAAAATAAACGTCTTAGGTCGAAAGGTTAAATTAAAGTTAAATGCTGCAAAATGGCAAATTTTCATTATCCTGGCTGTCATTTTCCTGGCTTGCGAATGCCAGAACATTGACAGTTACCAGAATTTTTTTTAAACAGTATAATGAAAAGAGAGAAAGCAAATATTAACCTAATACCCAGTTTATGTAAGATTGTAATATGCTTGTAAAGATTTTTTTAAATTTAATTATTGATTATTATGCACAAATTTATTCTGTACATATCAACAAAAACATTTTTGATTCTTTCAGCAGTGGATAAAAGAATTAATTTAAACAATCTTATTTAAACTGTGTCAAAATTTCCAAGAATATCATCATTTCAAAAATGTCTGCTTCTTACCCAATATCTTCCAGGCTTTTTGCTTCTACAAAAAAATTCAAGATTAATGAAATTTTGCAAATTTTTCTTATTTTCTTTGTTTTAACAGTTCCTTTGCAATGTATTCAAATTAAGAACCATCTCATTGTGTGTGTTACCCTCTAACTTTTATTATACTTAACTAATTTGTTCAAATTGTTCACAATAATTATTTTTGGAATTTATTTACATAAGAAGTTATTAAGTTAAATTAACTTTATTAACTTCTTATGTAAATAAGTTAAAATTAAAAAGTTAAAATTAACTTTTCAACTTTGTCTTCTTTGAGTTTCTTAAGCCGAGTTACTTTCTGTTAGATTAAAATGACTGTATTCTTAATTTCTAAGCTAATATGTCATTTTCCTGGACTTCTAGTCATTTTCCTAGCATTCAAAATTTGGTGAATTTCTATTTTTTTTTCCTTGAGAAATTGTCAATAAACTACACGGCTGCCTGTAAGATATTAATAAATGTAACTAAATATATATACAAAAAAAAATTGATTATTTTGAAAACCTTAAATGTGAAGAAAATTTTTTCCGAACTGTCACGTTTCCAAAGAATCACCCATATATTAAATTTAGTAGTAGCCCATGTAGATATGTATTTCATTTTAAAAGGAAAGAAATAAACTAATCAAAATAAAATTTGTGTTGTTCTTGAAACAAGTTTAAAAATTTCATCATATTAAAGCAATCTTTAAATAAGATATCGGGACTTCAATAATATAACATGCAATGAATATAATTTTAATTCTGTCACGCTTTTTTTTAAATTTCTCTTTTAAGTGTCATGTACCTTCTACAACTGATGACCTACACAATTATTTATGCAAATGTAAAGGGGGAATTACTCAAAAAGATATTCATTTAAGGGAATTTATATTTAAAAATTCGAGTAACAAATTTGTTCTATGAAGTATATAAAAATATCCTAAGGAGATCAAATTTTATTATTCAACAGAGTAAACTTTACTTAGTGTTCTAAACATAACTGACAATTTGATAAGTGAATTAAAGAAAAATGGATCCTTTCCTTTCTGAAAAGGAATCTATGTATATATTTCCCAAGAAGAACGCAGCACTACAACCGTATTCCTTCCGTTTTACCTTAATTGATTTGGCTTTCCGAGCCCAAATCTGCGGGTTCGATCCCCGGCCAAGACACCGGATTTTCGGGATGCAGAAAATCCTCAGCGACCATGTCGTATGATTATGCGGCATGTTAAATATCCCTGGAGTGCCTTGTTGGCGCTCACTTATTGGAGTGCCTTATGTGCACTTTAGCATCCAAATAGAGTCTCGGTGCTGCCATCTGTTATTGATGAGAATAAGNAAACTAGACGTCCAAATTAACATGGCCAACGGTATCTCACCCATTGTGGTGGTCCTGAAAGAGTGGCTACCACTTCTGGAGAACGCACTAGGTCTGCTCATCGGGAAGACTGATTGTGCAGCTCGTAGGAAATTAAAAAAAACTTTAATTGATTTTTCAAACCATCCATCATTTTTGGGTATCCGGTCTCACTTTAATTTTCCTAAATCTTCCGTATACAATTGGCTTAATATACAAACTAGTCCAAACCTCAAAAAATCGTTTGGTAACTTAATAGTTGTAGCAAATGTTAAAACACTTCGCGTGTTTTTATCATGGTCAGCAGTGCGTCTAAAACCTAGACCTGGTAAACTCTGTACCTTAATAACAAGTGAACAGCAAGCTACAAAGACTTAAAGTGCACCAGCTGCTTATATTCTCAAAATCTTTTATCAACTTCGAGATCCAAATCATGATCACTACTTCTGACTGAAAACTTGAATTGACATTCAACTTATAACAGCAAAAAGCTGCTGAACAATTTACGAACAAAAAGTTAAGACAATAGACGACATTTTTACACTGATTATTTAATAACTGAAATGCTGAAATGAAAAAAAACCCTGCAAAACTAATATATGCTAGTTTTTTTTAGACTTTTTGAACTGTGACATCAGGAAGTTGGCTGGAAATGTCAAGATTCGATGGGTATGCACTCATACAAAAACTGGAACAATATGCAAAATCAAATGCAAAGAGGATAAAGAGTTTGAGAAACCACCCCCTGAAGAATATAAGTGCACACCTGACGGAACATGGACACCATCTGAAGTGCCATTATGCATAGAACCAAGTATAGGTACCACTATGATACTTTACATTTAATGCAATGTTGCAGAATATACTTAAACGTATGTGTTATTTGTGGGACTCAGTGCGTATTTATATATATAAAAAAATATTATTGTTTATAAGATTTTATTAAGATTTTTTGAACAAACAAATTTTAATTAAGTTTTGCTTATGTTTAAATATGAGAGCGATCGTTCAGAGGTTATAGCACTGCACTGACGTTGTGAAGAATTGCGGTTCGATTACCAGTGGCGACTACCAGTGAAATCCACCCCAAGTTCAGATACTAGCTTGTCTGGAAAGTAATGGCGGCCTGAGCGCAGTGATGACCATAATGCCACAATCAAGCCGTTGGTCACGAAATCGTGGAGGCTTAACCTCACAACAGGCTGTAGCGAGAATGCTTTACTTAGTGACTAAATATGGGGTTTTGTAATGATAACCCTTAACTGATATTATTGATTAAAACAACAAAATTTAAAAAAAAAAATTTTAAAAAAACGCATCAAAATTTAAAAAAAAATTTTTATTAGTCATTTTCGAGATTAATCAGGTCAAAGAATGTTCTGAAACCATGCACCATAAACATCAACCATCAAAATCACAAACAGTCTAGGATCAAACCCCGACCGCTGTTGACGGAAGTCCGATTCTCAAACCACTGGGTTACCATTGCCCTTCAGTTTCCTTTAATACACCTTTTGAGTTGTGTCTGTTTTCTTAAATACGCATTTTTTAGTTATGTGCATTTTCTGTAAAGATGCTTTTTGAACTACGTCCGTTTTCTTAAATGAGCGTTTTAAACTGTGTCTATTTTTTTAAATACGCATTTTGATCTGTGTCTAAAAAAACCTTAACAGCGTATTGTTTTCATATTTGATAATAGAAACTTCAATATAGTCAAAATCAATATCTACATTCAAAGTAACCGACATCTGGATCAATTGTAGATTTGAAGGGAAAAAAAAGGCCCTTTCCGCCTCTGATGCAGATGTAGTATTCCTTCACAATAGGAACATGTTTTAGATTTCTAAAGCTACTGGATTATTCTTTTTGCCTCTCGTTGACTTCTCTATTATCGATCTAGAAATAGATTCTGAAACTTTAGTGAGTTGTATTGATAGAAGTTGATGAACTTATTTCTGTATCTCTTCAGTAATCTAAAACTATTTTTTTTTTTTTTCAGTTTCAGGAAATGGCTCAAATAATGAAACTGTGTCCACGAGTTGAATCAATACTTGAAGATATTTTCTTAACGGAATCAATGTACAAATTTTGAGAGATGACAATAAATTTTATCACATTTTTGAAGAAATGCATTTTTTTTCCTTTTCTAAATTTGAAAATAAGCAGTAAGAAGAATGAGTACAACTTTGGTATTTATAATTATTTATTTGTTCTTTTTTTTAAACATGCTTTAAAACTTATGATCTGGTAGAAGAAAATTGATGATTTTAATAAGAATCACTCAATATTTTTTACCAATAAATAGCGTGTCATTATATAAATCGTTGTTCTTTCGTTATAAAAATGATACTCCATATTAGTGGGTGAAAATCGCTTTTTCAAACACATTCAGCCTTGTAACGTTAGTGCTTCACAATAAATTTCGAGAAAAGTGGCCTGACAACTTTTTTCCAAAGCTTGCAAATATTTTCTAAAGCTTGCTCATGAAACTAAGTTTATTTTTTAGTAGTAGTTTTTTGTTGCAAAATCATAAAAAAAGGCCAAATATATAAAAATCTCAATTTTGAATTTCTGTCTCTTACGTAAATTTTTCTATTGCACGATAGTATACTGGCTTCTAAAAGTTAAGATATATCTTGTTTTCAGTATCTAATTTGGAAATAAATGAATGCAGAAACAAGAAATTTCGTAGAAATCCGCAATAAGAATTTTTAATTGAATATGAAAGAAAAATTTACGCATGTTCTAACACTTATTTGAATTACTCAATTGAAAAAACTTCATTCGTTTCAAAAATGTGTTCAAATTGGAATTAACAATCTACACGTTTTAAGAGCTAAGAAATGAGCACCAGCATTTATTTACTGTTCAATATTTTGAGAAATACTCAAAATATTGAACAATAAGCAGAAACAAAATAACATTGTTGACTAACATGCACATAATTTTGTAATTAAACACCTTATTATAGGCATTAATCTGCAGTATCTTATTTTTATTGATAGCTCATTTTTAAAGCACAGATGTTTCCCATGTGGTAATTTTTTTCTCTCATTATTTTGTTACAGAGAAATTTCATCTGTTATAATATTACTTCGTTTTCAACAATCCATTGTTATTCTAAGATTTATGATCAGTAATATTTTGAAGTATGAAAAATGCACGAATTGACATATAAAAGAGATGGCAATTATTTTAAATCCTTATTTTCTTTCATTAGTTCATCTCCTCTCTTCCTGTTTTTTCCAGAAACGTAAGTATTTCTATTACTCTCTCATCTATACCCTCTTTAATTGAACATACAAAATGCAAATTTCCAATAAATACAAAATTTGCATTGAATAAACCACTGAATAAGAATAATATCCTAGGGTTTCTTGTTCATATTTAGTATTAAACTGGCATGATTAATCTACAATAAAATACTAAAATCAAGAGTTTGTTCTGTGTATTTGACTTTCTTATAACTACAAAACCGTTTGTGCTATCCTCCTGAAATTCCAACAGTTGCTGAAAGGGGTAATTTTAGGCTCAGACTTAAAAAATCGTTCTTAGGTTCTAAATTATTTATTTTTCGTTATGTCAGATAAACTGAATGATTAACCTAAACGTGGGGACATAAACAAACTTCGTCGCAAAATTAGTAATTAGTCATTCACAAAATTCGTCAAAAATGTACCAAACCACTTGTTTTGCTTATAGTAATGCTTTAAAAAGGTGACTCTATAAAACTATAAAATTAAATAATTTAAAACCAACTGTTTCTGAAATGAAAAATACGTAAGTTATGTACTGAAAAACAAAATTAATGGATATATAGTATTAATTCGTTTAGAAAAAACGTTAAGTGATGCTTAATTAAATAAATAATTCACAGAAACTGAAACAGTAAGATATTACTTGATTTAAAATGGGCACCTATTTTTGAATGCTTGAAACATGTCGACTGATGTTTTCCAATTTGTTTATTTTTGAAGCGAATGAGGTTTTTAATCAAGTTATATCAAGCTTAATTAGTTTTTGTAATAGTTACTAATTGAAGTAAAAAATAAACTATGAACTAAAAAGCAAAATCGATGGTGAAATGGTAATAATTCATTATTAAGAGAAGCGTAAAAAATAGCCAAGCTATTATCGGCGCCAATTATGCGTAATTAATTTTGGTAATAGATACTAATGTCGCCGGGATAGCCCAACACCTCCTAGAAGAAGGAAGGCCTCAGCACGGATCAATTTAGTAGTCTGATATGACGAAGTTAACTGCGCAGTTGACGAAAAATAAGAAAGATGTCATTACGTTCGGGGTACGAAGCTGCGCAGTGGTTGAAAATATGAAATATGTCATTACGTTTGGACTACTAAAGGATAGTTATGGTAACACGTGCTGAGACCTACTCTTTTCTAGGAGGTGATGCATACCCTGGTTAGTACGGCACCGGTCATTTCAAGCTATGTCCAAATTCTTAAATTCATATATACTATGTATTATGGTATTTATGGTATGGTATTTCATTATGGTATATTATGGTATTTCAAGCTATGTCCCATTTCATAAATATGCATTTCAAGCTATGCCTAATTTTTTAAATCAGCATTCTGTCCAAAATAAAAAGTTCAACGACGTTATCTTTTTGAGGAAAAGTATCTCATATTAGGCGACTTTATTTTAAAAGGCGAAGATCTTTCTAAGTACTATATATTCCCTTTCTAGTACATAAATTATCGCAAATAGCTCTCAGGGAAATCGCAAGAGGAAGTGCATAAAAACAAACTTGAATCAATGAGTCCGAAAAAGAAGTCTTTTCACAAAATATCTGCTACAGACGACCTGCCTTCGATTTCATAAATTCAATTAAAATAAACATTAAATGAAAAAAAAATAATGAAACAAGTTGATATTATTGAAATTTTTACACGAGTGTCGAGTGAAGTTTGTTTGGACTTAATAGTGAGAAGTTAAAAGAAATAAAGTTTAAAGGTTAAACAGGATAACTTCTGACGCACTCTTTAACAAAGCAACACGAATTCCGATAATATTGTTGTTTGATGGAACTAAAAGGTTCGAACTTCCCTCCCTTCCCACACCCATATCACGGACGTTGTCTATTCTGAAAAACACTTGCTGACCAATTATCATGTAGTGGGCGAACGCAGAGGTTTCTGAAATGATTTCCTTTTTGACGTCCGCTTGAAAAAAGGTTCACTGAAAAAAAACTGTAGCAATTGATAGATGAAGGGTTAATGCTATGAAGCTTTTTCTAAACCCCCGATGGCTACTCATTCTAATGCTAATTATTCTATGCTTCTCATCCGCGTAAGTACTATTTTGTGTTTCATAGTGCTTTTAATATTTTTTTTAAAGGTAGTGCTTTATGATCAGTAATATTTTGAAAGGGGGGGGGGAAGGAAACTAATCGCTCTTTTCAGGTCTAGGGGAATGGAGCCAGTATGCCTTTTATTTTAGAAGCCCTTGTGTTCCTGTGATTCTGTGAAGTTGGGGGCAGGTTGAAACCCGAATTGCTGGAGAGTGATGATATTATTATTGCCGTGATTTCTGATCCTGTTGGGTATAATTTCTTCCGCGATTTTATTTAGAAAGAAATTTGAAAATAAAAATTCGGCTTATTTCGCAGCGAAGAAATCTGAAAATAAAACATCGGCGTATTTGGTAGTAAGAAATTTGAAAATAAAACTTTAGCGTATTTCTTAGCAAAAGAATTGATAATATAGTTTGTCTAGGACTATTAAAACCTTGAGTACAACTATGATTCTTTCTTATGTCTTTTTTGTGGGGTTTTGTTTTATTGGATACGCATTGTATGTAATTATGCAATACCATTAGAAATAAGAACATGAATTTTTAATGACACCTTGATTGTAAAAATTTTGGATGTACACAAAATGCCGATTTTCAAAAGCAATAGTTAATTATAGTTTCGCAGAGATACAGCTACAAGAGTTTTCTTGGGCTATGTAGAAGAAATTTATGAAATATAATTAGGTTTTACTTTGAATTTACTTAAGTATTATTTTGAACTATTTCACTATGTATAGATTAGAAATATATCTAGCACAAAAAAAATAATAATTATTAGTTTAAACTGATTAGCAAAACAGTCTATGTTTTTTTTAAATTTTAAAATGGTTCTTCGAACATTATATATATTTCTTCATGATCAAATTATTTGTAATTAAATTCAGAAAAAAAATTAGTAACGAAATTTATGTTTCTATGATACGGTGGGAATAAAATAATTGCTGAAGTTAAAGGAGAGGAAAAACATTGCTGTCAAGTATGATTATGAAGATAGCGTGTTTTTAAGTTGGAAATAGACTTATTTTATGGAGTGTGAATAAACAGAACTGCACGCCGATGATTGATGTTGAAAAAAGAGAAATCGGATAATAGATAGCGAGCAGGAAAATTCTAACTTTCCTAGAACGATAAAAACTGATTATTTGAAAATGTTAAAGTAGCTGTAACTGGCTTAGTATTTTAGTTAGAGAATTGTATACTGAAATATGTATTTTTATTTTCCGACGAAAAAAAAAATATTGCTTGCATTTCCATCTATTGTAATTATTTTTATATTTTCGACTAGAAAAAAGCTATTTTTATTTGCGAAAAATACGTGAATACAATTAATAAATAAATTCAAACTGATATTAAAATTTTTTGTATAATCGTTGATCTAATGAGTGATCAAATTTGAAATATCTTCATTTTTAAAAAAAAAAATCAAGCAGTTGTTATTAATTTTAAATTTGAATTTTAAAAAAATTCTTATAAAAGATATAATTATCTGGGGCTATATGAAAACCCCCGACTTCCCATATTGCCATAATAATAACATTATGAGGATAATATGATATAGAATTGTTCAAGCGAGTAATTTTAAGAATGATCACGACTTCGTTCTGGGAAACAATATATTGTATACAGAAATTCTGGATTCTTACTTAAGTACTTATATAGAAACAATCCTAGGGAAAATTTTGGTGTAAAATTGTTGCTTGTGGAAAGAGTGAGGCCTGTGATTACATTATCCCAAGCCTTTCAGAATAGTCCGCAACCTGTAAAAATGCATGATGCGTTTTTTTTTTTTTTTTAATTATAAAGCGTACAACTGCACTTAATACAAGTGCATAGTGCATTTCACGACATAGGATTTCTACGCATTAGTTCGGTTAGTTTCAAGTGAAGGTTGTGCAATATATGAGAACTTTTAAAATCGAAAATGTAATTACAGATTTCGCCCATTCTTATAAACAAACATTAAAAGGCAGCAACATTTGTAGTGTTATTTATCCGATAGGAATTCATCTGCTCCCAAAATAGAAAAGAAAACAAGTCTTATCATTTGAGTTTTATCGTATGCTAAAATTTGCAACGAAACGTTTTAAAGAGAAATTAGTCATGTTTGATCAATAAATATTATGATTTTTTAAGAAAGAGGGTCTCTTCTGTATAAAATCTTGTCTTTCTTGGTGGTTTCTTTTAAGGGGCGTCCCTAAAAAGCAGCATCAGCATTTGCTGACCACCTTTGATATGATGTGGTTGTTTTTGACGTGAGCCTAGAAATTTCAATGCCGATTCTGGTTCCTGAAATAATTGGAATACCAATTTTAATCAGCAGCTAATTAAAAGTTTAGGCATTTTATCGCCAACGATGGATTTATCCATTTTAACTTCCTCGCCATTTTCTTTTATTCTTTGATTTGCTTAAATAGGGATCTCGAAGATATTTTTCTATCCTGCTGAACTACATCATCCAATTTAAAGTATAGTTTGATTTGAAAGTGAAAAATGCCGTAGAATGACATTATTTTAGATAGCAACTAGTGGTTCAAAATTAGTATAATGCTTCTAAAAAGCTTAACTGGTTTCGTTAGTGTGTTTTATGCTTCGTTAAGACCAATAATTATAATGCATGGAAGAGAAAAATACTATCAAACATAAAATTGGAAACGTGAACATGTTTGACAGATGAGAATTTGGATATTATTTTGAGAAATGCAAGTGCAAATATGTCACGTAATATCAATGTTTTAGATAAGTAAAAACAATGTCTAACTTCATATAGGTTAGAAATTTTAATAAGTTAGAAATTATATTAAGATGGAAATGTATTTTTACTGAAAATATGTTTATACCAGAATAATCATATTTTTCTTCTGTTTCAAAAGATAACAAATGTTAATAAAATAATTTGGTTTTGCTTTCATTTTGTTTCAATTTTTAATAAAGTACTAACATAATAACAAATCTCAGCAATCTAAACTAAAATTAGTTATCTAACTCTTGCTAATGAATTTTTTGACCATATTATATTAAAAGTACAGGTCGTGGGATTTCCTAAAATTATTGACATGACATTCTGGCACAAAAGGTGAAAATCTAGTTTCAATAGATTATGACGAAATGCGCATACTTAAAATTTTAAATCGTATATTTAAAATTTGATTTCTCAAAAACTAATGTAACAATTTTGTTCAAATTTTGTATTTTGCCATTTGAAGTTATATGGCTTAAAATGATGCAAAAATTTATGTACCTTAGAATTTACACTTAGAAAAAAATAAGGATTAACCTATCAGAGTATGATAAAATTTACCGAAAATTTTGCTTCAGAGAAACACCAAAAAAGTTCGGTAGTTTTGACCAAAGCGCTTTGTTAATGATTTTTGGTAAAATTTAGAATAAAATAGGATTTTAAAATATGTGATAAAATGTGGTAAAATTTAGTAATTTTATGATGATACCATAGAGCATGGCATAAAAACCATCCATTCTGTGCAATTTACTTTTCAGTTTTGTATGTAATGTGTGGTAATAGGAACTACAACTTTAAAAACCAGAATTTCCGATGAACTATTATCACATGAACGGAAAAAATACCAAATCAATGATTAACCAGATTTTTTTTTTCTTACCAGAAATGTCATTACCATGCAAAACGGTAATTTTACTAGAATTTTTTTATCCTGCACATTTTATTTTCGGTAATAAAATAACCGAAACGTGTAAATAATATAAAAAATAATTTTTTGCTTCAGATTATCTTTGGATAAGCAAGTTTAATTGTTGTGTGGTAAAAAAATTTCGATTCTCTTTAAAAAACTTGGGGCTATTCACCATATTTTGAAGGTCAAGAATCCGAATTGGATGGGAAAAAAAAGCATGTTTATTGTGAAGAACTGTTTTATGCTACTAAAGTTTCATGTAAGATTATTTTGTTAATATGTCGATCATAAGGATATAAAGGAAAATCTAGATCAAAGAAATGTTCAATTGTTTTTGAGAAAAAAAATAAACTTAGGAATACAGATTGTGTGACTGAAAAAGAAGTAATTCTACTCGTTGACTACACTTATATTATTATAACAGTTCAAATAGGAAAGTTTTTTTTTATTTTTTAAATCGAATTAAGTTTTTTATAGTTTTAAAAATTTCTTTATGAATATTAAGATTTATATCTGGCAACATCTATTTCATCTGATTTTTTTCTTGACATCAACTCACGCGCAAGCTTATAAAATAAGGATTTACAGTGAGATAACGAAATTTTCCCACAGCAATGAGCAATTGTCATTATTTATAGCAAAAAAGTAGATAAATTTGTGAGAAAAAGCACATAAAAATGCAATACTTCTCGAACAATTTGGAATTTCGGAGAAAAAATATTAGCTGCATGTCTGCAGGCTGCAAAGCGGCACACACGACATTTTTTACTACGTGTTCAACAGGTAATAATTTTCTTATGAGTTATGAAATGTAAAGTTTATTCATTTCATTTCATTTTTTGTTTATTTTTCTACACACTATTGTAATTTCAAGTTTCTAAGTTTCATAGCTTTTGCTCAGCGAAATAAAATTAACCTAAAATTAAACACTTAAAGCATTTTTCCACTTTTTTTTTTAAAAAAAAATAGAGCGATAACAAATGAAACAGCAATTTGAAAACTTTAAATTATACTTTATTTGAAATCAACAGTTTTAAAACATTAACTTTTCTAGGCTTTTATAATTCAATTTTTTAGCTCTTGTCAATATAGATTGCGTAGTTCCGAATTAATTGGATGAACATTCTAGACTTCGTTATTTCTAGAATAACTTCAAGCAGGAAGTCGAAGTATCTTGGTCTTATATAAGTTAACTTCCGATATATGTATATAAACGAGTGTTGAAAGGAAGGAAATAAAATATGCTTTGATTGCTTTAAATATTCCAAGTTGAAGTTATCTATGAATACACAATAGGTGTGTCGTCAGCAATTGTAATATGTACTACTATGCAACTACATTACACTAGACCTGAACGAAATATCGTAAAACTTCGTTGTTTTTCTCAATATCACAATAACGATATATTAATATATCTTCTTACGATATATCGTCAATACCTACAAAAAATATCGTAAATACGTGTCCTGTGATAAATATCAAGTTTGATTAACTATGATTATATCGTGTTCATCGTCGACTACGACAATTATTAAATAAAATAATATCTCAGTCATTATTGTCAAATGATAATATCTTAGTAAATATCTTAAATGATAAAAGATAACATAATATCGCAATAGCTATTAACAACAATATTATCGTGAGTTTCGAGCTTGAATCACTCGCAAACTTATTGATATCAATCTTTTGGCATTGGGTTTTTAGATAAGTATGATGAGCAAAACGTATTTAATAAATGTTTTTCTTCAATAGGGTAACAATAAAATTTTCCAATGTAAAAATAATGCAATTTAGTTAAATGAAAAATGTTTGCTATATATTGTGACATATTAATTCTTTCCGTCAGTATGAAGCACTATATCAAAGTTCTGACTTAGCAAAGCACTAGTTAATGAACATAAAAGGGGAAAATTAAAAATTTTTTACAAATACATTTCCTAAAAAAAAAATTTTGGTTTTAAAAAATATTTTCAAACATTTTAACATACTTTGAATACTATATCTTCGACCAAAAATATTATTAATCAAAAAACGTAGTATATTATATACCAAAAAAATAATGTTAAAGATATTAGAAAATGCTAAAAACGCTGTAGTAATTTAAAAAAAAAAATATGTGGTTTAGATTGTTTTTCATAAACACTATAACTAATTTTAAATTGGTATACTAGTAATATAAAAAATATACTATTGCCTTTGTCGCAACTCTGAAAAAAAGTATGGTAAAAACTACAAGAATATGGTAAAATTTACCACGTTTCTGGCTCAAGGACAAAGCTTAGTAATTTTTACCGAAGCGTTTTGGTAAAATTAACAAAAAAGTATCGTTTTGTAACAATAAGTATCGTTTTGTAAAAAAAAGTATCGTTTGTGTGATAAAATTTTGTAAATGTGGTAAAATTAGATAATTTTATTGTGGTATCTTTGAGAATGACATATACATTATTATATTAATTACTTTTCAATTTTGTGTTTTTCACTACATGTGCGATAATAAGAACTATAATTTTGAAAACCAGAATTAACAGTAAACCGTTACAAATGAACGGAAAATATCGTATATTTCCGTTTTTAATACGAATATTTTTTTTTTTTTTTTGAAAAACTAGAAATGTTACTGCGGTGCTCGCCACTCTCACCAGTCTTACCGCCAGCTTGGCGATTTAAGATCTTCAGGTAAAAGCAACCCTGTGATCCTAGTGATATATATTCTGTCCTTCAGAGGAAGAACAGCCACTTACCTTTTCAACTTTTTCACTAGCTAGCTTGGTCGCAGGACGACCCATAATGTTTAATTTAGTTTATGTTATATTGATGTTTGTGTTCATGAAATAAATATGCTTTAAGAGAAACCCGCATTTCGTACTCACTTCATTACTATAATTTTTCAGAATTTTTTTTTCTTCTTCGCAAAGCTCTGCACACTCTTCTAGTCAAGGCCGCAGCCAGGATATTTTTTATTTGGGGGGGGGGTATGGTAAGAAGCTAGGACAGTTTCAGACATGCATAGTAGGGGAAAAACATTGTTACAAATATTGTTTATTCTGTTGCTTGCAAACGTTAAACTAGTATTTAAAAAATATTACATAATAATTATTTTTCAATTAATATTACATAATAATTATTTTTCAATTAATGTTACATAATAATTATTTTTCAATTAATATTACATAATAGTTAAAATCAATTTGTAAACAAAGTTTACAAAGACATGCGACGGGGATTTGAAGAAAATTTTTCGATTACATTTGTAGGACAAACCGGAATATCCCGAAATATGCTTAATAAAGTTAGCCCTGTTAGCCTTTCTTTTTTAGTAGCATTTCTTGTTGCTTTTTTTACGCGTTTAAGAGTAGAAAAAAGTTCTTTTTGCAGTTGCTGTGGTAATTCGCAACGTAGCCAATATTGATAACAAGCAATAAATGTTTGGGAAAAAGATACTGTTACATTCTTCCATTACTGAAAGTGCCGTATCTGGTTTGCTAAGGCAGGGCTCGAAAAAACTCAGAAATTTTACCCGTCCCCGAGGACGGTTTGTCCAACAATATACCCGTCCTCCTTTGAAACTAACCCGTCGCTTTTAAATAAATAAAAATATAATTTCCTCTCATTAATTACAAACATTTATATAAATTGCACCATGAGTTAGTAGTTACTAGGATTACATTATACAGTAATAAAAGAGATACTAGGTTACTGATAGTAACCTAGTATTTCTTTTATGAAATAATTTCTTTCTTTTATGAAATAATTTAAATGACAAAGGTCAAGTTATCTGGAATGTTAATTTATAAGAGGGTACTGCGTTTCTTAAATGAATCAAATGTGACGTTTGCCAGTTCCACAATCAAGCCAATGATTTACAGAGGTTTCTGCACAGAAATCTGAAAGGGGTTTTCCATTTAGGTAGATGTTTATAATTGCGTTTATAACGCAACTTGTTTAAAACCAGTACGTAATGTGTTTTTTTCTAAGTTCATTGCTGAGAAGCCCCTTTCAAGCGCTGCAGTACTCCCAAACAGCGAAAACATCAATTCCACCATACGCAGTATGTTGCTGTATTCTAGTGAAGGTGGTGTACTGGGAAAAGGTTTGATTCGACAGTTTTTGTTTTTCTTTTTACTGTGAGGCTCAAAGAAAGACTAAACAGTTTGAATCCCAGAACATAGACCTAACGGTCCCCCCCCCCTGACTACGGGCCTGCTTCTAGTGGATCTTTTGCAATGCCAAACGCCTAGAAAACTTCAAGGAAAATTTTGAAACTCAGCACTATTTACAATAAAGGGTTTTATAACTTTTGCAAATTTAATCCCACTCACTTTAAAATTGAACAATCTACATATTATTGGTCTATTTCTCGTTGTATGTAGATAATTTGTTAAGTATGATAACAGCTTTTTATTTGTTAAATGACAAATCTTTACTTTTAAGTTATTTTTTGTTACTTTCACCATTTTACTAAAAAAACTTTACAAAAACTTCTATGTGTAAGTAAAGATACACCAATAATGTTGTGTATAGAATGTGTATAGAATGATAAATTGTAAAGTAAATTCAATATGCTATTAATAATAATTTTTTGTTCAATATGCCGACATTTTCTTTAAAAAAATAACTTATGTACAAAAATTTTTGCATGCAATAATAACTTACTTTTTTGTTGTTTGATAGTCGATAGATTGAAGTACATTTGATGATATTTTTCATTCAGAATACTGTTCTTTGCAAGCAATTATTTTACAAAAACTACATCTATATTAAAATAGGGAGTGGACAAAACTATGAAAACACTTCTATTCTAACTCATTTTTTCCTATTTCTCAAGATATACTTAGAGAATCATTTTATGACGAGTTTAGGTTATAAAATTTCTCGCACATATGAATGACGTTTAAGGTTTGAAAGACCAACAATAAACTACGAACAGAATAAATTGTTCTTGAATACCCTATCCCAAAAAAATTCAGGAATAGGCGTGTAACTTATAACAATTAATTTAATTATTATATGCAATAATTGCAGGAAATTTCGTAAACCTAGCTTGAATATTCATGGACATATGGACATTTTTCTGAAAAACTAATATTTTTGCATAACGTTTTTTTTCTTCTTTACTATGACTTCGGAAATTTTCAATAAAATTAAATAAAATTATTGACAAAAATATCGTTTCAAAATTGGATTAAAAAAATTCATTTCAAATTGCTCAACATATGAGCATTTAAAGTAATCCTTTCATATTGCGCATGCGCGGAAAGATTTAAAAGAAATTTTTCTACATAATTTGAATATGCTGAGAATTTAAAAAGTTTCTAGCAATTTTCCAAGTAGTTTTTGAAAATCTTGAAAAAAAAGTTTTGAATGGTTCACAAAATATATGTTGTACTATTTGCTAAGATTTATTAAAAATGACATCGTCATTACATAGAACCATTCCCTATTAAAGTATGTTTTATTTTACTCCCTTTCTTTCCAAACACTATCACATTTTGTCGCCCGAGCTATCATTTTTCATAAAATTATAGGGGATAGGTAGGGTTATTATCACTTTTATTAAATTTTGTTATATGATAAAAATGAAATCAGCAGCAGACCTTATTCAGAGCAATGTTCCAAAACTTATATAAACAAATTTCGAAAAATTGCTTAAATTTTCAAGATATTCAAATTGAACTTTTTTCATTAATTACCTAATACGATTCCCTACATTATGAAAAAAACGTGTTTTAGTTTTCTATGCTTGGGCAGTATAAAAAAACTAGTTTAAATGCTCATAATTTGCAAATGGATACAAAACTAAAAATTAATAGCATAAAAAAATTTAACATGTCAATTTTCTGGCATGTCCATAAGAATTTTTAGAAATAGATATCGTCAAAATGATTGATTAATGACAATGATAGATATCTGCAATGGTGAATCTCTTTAATTCTATTACAGTTAGCGTCCTTCATATTCATTCATTTATCATTTAAAAATTTATAATCTGGTTAAAGAATCAACCTACATGTGTAATATAGTGGACTAGAAAAATAAAACGAATCAGTTTTTGTTATTGTTGTTTCGCAATTAATGGACACGAAATTGAGTACACGCTCAAGATTAAAGACGACTAAATACACTTAAAAAAACTTTTTAAGAAAATTAATTTAAAAGATATTTTCGTATTTAAAAATATTTGTTTTACGATTAGAAAAATAGAATTACCTACTTGTTACATGGAGATACACGCGAGTCTGGATCACTATAGCACCAATTAAAAAAAACTGTATTCTTTAATGCTGTTCTATTACATTCATAAAGTGCTGACACGTGAAGAAATTGTACTGGTACTTTGAAACTTAGTAGTTTACTTGTTTCTTTTTTACTTCAAACTTTTCTATGTCTACTTTTGATAATATGTGTTTAAATTGACCACCTGATCCGCGTAGTATTGTTTACATAGTGAGTGTGAAGATACCAGATTAACACTTTAATGATACCATCAATTACAGTTAAGTATGTGAGTAAACTATCTCTAACTGAGATTGAAATAAATTACTAGAACAATGAAGAGGACTATTACCAAACTATTTTTATTCAAGAAATGTAAAATTTTCTTTAATTTAATAGTATAAAAAATTATACTCCATTAATTAATATAAACGAAAACATGTTTAATAGAAACATGGTAGTTGCTGAAGTCGATCAAATGTATTCTGATTTTGTATTATTAACATTTCACATTTAATCCTTTTATAGCATAACTTTATTCATATTGAACATATATTTTGTAGCATAACAATATTTGTTCCGAAACCATTTTAATGTATGAGTTCAAACAGTACATCTGCATTAACTCTATATTTTTATATTGTTTTACGTAATAATAAGGTTGATTGCTGTTGTTAACAATAGACATCGATCGTTCCGTTTCACACTGCGAAACACCGAAGGGTACAGAACATTTTAAAGATAATTTGTTCACCAAATTGATATGCCGCTTTATGACAGTTTTTTAAACGATGCATGAACAAACCTACTTGGAACAATTACTTTATTTAATAAGTATATTATATTTGTTGTAATAAGACATATCCATGAATATGCTCATTAATGTGCAAGTTTTTCTATCAACAGCTATGGCGGAAGAGGAGGAGGTGGCAGAGGAGGTGGTGGTCGAGGCAGTTCGTCTAGAGGCAGTTCATCAAGAGGTAGCTCATCTAGGGGTAACACAAATCGAGGTACAACTTTAGACAGAAGTCGAGACAGAGGTTCTAAAAGTGATAGCAATCGTAATCCACAGGCTCCTGCTCCTAAACCAGAACCTCCTAAACCAAAAGCGTCTGTCAGACCTTATGTACCCTCTCCTGCACCAGCACCTAAACCTTCAGCTCCAGAAGTGCGGCAACCAGCTCAAAATCCAAACTTTAAAGAGACTCCCAGTCAACCAGCAAATAATCCAAATTTTAAAGAACAGAGTGCAAACCAGCAAGCCAATAATCCCAACTATAGAGGACAAAATACTCCTGGGAACCAGCAACCTCCACCATATGCTCCAAGAGAAAATCCTCCAGGGTATTCGCCAGTCGGTCAACAACCACCACATTCACCAGGTGTTGCACCACCTCCCTATTCAGCAGGTGGTCATCAACCAGCACAAGCTCCTGGTGGTGCTGCGCCTCCACCATACAGTGCTCAAGGTCCTTCGTATAATCCGAACATGGGTAAATTTTCCTTTTGTTTATTTATATTGTTTAAAAAAAATTAATCCTTATGGAATACTTAAATCATTTTCGACAAATCGAGGTGTATTTTCCTACTAAATAAAAATCCTACTAATAAATTTTCCAACTAAATACTAAATTTCTAAAAACAGAAATTTTAAAATTTTATATTTAGTAAGCCTAAAAAGTTAGATAATGAAAAACTCTGACGCAAATAAAAACATCATCCAGATTTTATTTATGTTCTAAATCAGAGAACGAAAAGTCTTAGAAAATATAATTCTGACCGTTAAAGAACGGAAATGCATTATTGATCGATAGATGGTTAGAAATAAAAGTGCCACGTTATGTGATGAAACCTTAAAAGCTATGAAAATCGTGCTTCTTTATTTAAAAACTGACAAAGAAATAGAAATTTGAGGGGTATCAATACTGATCTATGGTGATTTAAATCATGTATACTGATCAGGATTTTAATTCTTTGAGAAAATACTTTACAAATAGCCTACGAAGTGAAAGTTATCAGAGAACACGATTTGTATCTCATATTGCTGAACAATGTAAAAAATTAGCTGTTATTCGTTGGCAGAGTTTTTTTTCTTCCAATTATGCAAACATCAAAAAATAAAAAATTCTGACTAGTATTGTGAAAAAATAATGATAATTGTATTTACAAAATTATCCCTTTACGTTATTTTTCAACAATTGTAAGGAATTGCCTTTTTTGTTTTGTAATGTAATTACCGAAACGTGTTTATTATTATAAGCTATTTGACTTAAATCGAGTAGAAAAGAACACCAGTTTCCATTTTAAATTGCAGCTCGTTGTTGTTTTCAGTTTACATTTGTGTTTGTAAAAAATCTTCAAACGAATCCCATTTGTGCAGGTTAGCTAACTATATGAAGTTTTGTGTTTTCACTTTCGATTCAAATTACTTCGAAAAACAATTTTATTTTGATGAAGTTTCTTGTAAATTAAGCTATAAGGCTATATAAACAGAATGTAGGGGAGAACTGGGTATGACCGGGTAGTAGGGAGAAACTGGGTCCCTTGATTCTGGCGAAATTAGTTCTGTTTTTTTAGCGAGCAGACTCTAAATTGCATTCTACCAGATAAGAAGAAAAAGCTGCCATATTGGCGGGTTGTTGTTGAGTTCATGGTTTTTGTGTAGATAAATTTTTTTTACTGTGTCAACTCTCCAATGTTCTTTTTTTAAACTATCCTAATTCATTGGTCATTGCAGTTATACTCGCAAAAAAGTCCTTTAGCCCATCTTATTATACGTATACTAAATATTCAAATGCTAACAAACAATAAGGATTTAGTCCAGTAGTAGCATGGTTCTGTTTCGTTTCGATAACCTCTGATCTCGGGGTAAGGCCGGGTACGGTGAGTTAGGACCAGATGCTAAAACTGAAACTAAACTCAGTGACACGACAGCCCATACAGGGCCAAGGCCTACTGTTCCCATCTAAGTTTTCTTGACCTAGGGCTCTGGGGTGCAGGAGTTCCAGTTTAGGTGGTCAAGTGAACGCGAAATCCCCAGTGTTTAGTTCCCAAGCATGCTTGGCACTCATTATTCGACCCACTGAAGGGATGGAAGGCTGAGTGAACCTTGCCCGGCCCGAGGATCGAACCCAGGACCTGTGGCACGGGAGAGCGAAGCGCTACCACTCTGCCACCAGGAGTCTAGGACCAGATGCTACCCTCATTATATTAAAGCGATTTAGAATATCAGGAGAACGAAAAGAAAAAAGATGATTTAAAAAAATCTGTTATCAAGGAAGAGAAAGTTGTTTTACAGTAACTTTAAAAAAAATGGAAAACCTCAAAACAAAATGGCAAAAAAAAGAACCAATATGATACAACAGTTCTATCAAACAAACTTTAATCCTCGATTAATTTCTTTTTCCGATGAAGACGATAAAACAAATCAGACATTGTTTGTTTATATTGTAATAATATATTTTCCAAGTAAAGAAGAAAAAAAGAGAAAGGTGGGTCCAATATGGAAAATGTTTTTCTAGGCCCGAGAAAGCTGCGACGAAGCGGTAGAAGATAACTACTTCATATGTGAATTAAGTACATAATACATAATATTCTTAAACTGTCATTCGAAATTAAAAAGTATTTGCTACTTTTTAATTGAAATTCTTAATTTTCTATAAAGTTTTGCGTATGAACCCGGTTTTACCCCACCAGTTGGTGTAAGTTCAGGTGATTTAGCTTTCATAAGAAAAAAAATTTTTATGAAAAAAATTATTTATAAAAAAGGTAGTGAAGCCTACAGAATTATGTTCAGAATTAGACAATGAATATATTGGTTAAATCTGACTGTTTCTGAGTCGAACACTTTATTTGCAACAACCTTTCGAATCTTAGCTAGCTGGTCTTACCTCCCTTTCTCGAACTATACATTACAAATCGAAGCAGTTTTGAAACAATTTTATGACTAAAAATTTACTAATGAATTTAATTTGGCAATTACCCAATTAAATTTGAAGGGAGGCATTATAAAGTTATAACAAAGCGCAATGCGTTTGAGGTAAAATATTACATTGAAAAAAATTCAGTTGTAATGCTAATAACTGCACAACTCACTTTCTTAACCCTTGCCTACATGATTTAATCTTCTCCAACAGCTCTAACAGCTTCCATATATGCTCGTTCAAACTAATTTGACTTTAAAAACTTTTTTTTAATTAGATGCTTCATAGTATAAGCTTATGTCTCTTTTTATATTCTAGGAGTTCCCAACGCTAATTACCCGAGACAACCAGGGTCACAAGGTATACCAAATGCAAACTACCCTAGGCAGCCGGGGTTACCGTCCGCACCTGGAGGACCAAATTATCCATCTCAAGGTGGTATACCTGGAGCCAATTACCCTAGACAACCAGGAGGTATACCTGGAGCCAATTATCCTGGACAACCAGGAGGTATACCTGGAGCCAATTATCCAAGACAACCGGGAGGTATACCTGGAGCCAACTACCCAAGACAGCCTCCAGTTGCTCCAAATACTCTGGGAGGACGTGTTTGGCAACCCCAATCAGGGGTGCCAGCTCCAGCTTATATGAACTATGGAGGATTGCCAACAGGTTCTAACATGTACCAAAAGCCTCTAAAGAAGCAAGGATTTCTGGGCTCTCTTATGTCTATGGGCCCATCTCACAAAATGGGAAAAACACCAAAATATTATGGATCCTATCCGAGTCCTTATGGCGGAGGAGGAGGTTTTGGCGGTGGAGGTTACGGAAGAGGAGGTTTCGGAAAACATGGTGGTGGGTTTTCAGGGAGGTCTGCAGCTATGTATACAATATTGCCTTTCATGGCAGCAACTACTCTGCTTAGTGCTAGTAGTATGTTTAGGCCTAGATTTGGTTTTATGCCAATGTTTTTACCCAGTCCTTTTCATCATCATCATTATAGCTATGGCTCTGGATATGATGGATATCATAATCATCATTATTACGATGTTTATAATAATGAATATGGTAAGTATAATCCAATATTTTAAAGAATTTTTTAATAACTCATTTATGTAGTCCAAAATTTAGGATGAAAATAAATTTACATCATTATAATTCTTTCTTGCTATACATAAATATAACAAGGCAAGATCACTCCCAGCTAATGAGAACAGTTATTTCCTTTATCCTGCCATGACTTTGTCAAGCAGTGTTTAAAAATTAGGATTGTTTTTTTTCCTTTAATTATTATTATTATTTAGTAAAAACAAGTATAGAATATACATATTATTGAAAAGTAGCTAACTGAATATACATTTATGTAAAGCAATTTATGTGCATAAAAAATTTATTAATATGGGTGTGATGAAGTTAGTATTCTCACAGCTTTTAATCCAGATAGTGAGATAATGATGCAGTAAAAAAATTGTAGAAATTGCTGCCGGTATGGGAAGGAGATACAGCTTAGTAGGTAGTTAAAACTCATTTAAAGCATTATCCTCAAGGGTTACATTTTATTGCTTATTTATTTTCATTGTAAAATATAACTTTAGTGTTAAATATAATTTTTAGGATTATTGATGCATCGCGTTTTATTAAGATCTTTCTCATTACTGTTTCAGCTGGAAAATGCAACCGTCCACTCACACCCAAGTACTCCAATATCTCATGCAACTCCACAAATAGAGAGATGTAAGTATTTTTTTTTTATATTAGGATATTGAATCTCTTTTTGCGTATCGCTAAAATTAGGACAGACATAGTGATTTTTTTAGTTTAGTCTAACTATGTGGCCAAAAAACTAACCGTGACAGAGGTTCAAACCTGCGGGTGTCGATGTTAAAAGCATACGCCATATACGTTGAGCTATCCAAGGTCACAATAAAACATATTTATTAATTAAATAACTAAACTAAATATGTTCAAATGTTTTCACCCGAAGCCTTTTAGTTTAGTGAAGAAATTTTATGATATGAATGGTAATTTGATAACGTTGAAAAAAAATTGCAAAAAACTAAAATATCGTAACGCGTTTGGAAATATGGTTTTTAAAATAACATATATAGCTTTTATTTTTATAAATGTAGTTTGTCTGCTATTTTTAATGGAACTTAACTTAGATATAATAAAACAAAATCACGGAACTCACAACTTTTTCCATTTTCCACGAGAGTCTAAAGAGGTTTTTAAGCCTATTGAATAATAATTCAATAAAATAGCTTTTTTTAGTGTGTTTTAACTGAGTGTGTGGAATGTTGATCTACGAGAATAAGAGGTTTTAAAACATATGCAACAAAAATTAAGTTGCTAAAAAAATTATTGCATTCAATAATTGTGCTGTAAGAAATATCAAAAACTTACTGATGAAAAATAACAAATCTGATCTGAAATTGTTAAGTGAATGTAATTTGTATTAATAACTGATCCCTCTGAAGACAAATCTATAGCTTATTAAAATTCTTGATTTATACGATATATCAAACCTTTCGAAAAAACTATCTAGACAGAAAAGATATTATTCGTGACTTCTCTTTGAATTTATTTACAAATGGCTTATAGACAAAAATAGTACTTATACTGTAATCAGGTGTTCAATGGCTAAATGTTTAAGAAATATGCAAAACAAAAGAAGGATGATCAAACCTCTATGATTGAGCCTTCCATGTTTACCTTTATGTTTGTTTACAAAGCATGTCATACACGTTGAATTGTATGACTCATTTTGCACAATTTAGGTGCGATGTTATGTTTATCTAAAATAATAATAATAATAAGTAAGAAGTTACATAGTTACTTCTAGAATTAAATTAATTTCTTGGTTTCAATCAATTTTAAAAAAAGAAACTGTTATGTACATCAAAAAATTTGTTTTTGCATTGAAGAAACGAATTATCTTTGTTAGTTTTGCAACATTTTTTAAAATTGAATTAATTTATTTATTGGAATTTCAATTTTTATTTATTTATTTATTTTTAGCAAATGTGAAGCGAATTGCCAAGAAGGATATCGCTTTCCAGAGAACACAACATCCAAGGGGAACATATGCTGGCACGTGACTGGAGTTTGGAGACCAACAAAGAACTTCCCTGATTGCCAACGTAAGTATGAAAGCAGCAAAAATGAATATTATGTTGTTAATCAACTTTGAACGGATCATGACCATTTAATGCACCTAAATTCTTTATTAAAATGATGTTTAAATGATTTCTCAATTTACCCTGATATGGAAAAGGTTACACTTCTGCTCAGACGAAGAGAAGTCAGCTGCTTAGTAAATGCGACGAAAATTTTTACTTCTTTATTTTTCTTAAGAAACGACTTGGATCAACTTTGTAAAAGCTGTTTAATAATTTTGACATTTTTGCTTATCAATGAAATATTCGCTTAAATGCTAGTAGTGATGATATTAGTGCTACTGAAGTAGATTAATGATATGAAATCCTCTGATTTTAATAGTTGATACGCATGAAAATATTGAAATCAACTGATTATAATTATTGGTACGAATAAGTGTGAAAATTATGGTACTTATCAGTTTCGAGGGTCGTGAAAAATTACCTAACTATTATTAATGAAGGTGATTAATTAATAGTAGTAATAGTTACAACTGGCATTTCGGTAATGGGCAGTGTATATTGCGGTAATAACTACTTTCTATACTAATATCGGTTCTGTAATAATAGGTATTTTATAGCATTAAAATGGATAAGAACTAAAATGATCCTCTAAATAAAGGTGAAAATGATATATTGAATAAATGTTATGATTATTCACTGATTCAATGCTGAGTTCAAAAGGGACTTTGATCTTCATGCTGTTAATTCGATTTATTACGCTTATTATATTAATGATTAAATTGATTATATTTTTATATACATTTCAGCTCTACTTGGAAATTACATTTGGAAAAAAAATATTCGTAGAATTTCAGAATTTTCACAATTCTAAAGCCACCACATTTTTAAGTACTTTATTCCATAAGTAAATCGCGAAATACTTTATAAGAGAATCATAGCACCATAGCTGGCAAAAATACTTAGTATTCCAAAGGTTGAAGCAAAATTATACACGAATTCACGAACAATGTGAATCAGTATATGAAGCATAAAAAATAGGTTATTCTAAAAATTTAATATACATTATTGCAAATTTTGGAAGCAAAACAGAGACGGAATTAAAGTATTTCACTTTTGACAGGTCTGTTAATCATTATAACTAAATATCTGTATATCAATATAACATTAAAACTAAAGCATAACCAATTTTTGTTAGGAAACCTGGCGTATCAAAAGCAGAAGACAAAAAATATTGATCAGTTATTTGCTAAAAGTTTAATTTTAACTTCTGTCCAGCTTCTTAACCTAAATCCTGCTCTTTTTTTTTAATAACATACGTATTACGCACGCGTAAATATTGCACTAATGTTATTCAAAAGCAAGACTCGTTCTTGTCTGTCTTTTCACCTCTTCTCATACTTTCAATAATCTGCTAATAGGTTTAATACTTTTATATAGTACAACTAAGACTTAAATTTAAATAACTAAAATGTGGAGCAATCAATTCGATTCATGATTTTTATTGAGTTCGCTGAACAAGACAAGCAATAATCTTATTTTTATTAGTTTTGCAGTCGTTTATTTAACTAAAATAACTTTAACTAAAATCATTTATAAATTGGTTTGTTATTTTTTAAGCATTGTTTAACTTAAATTAGCTAACTAAATAGTAAAAATTATGTTAATTATTTTTGTCTTTATTTCTAGCTGTTTGCAATCAGACATGTTTGAATGGAGGAAGCTGCACCGGTCCAGATGTATGCGGATGCCCACCTGAATACAGAGGACCCCGATGTGAACATCGTAAGGACTATTTCATTCTACAATATTTTAGTCATAAGAACGTTTAATATGACACGTACAATGTTAAAAAAAAACTTAACGTTCATTATAAACTTTGGCCTAATTTTAATCGGATTTTTAAGCAATTAAGATGCAATCTCCATAGTTTAAAGAGGTCTTCTAAGATATTAGCGCAGAGAATAATTTATGTTACGAAATCCAACACAAAAGCGTATTTTCCCTGAATAAGGATTATTTTTCAAAGAATTTGTATTTTTTTTCAAGGTACAGGGTTTGTCCTGAAAAAGTGTATAACTTATTTTACAGTGAAATGAATGTACATCGAATTATGCGCGTACCGATTGGAATTGGTGGTGGTGGCAGGGTGACTTACGTGGTGCTGAAGACTCAGTTTTAACAGGTGCGGTAGATTTGTGCAATATTTAGAAACTTTTCCCATCTTTTGGCGTACTGCAATAAGAAACTTTTCCCTTGATAAAGATAATTTTTGTTGCTTCACGGTAATAAGTCTAGTGGTAAGTCTAAGTCATTTCTTAATGGCTATGATGAAGACTGCTCTGAAAGGCCATAGACAACTACCAGTAACGAAAATGAGACACATGTGACTCAACTTTTTAACTCAGTCGATTGTGTTCAAGAGTTGTTGGGTATTACTTTAATGAAACATTGGTTAAGAATTTCAAAAATTGCTATTCTCGAGACTGTGGCGTACAATTTGTAGATCAGAAAAGAGTTTAAAGAAAAGTCTTGCCATTCCACCTTCCTCATAAACCGCTTCCAGGCAGATTCAATGGTGCCAACGATTTACCAGTCGCTCTATAGACCTGCCATTTCTAATCTAGACTTCTTGTTCCCGTGATTGAAAACTCCCATGAAAAAAACATAATTACGAGAGACTGAAAGCGCTTCCACTAAAACTCTGAAGCATAGATTCTCAACCTTTTTAACGTTGCCGCCCGCTTAAGGAGCAAAAAATATTTTAACGCCTTCGAGAAAATCCAATTATTTAGACATGGGGACGGCAGGAGGTGAGCTGAATTATAAGAGGCAATATTTTTAATCAATTTTTTTACGCTTCAAATTTGTTTGTTTTTTTTAAAAAAAAACATAATGTGTACATTAGCTCTATAATTTCCTCACGGCAGGTAATCACAGTTAATTTGTTATGATCAAAATAAATTTGTTTAATGAAAAAAAAAAATGCAACAAAGAAACCTATGCTTAAGAAGAAGAATTTATTCCGAATTAGATAATTAAAAAAACACTTAAAATAATTTTTTAACTCTAAAAAGTAGTATCAATGAAACATTCAAGTAACTATGTTAGTGGGATGATTATACTTAATGGTTCAGAACCAATTTCTTAACGCTCGGATCAATACTTTTAGTGAGATGAAGACGCAAATTCCCTCGCTGCACAATTTCGAGTCGATTTCTCCTTTTTGAGACAAGATCCATAACTGCACTGAATCCCCGTTCGATAAGTTAAGAGGAAGAGAAGGCAATTAAAAAAAAATTTAACGATTGTGTACAGTTCAGGATAGAGACGACTGATGTTACCTTTAAGCAAACATTCTGTGAGACGATCATCATTTCAAAGTTTCATTTATTAGAAGTTCGACCAATTCCTCGTAAATCTGAACCTCTGTTGTTTCAATATTCACAAAAAGGTTCATAGCCCATAAACCCATTGAGGGACTTCCAGGGAACAAAACATCTTTAAAACGGTCAGAAATGTTCATGTGCAAAGAGTCAATGTGTTGACAATATTCTTGTGCATCATCAGACTGAATTTCGCCTACTTGGCTGAACTCATTCCAACCAAAATTCTGCTTCCACGAAATGAGTTTATTCAGAAAGGCAGAAATAACTGATTTTGTAGGGATCAAATTTAGCTCGTTGCCTTGAAGTTGTAAATTACATTTACAGATAACCATTACATTTTACAGATAAATCAGCCTAAGTATTTCCTAAATTCTAGCAATCTGTCTCTCAGAGCTACGTCTCTGTTTTCGAGGAACTCAAGCACAGAGCCGAAAAGATATCAATACCTATTGAGACAGAAGTTTTTGGAAAGCCAGCGAATCTCGGTGTATAGCAGCAAGCGATTGAATAATTCTTCATTGTTTTTTTTACACAGATGTCTGAATAATCAATCGTGGAGAGCATTACTGTGAATTTTGTTCACAGCAGATATGGCACATTACAATGATTGATACAAACGGTTGTTGAGATTTTTTCCTACTAAATGCTGTCTGTGAATCACGCAGTTAACAGTTAAAATATCTGATACCTCCCTTTCCAAAAGGGCAATAAACCCACAATGTCGACAAATCATTGTAGGAGCCTATCAGTGGCAATGGACATAATATTCGCAAGAGGAATATTTTCTCTTTAAAATAATCTTTGACAGTATTAAAAATAAATTTACCTTTGATATCTATTATCAAGCTTCTTGCAAAAAGCATCTCTTGAATAATTTTTCCTACCTTTACAAACTGGACCTATGCCTTCAGTAAAGCGTACGTTACCAGACAAGGGTGATTCATCAACTTGAAGTTAAAATTCGTCGGATATCAAAGAGAGTTCAACAGTGATTGAGCAAATCCCAACTTCAAGTACGTGGCACTGTATTGATGACACTTCTTTTTGTTAACCGACATTGTTGGTGGGAGCAAAATACAAACGATGAAAGAAAATCAACTATTTCTCAAAATTAATGAATAATTTATGATAAAGAACTAATTCGCGAACGTAAATGGCCAAATAAACTATGAGATCTAATCGAAACTGGGGAAAAAACGGCAAGGAAGCTAACGAAAATCGTTATAAGAAACACGGGTCAAATCAGACATTCTACTGAAAGCTATCAGACATTCTACTTCAATTTCCACCAAATGGCTTGAATGAGTCAGAGGCAAAAACTACTGACTCATGCGCTGAGATGTGTTGGTTCCGATCGGAGAATAGTTGTCATATAAGTTCGTTTTATTGCTGATACAAATGGTGCATCGGATAATCTTTATTTTATTATATTAATTTAATCCTTTTCTTCCTTAATATTAATTTTATTTATTAAATAAATCTCAATTTAATAATTTTATTTGTAAGTTTTAAAATTAAATTTGAATGACAAAACATGCTCATCGCCCCCTTACCTCCCAAAACATACCCAACGCCCCCTACCGCCTGCCCAAAACAAGTTTACTGCCCCTCAGTATACTCCCATCGCCCAGGGCGATGCGAGGCGGACCTGCATCGCCCCCGTTGAGAACCTATGCTCTAAAGAGTACTCCGGAAAAGGCCCACTATGACGCCTTTGATGCCAGAAAATGTCTCTGAAAGCAATGTATCAAGGCTAAAGCAACCTAATTTAAAAAATTTTAATCTGTTGTTTTTATCGGAACAAAAAATCTCATTAACATTACTTTTCAGACAAATCTGACACTTTAGGTAGAAAGTATTCATTTCCTAAAGTTATTTTAACTTGTTGCCTGGATCTAATTGCTCAGAGAATCATTGCATTAATAAAACTAGTTTTTCTAAAGATAGTCTCATGTAATATCTATTTGTTATTTCTTCTCTAACTATGTAAGAGCGAAAATCTATCTGTCTGCATGCATGCATGGATGGGTGCATTCTAATAACTGGAGATCTAATAACGAAAGCTCTAATCTGCATATTCAAGTCTTGGCTTGTAAACAATTTCCACTTTCTGGCGTCATGTAGATCACGCACAATGCTAACGCTTGCCAACCCTCGAAAATTGCTACGCAATCTTATATGGTTTGCTTCGCAAACCAAGCTCGCTTCGCTCGCTACTAACTTAGGTACTTTGCAAATGCACAAAATTCTAAGAATTCAAAACAATCATTCAAATCCACATAACAACTTTTTAAAAAAAAATTTAAAAAAATCAAATCTTTTTAGTAAATACTAAGTCATTNGGAAAGCCAGCAAATCTCGGTGTATAGTAGCAAGCGATTGAATTTTTCATTGTTTTTCTTACACAGATGTCTGAATAATCAATTGTAGTGAGCATTACTGTGAATTTTATTCACAGCAGATATGGCATATTGCAATGATTGATGCAAACGGTTGCTGAGATTTTTTCCTACTAAATGCTGTCTGTGAATCACGCAGTGAACAGCTAAAATATCTGATGCATCCCTTTGCAAAAGGGCGATAAACCCACCATTGCAGGAGCCTATCAGTGGCAATGAACATATTATTCGAAAGAGGAGTGTTTTTCTCTTTAAAATAATCTTTGACAGTATTAAAAATAGATTTAACTTTGATATCTATTATCAAGCTTCTTTCAAAAAGCATCTCTTGAATAATTTTTCCTACCTTTACAAACTGGACCTATGTCTTCAGTAAAGCATACGTTACCAGACAAGGTTGATTCATCAACTTCAAAATCAATATCAAAGAGAGTTCAACAGTGATTGAGCAAATCCCAACATCAAGTACGTGGCACTGTATTGATGACACTTCTTTTTGTAAACCGACATTGTTGGTGGGAGCAAAATACAAACGATGAAAGAAAATCAACTATTTCTCAAAATTAATGAATAATTTATGATAAAGAACTAATTCGCGTGCGTAAATGGCCAAATAAACTATGACATCTAATCGAAACTGGGGAAAAAACTGCAAGGAAGCTAACGAAAACCGTTATAAGAAACACGGGTCAAATCAGACATTCTACTGAAAGCGCATGCACTTCAATTTCCACCAAATGGCTTAAATGAGTCAGAGGCAAAAACTACTGACTCATGAGCTGAGATGTGTTGGTTTGGATCGGAGAATAGTTGTCATATAAGTTCGCTTTATTGCTGATACAAATGGTGTATCGGATAATCCTTATTTTATTATATTAATTTAATCTTTTTTTTCTTTATAAGTTATTTTTAGATTAATTTTATTTATTAAATAAATCTCAATTTAATAATTTTATTTGTAAGTTTTAAAATTAAATTTGAATGACAAAACATGCTCATCGCCCCCTTACCTCCCAAAACATACCCAACGCCCCCTACAGCCCAAAACATACCCAACGCCCCTTACCACCCAAAACAAGTTTACTGCCCCTCAGTATGCTCCCATCTACCCCATTGAGAACCTATGCTCTAAAGGGTACTCCGGAAAAGGCCCACTATGACGCCTTTGATGCCAGAAAATGTCTCTGAAAGCAATGTATCAAGGCTGAAGTAGCCTAATTTAAAAATTTTTAATCTGTTGTTTTTATCGGACCAAAAAATCTCATTAACATTACTTTTCAGACAAATCTGACACTTTAGGTTGAAAGTATTTATTTCCTAAAGTTATTTTAACTTGTTGACTGGATCTAATTGCTCAGAGAATCATTACATTAATAAAATTTAGTTTTTCTAATGATAGTCTCATGTAATATCTATTTGTTATTTCTTCTCGAAAATCTATCTGTCTGCATGCATGCATGGATGGGTGCAATCTAATAACTGGAGATCTGAAAACGAAAGCTCTAATCTGCATATTCTTAAATCTTGGCTTGTAAACAATTTCCACTTTCTGGCGTCATGCAGATGATCACGCACAATATTGAAAATACGAAAATCTATTGCGGATACCTATCGTTACTCTGATTAAACTTTCCCTAATACTTTTGAGCGTCTTCGCTAACTGGCATGGCATTTTTCTCCTTTACAACTTTCTAACCTAAAAATCTTTTGATCTATATCATCCACCTCTATTGAACTGTTTGCATGCAGTATTGAAAAACCGTGTTTTTTTTATTGCTTCAGCCATTTGCTTATGATTTTTAAAACTAAAATATGATTTTGCAGATGTGTTTCATTATCTTATAAAAAATATTTTTATTTCAGTAAACTACTTCAGTAATGAAGAAGTAGACATTTTTTTGAAAAGTTTCAATGTCGTAGCAAATGGTTTACCCTGGTCATTTCAATAATCATACCACCCCTCTGTATATGAATTTGTGTAGAAATGGAATCCTTTGTATAAAATTTGTAAATTAGAATTAGCTGTATGTTAATATATGGGTGATTCTCACGAAAAACGACAACTGACAGATCCAAGATCTAATACTATTCTACTAAAAGAGCTTTAAAAATTTTTTTAATACATAGCATTGCTGTTAGCATTTTAAAAAGACATTGCACAAGCATTGACTGTTTTATATATTCAAAAAATTTAATTTAATTTCAAAATGTCATTTTCCTGGTATGTCACAAACAATATTTCCGATTAGCTTCAAAACTTCCCATACATTCGTCAATATCTAACTTTTTTTTATCTCAACCGTTGTAAGCATTTCTAGAATATATGCAGAGAGTATTATTTCCAAAAATTTTGTTGAAAATAATTTTTTCTATCAATTATTTGCTACTTGAAAATCAGTCCTTTTCCTGATCACTTTTTTTAGTTATTTATAACCAAAATAGATAGAGCCAGCAATCAATATCTTAGGTTAGGAGATTGATTAGAATACCATCCTATCTGAACATGTCTTATTGCATGAATTAAGTACCAACTTTCTGGTTCAAAACCTATTTCAAAAAAATTTTCAAGGTGAGTAGGTTTTTATGTTGACATTTTCCTGTCTTCTTGAAATCATTAATAGCATAAACTATATAGATGTATCTGAGTTATTTCAAGAAATCCTGCTGTTTTCTGCGGAAAGTAAATGGCTCATTCCGAAATGTTAAGTTAAAGTAAAGTTAAATGCTGTAAAATGGCAACTTGTCATTATCCTGGCTGTCATTTTCCCGGCTTATGAATGCCAGGACATTGACATTTACCGGACATTTTTTAAACAGTATAGCGAAAAGAGGGAAAGCAAATATTAACCTAATACCCAGTTTATGTAAGATTGTAATATGCTTGTATGTAATTAAAGATTTTTATTTATTTAATTATTGCTTATTATACACAATTTTATTCTGAACATATCAACAACAAAAACATTTTTGATTCTTTCAACAGTGGATAAAAGAATTAATTTAAACAAAGACTGTCAAAATTTCTAGGAATATCATCATTTCAAAAATATCTGCTCCTTACCCAATATCTTCCAGTCATTTTGCATCTTCAAAAAGCCTCGAAATTAATGAAATTTTACTATTTTTGTTTTTTGTTTTCTTTGTTTTAACTGCTTCTTTTCAAATTAAAATGTAGTAAAATTAAAAACAATCTCATTATGTGTGTTACTCTCTAACTTCTATTATACTTAACTAATTTTTTCAAATTGCTCACTATAATTATTTCTGGAATTTATTTATATAAAAAGTTAAAATTAACTTTTCAACTTTGTCTTTTTTGAGTTTCTTAAGTTGAGTTTCTTTCCGTTAGCCTAAAATGACTGTTTTCTTAACTTATAAGCTAATATGTCATTTTCCTGACTTTCCAGTCATTTTCCTAGCATTCAAAATTTGGTGAATTTATATTTTTTCTTCCTTTTCATGAGCAATTGTCAATAAACGACACTACTGTCTGTAAGATATTAATAAATGTAACTAAATAAATATACAAAAAAATTTTGATTATTTTGAAGACTGTAAATTTGACGAAATTTTTTCCCGAATTGTCTTATTTCCAAAGAATCACCCATATATTAAATTTAGTAGTAACCCATGTAGATATGTATTTCATTTTAAAAGGAAACAAATAAACTAATCAAAATAAAAGTTGTGTTGTTCTTGAAAATGTATAAAAATTTCACCATATTAAAGCAATCTTTAAATAAGATATCGAGACTTCAATAATATTACATGCAATGAATATAATTTTAATTCTGTCACGCTTTTTTTTAAATTTCTTTTTTAAGTGTCACGTACCTTCTACAACTGATGGCCTACACAATTATTTATGCAAATGTAAAGGGGGAATTATTCAAAAAGATATACATTTCGAGTTTAAGGGAACTTATATATAAAAATTCGAGTAACAAATTTGTTCTATGNATAGAGCCAGCAATCAATATCTTAGGTTAGGAGATTGATTAGAATACCATCCTATCTGAACATGTCTTATTGCATGAATTAAGTACCAACTTTCTGGTTCAAAACCTATTTCAAAAAAATTTTCAAGGTGAGTAGGTTTTTATGTTGACATTTTCCTGTCTTCTTGAAATCATTAATAGCATAAACTATATAGATGTATCTGAGTTATTTCAAGAAATCCTGCTGTTTTCTGCGGAAAGTAAATGGCTCATTCCGAAATGTTAAGTTAAAGTAAAGTTAAATGCTGTAAAATGGCAACTTGTCATTATCCTGGCTGTCATTTTCCCGGCTTATGAATGCCAGGACATTGACATTTACCGGACATTTTTTAAACAGTATAGCGAAAAGAGGGAAAGCAAATATTAACCTAATACCCAGTTTATGTAAGATTGTAATATGCTTGTATGTAATTAAAGATTTTTATTTATTTAATTATTGATTATTATACACAATTTTATTCTGAACATATCAACAATAAAAACATTTTTGATTCTTTTAACAGTGGATAAAAGAATTAATTTAAACAATTTAATTTAAACAAAGACTGTGTCAAAATTTCTAAGAATATCATCATTTTAAAAATGTCTGCTCCTTACCCAATATATTCCAGTCATTTTGCATCTTCAAAAAGCTTTGAAATTAATGAAATTTTGCTATTTTTTTTGTTTTCTTTGTTTTAACTGCTTCTTTTCAAATTAAAATGCAGTAAAATTAAAAACAATCTCACTATGCGTGTTACTCTCTAACTTCTATTATACTTAACTAATTTTTTCAAATTGCTCACAATAATTATTTCTGGAATTTATTTATATAAAAAGTTAAAATTAACTTTTCAACTTTGTCTTTTTTGAGTTTGTTAAGTTTAGTTTCTTTCTGTTAGCTTAAAATGACTGTTTTCTTAACTTATAAGCTAATATGTCATTTTCCTAGCATTCAAAATTTGATGAATTTCTATTTTTTCTTCTTTTTCTTGAGCAATTGTCAATAAACGACACTACTGTCTGTAAGACATTAATAAATGCAACTAAATAAATATACAAAAATTTTGATTATTTTGAAGACTGTAAATTTGACGAAATTTTTTTCCGAATTGTCATATTTCCAAAGAATCACCCATATATTGAGTTTAGTAGTAACCCATGTAGATATGTATTTCATTTTAAAAGGAAACAAATAAACTAATCAAAATAAAAGTTGTGTTGTTCTTGAAAAAGTATAAAAATTTCACCATATTAAAGCAATCTTTAAATAAGATATCGAGACATCAATAATATTACATGCAATGAATATAATTTTAATTCTGTTACGCTTTTTTTTAAATTTCTTTTTTAAGTGTCATTTACCTTCTACAACTGATGGCCTACACAATTATTTATGCAAATGTAAAGGGGGAATTATTCAAAAAGATATACATTTTGAGTTTAAGGGAACTTATATTTAAAAATTCGAGTAACAAATATGTTCTACGAAGTAAATTTTACTTAGTAAATTTTACTAAGTAACTGAGTAAATTTTACTTAGTGTTCTATACATTACTGACAATTTGAAAAGTGAGTTAAAAAAAACTGGATCCTGTACTTTCTGAAAAGGAAACTATATATATATATATATATATATTTCCTAAGAAGAACGTAGCATTACAATCGTATTCCTTCCGTTTTACTTTAATTGATTTTTCAAACCATCCATCATTTTTGAGAGACTGGAAAAATTATGGTAGGATATCAAATATCCGGTCATACTTTAATTTTTCTTAAGCTCTTCCGTATACAAATCGCTTAATATACAAACTAGTCCAACCCTTAAAAAATCGTTTGGTAACTTAATAGTTGTAGCAAATGTAAAACACACAATGTTAAACACACTTCGCGTGTTTTTCATCATATTTAGCAGTGAGTGTAAAACCTAGACCTGGTAAACTCTGTACCTTAATAACAAGTGAACCGCAAGCTACAAAAACTTGAAGTGCACCAGCTGCTCATATTCGCCAAAATGTTCTATCAAGTTCGAGATCCAAATCATGATTTTTATTTCTAACTGAAAGCTTGAACTGACATTCAACTTATAACAGCAAAAAGCTGCTGAACAATTTATGAACAAAAAATTAAGACAATAGACGACATTTTTACACTGATTATTTAATAACTGCAGCTGGAAAAAAACTCATTTTACTAAAAGATTTAGTTATTTTTGCTGAAATAAAAAAACCTTCAAAACTGATAAGAGCTAGTTTTTTTCAGACTTCTTGAACTGTGACATCAGGAAGTTGGCTGGAAATGTCAAGATTCGATGGGTATGCACTCATACAAAAAATGGAACGACATGCAAAATCAAATGCAAAGAGGATAAAGAGTTTGAGAAACCTCCCCCTGAAGAATATAAGTGCACGCCTGACGGAACATGGACACCATCTGAAGTGCCTTTATGCATAGAACCAAGTATAGGTACCACTATGATACTTTACATTTAATGCAATATTGCAGAATATTTGAAACGTATGTGTAATTTGTGGGACTCAGCGCGTATTCACATATAAAAAATATTATTGTTTATAAGATTTTATTAGGATTTTTTGGAACAAACAAATTTTAATTAAGTTTTGCTAATGTTTAAATATGAGAGCGATGGCTCAGAGATTATTGCACTGCACTGACGTTGTGAAGAATTGCGGTTTGATTACCAGTGGCTGCTCGAAGTCCACCCAGGTTCAAATACTAGCTTGTCTGGAAAGTAATGGCGTCCTGTGCGCAGTGATAACCATATTGCCACAATCACGAAATTGTGGAACCTTAACCTAACAACGGGCTGATGCGGGAATGCTTTACTTAATGACTAAATATGGTGTTTTGTAATGACAACCCTTAACTTATATTACCGATTAAAGTACCACAATTTATCAAAAAAGAAATTTTATCAAAATTTTGCTGGTCATTATCGAGATTGATCAGGTAAAGAATGTTCTGAAGCCATGCACCATAAACATCAACCATAAAAATCACAAACAGTACATATTTGTCGGTCGTTAAAAAGCGATAATATTAGTTTATTAATATTATTAGATATAAAGGATAAAAAATTTATAAAATGTAATTCAAGAAGATGAATATTTTCTAAGCTATTTAATGATTTCTCACTTTTTGATCATGATTTTCTATGATATTTTTATGTTTCGTAAAATTCAATCAAATTATTTATTTTGTTTGCACAGTGAAAACACGTAAATTTACCTTTGAACAGTATTTATTTATTTCTCTGATTTTTTTTGAAAAAAAAAATCCTTTTTTTGAATCAATGATTTTTAAATAGTTTACTTTAAACGAACTTCAGTGAATAAACAAAATCGGATAAACTTAACATTTAATTTTAAATATGAGAATAACAATAGAATGCTGAACCAGAGTTATTTTTCGAACTCTATCAATCCTATAGTTTTGACGTGGAGCATTGCGGTGCGCAGAAAAAATTTCTTGGTGGACTTCTTCGATATTATTCCTGATAATTGTTCGCCTAAATCTAGAGAAATGGTTCCCAAATGTTTTTGGCTATGGAGCCCTAAAGGATTCAACTTCTTTTGGCGAAACCCCGTCTTTCTACATAATAAAGTATGTAAAATAAAGTACATAAAGTAAGTGGAATAAAACAAATGCAAATGAATAAACCAATTAAAGTATTTTTTTTTAAATATTTAGTAAGAGGAATGGAATTGTTTCATAGTTTTGTTCATTAGTAGCCTTAAATTAGGTTTTATATCCGTCAGAAGAATTCGTACTCCTGGAACTATATCTAATTAAGTTATTAATTTGTTTTGGTGTAAATACATAAGCTGAAAATGAAATAAATTAGCCAAATTATGATTTTCGTTGAAATAAAAGCGAAAGAAACTAATAAAAACTGTTATCTTGTGTTCCTCAAAATAAAACGGCTTACAAATCATGTAAATTATATTTTATAATTTATTATATTTATCATTTCCTTTTGAACGAAACTTGTGTTTTATTAATTTAACTTGTCGCCTTTAGTGACCAGTTCAAAATGATAAACTTTGACGTTAAACAAGACAAATGCACAGCGCAACTGTATTTAAATATTCTAATTCTATTTAAATCTTCTACCTCTCCCTCAATCCTAACACATCAATTAGTTTTAAACAATAGAATAATGAAAATTTAATTTCACCGTCTGGCTGTTGTTCGCGGCTTTTTCCATACTTTGATTTCAGGTCTAACAATTTTCAAGTGATGTCCGCGAAATTGTCAAATTTCTTTGTCTCGTTATGGATTTTTTTCTTATGAATTTCAGCAATAATTTAGAGTATGTCCGGTAGCCATTAAATTGCACAAACCAGTGTAATTATGAGTTCGAAACATTTCAGCATAGTGGGCAGCAGAAGTATTAAAATTATCCCCTTCTCTGTCATGAGATAAAATAGAAACATCATTCCAAAGCTCCAATAAAGCTCCCGTACTTCTCCCTCCCGCATTCCATATTTTGGAGGACAAAAGTCACAATCCGCCGAGTAAAAGATGAGTATATTCGGAGAAAGTGCGATTTTGTGTCTTTCCGTAACTTAAATAATAGTTAACTCTAATAAATTAAAATATTTTGAGGTCAACGCTTCAACCTATTAACATTAAAGTGAAAAATTCCGATCATTAAAGCAAAAACTATTCAGAGTAGCATATTTTTTTAATCCCTGCGAACTAATTTACGTCTGGAGTGGATATACGTGTAAATATTTACCAATAAACATATTTAACTAAATATTTTTCTAAAAAATCACTGAGAATATGGCACTGCCCTGGTGCTCAGCTGTATCGAAGGCATCTCTATTGCCTCGACCCTCTTCAACATCGACCTCAACTGCTGCCATGACACCCTTTATACCGAAAAAGTCGGAGATGTGCCCAGGGCTGTGCTCCATGCCTTCGGTCCCATTTGACTTGTACTTTAACTTTTCTGCACTTGTTAAACGACAACAACAACAACAACTAAACATTTTTCTAGAAAATCTCTGAGGATATGGAAAAATTCTTAACTCACCGCCACGGAGCCGTGATGGCTCAGGGGATAGAGCGTTCGCCTTCCAATGAGGTGAAGCGGGTTCGAATCCCACCGATGGCTAGTCAATACGAATCCGCATCCGGTTTGCACTGACCATAGTGCTGACGTGAAATATCCTCAGTGGTAGACGGATTACGGGTTTGAGTCCTCTTGCTGTCAGGCTAGCCGTGGAAGGTTCTCGTGGTCTTCATGTAACGCAAATGCGGGTTAGTTCCATCAAAAAGTCCTCCACGAAGGCAAATTTCTCCTAATATTTGATCCAGAAGTTCCCTTGTAGTCTGGATAGGGTTCAAAATTACAAGGCTACGTATTTGAACATCAGTAGTCGTAAAAACAATATTGGGTCGGCTGTTCAACAACGGTTATTAAAAAAAAGGAAAAAAACTTACCGCCACGGATTTTACGAATATTGTAAATAACGTAGCCACGGAAGTGGTTCTGTTAATGGGGTGACGTAAATAAATCAAACGCCGATATTTCAATATATTTTTGACCTCCATTACGTTGAAAGAAATATTTTTCATCTAAAAAATTTAGTGGTATTTAAAAAGCGAAATTCTTACCAGAATTTCACGAATGCTTATTATTACTATAATAAATTTATGAGATCGAAGGCAACCCTGTGAAAGGAACTATGAACCATCAAAATCTGTTGATAATAGCATTAATAAAGAGTGCAAGTGTGATTTAGGCAAATGGACGTTATTACATTACGAGTTTATTTGGATAATTTAAAAGATAATTTAGAAAAATATAAATAAAAAAACAATACTTATAAGACTGCTTTAAGAAACGCACTGAAATTCTAAGTCAATTTTCTCATTGTTGTTTCCAATAACTCTTGGACAAGCTAAGCACGCCAGTAATTGGCCTTTTGTAAATTAAGTCGGTAAGGAGCACCTTTCGTTTGAGAAAAGAGCACCGCAAGGGAGAAAGTACATCATAGATCATAAGCTCATGCATAGATGGCAGTACTACTCATTCGTGAGGCCCCTCAATTTAGACATAGATCTGAAGGGGAAGGAAATTTCCTCAAGATGCCTGTACTCATAGTACTGCTCAGTGACCGACCACAGGATTTTCGATTCTACAGATTTCACAAGCACGTACATCGAATGTACTCGGTGGGTCTTAGCGGAGTCTGGGATCGAACCCCGGCCGCTGCTGACGGGAGTTCGATTCTCAAACCACTGAGTTACCACGACCCTTCAATTTTCCTTAATGCCCCTTTTGAGTTGTGTCAGTTTTCTTAAGTACGCATTTTGAGTTACGTCCATTTTCTGCAAAGGTGCTTTTTGAACTGTGTCCATTTTCTTAATTGCGCATTTTAAACGGTGTCTACTTTTTTAAATACGCATTTTGATCTGTGTCTAAAAAAAAACTTAACAGCGTATTGTTTTGATATTTGATAATAGAAACTTCAGTATAGTCGAAAACATATATCTATATTCAAAGTAAATCAATTCAATTCCTTTCACAAGTAAATCAATTCAAATCCCTTTCAAATCTGCAATCGGGATCAATTGTAGATTTGAAAGGAAAAAAAGGCCCTTTCCGCCTCGGATGCAGATGTAGCATTCCTGGGCAATAGGAACAAGTTTTAGAATTCTATAGCCACTGGATTATTCTTTAGCCTCGCTGATTTCTCTATTATCGATCTGGAGGTAGATTTTAAAATTTTAGTGAGTTGTATTGATAGAAGTTGATGAACTTATTTCTGTATCTCTTCAGTAATCTAAAATTATTTTTTTTCAGTTTCAGGAAATGGCTCAAATAATGAAACTGTGTCCTCGAGTTGAATCAATACCTGAAGATATTTTCTTAACGGAATCAATGTACAAATTTTGAGAGATAATAAATTTTATCACATTTTTAAGGAAATGCGTTTTTTTTTTCTAAATTTGAAAATAAGCAGTAAGAAGAATGAGTACTACTTTGGTATTTATAATTATTTATTTGTTCTTTTTTTTTACATGCTTTAAAACTTATGAAGAAATTTGAAGACTTTAATTAGAATCACTCAATATTTTTGTAGCAATAAATAGCACGTAATTGTGTAAATCGTCGTTCAATCGACCTTTCGTTATGAAAATAACTCTTCATATTAGTAGGTAAAAATCGCTTTTACGAACACATTCAGCCGTGCAACGTTAGTGCTTCACGAAAAATTACGAGAAAAGTGGCTTGACAACTATTTTCTTAAGCTTGCTCATGCCATCATAAAAAACTCATGAAACAAAGTTTATTTCCAAAAAATGTTTTTTTTGTTGCAAAATTATACAAAGGGCCAAATATATAAAAATCTCAATTTAGAATTTTTTGTCTCTCACTTTAATTTTTCCATTGCACGATAGTATACTGGCTTCCATAAGTTAAGATATAACTTGCTTTCAGTATCTAATTTGAAAATAAATGAACGTAGAAACAAGAGATTTTAAAGAAATCTTCAATAAGAATTCTTAATTAAATATTACAGAAAAATTTAAGCAAATTCAAACACTTATGTGAATTACTCAATTTAAATACTTCATTCGCTTAAAAATGTATTCAAATTGGAATTAAGGGTCTACATGTTTTAAGCGCTACGAAATGGGCACCTACATTTATTCACTGTTCACTATTTCGAGAAACACTTAAAATATTGCACAATAAACAGAAACGAAATAACATTAGAACTGTTGACTAACATGCACATAATTTTGTAATTAGATGCTTTATTATATATTAAATACCTTAATCTGCAAGATATCATCTTTATTAGTAGCTGATTTTTAAAGCACACACGTGGTAATTTTTTTTGGTATTTTTTTATAAAGAAATTTCATCTGTTATAATATTACTCCGTTTTCAACAATTCATTGTTATTCTAAGATTTATGATCTTCCTATTTTTCCTTCCTATTTTATGATCTTCCTATTTATTCTTCCTATTTTTTTCGGAAACATAAGTATTTCCATTACTCTCTCATCTCTCTCTTTAATTTAATCAACATACAAAATTCAAATTTCCAATAAATACAAAATTTGCATTGAATAAACCACTGAATAAGAAAAATACCCTAGGGTTTGCTTGTTCATATTTAGTATTAAACTGGCATGATTAATCTATAATAAAATACTAAAATGCTGAGTTTGTTCTGTGTATCTGACTTTCTTATAACTACAGAACCGTTTGTGCTATCCTCCTGAAATTCTAACAGTAGCCCCAACTGGCATGATTAATAAAATACTAAAATGAAGAGTTTGTTCTGTGTACTGACTTTCTTATAACTACAGAGCCGTTTGTGCTATCCTCCTGAAATTCTAACAGTAGCGCCAAATGGCATGATTAATCTATGATAAAATACTAAAATGAAGAGTTTGTTCTGTGTATCAGTCTTTCTTATAACTACAGAGCCGTTTGTGCTATTCTCCTGAAATTCTAACAGTAGCGCCAACTGGCATGATTAATCTATGATAAAATACTAAAATGAAGAGTTTGTTCTGTGTATCAGTGTTTCTTATAACTACAGAACTGTTTGTGCTTTTCTCCTGAAATTCTAACAGTAGCGCCAACTGGCATGATTAATCTATGATAAAATACTAAAATGAAGAGTTTGTTCTGTGTATCTGTCTTTCTTATAACTACAGAACCGTTTGTGCTATCCTCCTGAAATTCCAACAGCAGCTGAAAGGGGCAATTTTAGGCTCAGACTTCAAAAATTGTTCAAAAATATCGTTTTTAGGTATTAAATTATTTATTTTTCTTTATGTCAGATAAGCTGAATGATTAACCTAAACGTGGGGACATAAACGAACTTCGTCACAAAATTAGTTATTGGTAATTCGCAAAATTCGTCAAAAATGTACCAAACCACTAGTTTTGCTTATAGTAATTTTTTTTGAAAAGGAGACTCTATAAAACTATAAAATTAAATAATTTAAAATCAACAAATGAAAAATAAGTAAGTTATGTACTGAAAAACAAAGTTAATGGATATATAGTATTAACTCGTTTAGAAGAAACGTAAAGTGATGCTTAATTAAATAAATAATCCACAGAAACTGAAACAGTAAGATATTATTTGATTAAAAATGGGTACCTATGTTTGAGAGCTTGAAGCATGTCGACTGATATTTTCCAATTTGTATATTTTTGAAGCGAATGAAGTTTTTAATCAAGTTTTATTAGTTTTTGTAATAGTTACTAATTGAAGTAAAAAAATAAACTATGAACTAAAAAGCAAAATCAATGGCGAAATGGTAATAATTCATTATTAAGAGAAGTGTAAAAAATAGCCTAGAAATAACTTTTATTGGTGCCAATTATGCTTAATTAATTTTGGTAATAGGTACTAATACGGCCGGGATAGTCTGGTTGATAGGGCACTGGGCCCATGTCCATGAGGGCGTGGGTTCGATTCCCGTCGGCCGAAGACTCTCCGTGTAGTAAATGGTGACTGGTGCACGTTAAATCTGTCGAGTCACAAAGTCCTCTATGTTCCCATAACAAATCATACCTCTGGGGAAACTACTCCAGGAGGCTCATTTTCTTCTAGATTGGTTCAAAATTGCAAGGCTACGGAGTTTAACACTAGTAGTCGTAAACCCAAAATTGGATCGACTGTTCAACGACAGTTATAAAATCAAATAAAATAGGTACTAATAGACATAAAAGTAATATGTTATGTACAAAAAAGCAAAATTGATGAGGAAATTGTTCTAATTCGTTAAAGAGAAACGTAAAAAATCGCCATACTATTGTTGACCCCAATGAAGCTTAATTTATTTTGGTAACTAGTGGGCTGCGCCCCCTGCTCGCTAGCGCTCGCCAACCCTAAAAAATGGCTACGCAATCTTATATGGTTTGCTTCGCTCGCTACTAACTTAGGTACATTGCAAATGCACAAAATTCTAAGAATTCAAAAAATCATTCAAATCCATATAACAACTTTTTTTTCTAAAAAAAATTACATCTTTTTAGTAAATACTAAGTCATTAAAATAAATTTGAATTCAAATAAATGACATGTAATTCGTTAAACCTATTAGAAATGTGCTATAGTATAAAATCTTAAGATAAAATTTCTAAAACTGATATCTCTTTAAAAAGGTTAAAATTTTGGCTATAATTAAGTCTATTAAAAATTGAAATAAGTGAATTGCAATGGAAAAACCTGCATAAACAAATAAATTCTAGTAAAACAAATAAATTCGTGATATAAATCAAAAATCGTCAAATAAATTCGTAATATATAAATTCGTGAAAAGAAGCGCTTTCGACAAAATACTAAAATAGAGATCTATCGACAAAGACTACTCACTTCTGCCTGGCTTTATAGTATGAGATTGCTGCAGCTGATAGGGCAGAGGTGGCGAACCTTTATACACCAACGTGCCATTTTTTCTAAAAAATTGTTTAATGAGGTCATAGACGTGCCGTCAAATCATTTTGCCTCCGTGATTATTGGGAAAATAATAATACTAAATACTATCAACTCAAAACTCTTTATTTACATTGAAAATAAATACATTGTGCCATGTCTCAGTTATACGCGTGAAGTAACATCAGTGTGACTTCTGTTGTTGCAGATTAGATGACAAATAACTTATATTAGGTTGTAAGATATTAGTTTAAGCAGGACTGTCAAATTTTTTTACTAGTTATTTATTGTTAGCTTGTTTTTTATCCTTATTAATTGCTTTTTTAGCATTAATTGTAAATTTTTTTATTAATAATTGTTTATTATTTTGTTTTGCCTTTGTGAATTTTAATTTAATTGTTACATATGCCTCATAGTGTAATAACATTTGTGTAATAACAATTCATAGTGTAATTACAACTATGATCGGTGGCGTGCCCAAAATATTGTGTCTCGTGCCATAAATGGCACGCGTGCCATTGGTTCGCCATCCCTGTGATAGGGTGAATTTCGGAAGAGATTCAGTTTCCGTTTTTAAAATCGCTATATGTTGAGCCACATTAGCTAGATTTGGCATGTGACATTTTTAGCGGCAATCATTGGTCGATTTTCCAGCATTGCCATTCGGGGAGTTGTAATGAGGCTTTTTTTTGTCGTCGTGTAAGAGAAATATATACTTAGATAGGCACTACTGATATTAAGGTAATTGGTGATAGGTTCCAAATATACTAATATAGGAACAATGTACTATCTTATTACTTTACTTGGTACCTGTTAATACAGTAGTAACTGATCCAGCACAGTTTTAATATAGTTAGTGTGAAAAGATGTTTTTCCACGGTGCCTCAAAAGTGATGCGTACCAGAGATAGTTGCTTAAGTGTGGTAAATTAATGAGTTTATTTCAAGCAAACAGCATCATGCCAAATGAATGCAATTAACCTTTATTTTGATGGGACGAACTTCTGAAAACATGTTTTGTTTAAACTAATAATGTAAAACCACCGAGAAGGACAGATATAGTTATTTTATTAAAGAACAAGGTTTCGACTGTTTCACCTTTTTTGTGCTGCACATTACCGGCAGCTCTTAAATTTTTTTTTATTAATCTAATGAAGACTAAAATAGCACCAACTGCCCCGGTGCTTTTGTATATTTAGCGTATTCTTAAAGAATTAAATAGTTAGCCTACTTTATCGAAACTAAAAAACTAATTCACTTTATATTTTTCAATGTCAGTTATGAGTCCGGGATTGCCTGGTTGGTAGGGCACTGGGCCAATGTTCAAGAGGTCCTGTGTTCGATCCCAGACGGCCAAAGTGTTGTAAACGGTGACTGATGCACGTTAAATCTGTCGAGTCTCAAAGTTCTCCATGTTCCTATACAAAGCATACCTCTGGGGGTACTGATCTGGGAGTTTCCTTGTCTTCTGGATTGGGGTCAAAATTGCAAGGCTACGGAGTTGAACATTAACGGTCGTAAACCCGGAATTGGGTTGGCTGTTCAACGACTGTTGTAAAATAACATATATGTAACTGTAATTCCAGCTGTTGAAGTAGCTAAGTTTGAAAAGCTAAAATTGACAGTGCAAAAAGCAACGAGAGAAAAAAATCTTTGCCGAAACTGCGTGTAGAAGAATCCGGATCAAATTTAATATCGTCCACAATGACTGCAATGACTACATCTACAATGACATCGTCTATAACTCCAACAATATTAACTAAAGCCTACACTTATTCATAGATGGTCAAAACATAAAACCTCACTTTTCTATAAAAGTTCTCGTTAAAAAAAAGAAAAAATGATAATCAGATTTATAATTTAGAGCGATTGTGAAAAAGAAAACATTTTTTGAATGAAAACATGCAATTTTTAAAAGTAAAACACACTTAATTTTTGTATACTATTTTAATGATTTTTACGCTTTCATCTTTTTTTAAAAAATAATTCAGTTGATATATTTTTTGCCAAAAAAGGTTAAACTTGTACCATAGTGTTTTCAAAATTCATGTTATTTTTTCATATTCTCGACAAAGACACTTTCCATTTAACCTCAATATTATTTTAAAAAATATATATTTAAGTTTTTTAAGGAAAACCTTGTAAATAATGTCATATCATGTTACCTTGGCGTCTTGTTGTGCTTTGCGAGTTAACGGTACAGCAATTAGGATTGGTTTCACGCGGAATCAATTTTCGGATCAGGTTTAATTGTATACATGTAAGCGACGTCACGTTTGTGTCAAACCTGATTGGCTTCCGAATCGCAGCATTAGCGTATGCCATGCTTTACACAGTCGTAACTCGCAGGCATCCAATGAGATGCCTGCAAGTGACATATTGAGGATATCTCGATCATGATTGATTGTTGAAACGTGGCTTTAAGTTAGCAACTGTTCTTTCCATTCTATTTGAAGTAAATCAAGCCCGTCAAGTATCAATTCTCTTAAATGACACATTCTATATTCTTTCACAAATATTTCAATTCTTTCACTATACATTTCTTACTTAACATAAAAAAGGCACGAAACCATGTAGAACATAAACAAGTTAATTATGCATCGAAGTTGTCAAGAAAAAGAGCAAAAATATATCACGGTTACAACAAAATATGTAAACAAATAATAAAACTAAGTAACGTAAAAGACGTACACGATAAAGAATTATATTTCAGCAATTTTGATGCGCGATACGGCACGGCATTTAATTTAATTTCACGTTAATTATCATTCTAATTAATGTTTAAAAACTTAGCTCAACTTTAACACACCATTATACTTATAAACGATCAGCTGGTGCTGGCGACATGGGTCCCATGTATGGGTATTCGTGATCTTATTTTTCTTGAAGTGCAAGTACCCAATAATAAAAACATATGCAATAAAAAATTGCACAACAATTTCCCATTGAACTTCTCAATTCAAATTTTATTGATTACCATTCTCAATGTTTATGAATTTCCTTTACATTTTCGTATCAACGAAAACCATAATTTCCATTTATTTCCAACTTTTTCATACACTAAAAACTGATTCAGAGCTAGACAAGATACTCAAGCCTTAAGAATTTAACTGTCTCACATGAAATCAAATTTTAAGAATATCATTGATAACACTAAGAAAAAAATCATCATTAAATATTTTCAAAATAATAGTCTTAGTAGTCTTTCTTTGGTAAATATGTCCTCGATTGCTAACGACCTTTATTTATGAAGTCGGGCTAAAAGAAGGGTGAAATTGGGATTATCTTTTCTGAATAACGCTTGATATGCTTTATTTTACTTTATTTTTATCTGCTTAGTATGCATTTTTTTATTTTAAGATCCTTTATTTTAATATATGATGGCTTATTTTTCACTTTCGTTTTTCACTCAAACACATGCATGAACCATAGAACTTTCCAGCTTCCCTTTCCAGCTTGTTGTATGGTCTAAGAAGATAGCATACCGTCATTCGGGGCTACTTTGTGCAAATTCGAATTTGGCATTTTTCAAGTGCTGCTATTCAGTATTATATTTATTTCACGTTAAAAATGTGTGGAATTTGAAGATAGAAGTCTCTTCCATAACTAAAAAAAAATTTTCGAATTTTAAAACAATCTCAGAGTGTGTTTCGTTCATCCAATGTCAACTAATTTCCGAGGACGTCGGATGTCGAAAAGTGTGCGTGGAAACTTTAGCTGTGAAATGCAAAGACGTTGATAAAACAATTGTCGTAGGTGCAAAATTTTTTATTTATATATTAATAAACAATTATATCATGTTAGCGTTAAAAAAAATTTGAAAATTAATAACAAATAAACGGAAAATGAAAAAAAATGCACTTTGGGGCTAATTTGTGCAAAGTTTCATTCGTTTTTTTTTCGACAGAAAAATAGTCAGACTTTATAAAAAAATACCTGCAACGAGAAACTACCGTGATTACACTTTAGAAAAGCTGCAACAATGTTTGCAAGCAGTTGCTAGTGGTATGTCGATTGCAGAAGCTTCTCGGAAGTACAAAATCCACAGAAATACTATCTCTAATAAAATTCACAAGAAACACGTGAAACTTCCTGGTACATTATTATTTTTCTTCCGCAAGGATTTTTCCAATGAATTAATCAAATGATTTAACACATGAAAATATATTTTATAGGACATCAGGTGATTTTGACAGAAACTGAAGAGCAAGTTCTGTCATGTTCATTCAAGGATGTTATGTTCAAATTTAACAATATTATAAATGTTAATGAATATGTAATAATTATTATTTTTAAAATTTCATCCATTTCAATGTCTAAAAATGTATATGGTTTCCTTTTGTTTAAACTCAAATGTTTTGAAATAAACATTCCTTTTAAGAAAAAATTCTTCAAAAAAAATGGTTTTTTAACGCTGAAAATTATTTTCAAACTAATATCTTTACAAATCTTGATGTTTTTGTCTTTAAAAATGTCAACAATTAACTTTTTTAGCAATTTTATATCAATATTTTACTAAAAACATGATTATTAAACTGAATTCCTATCGCTGCACAAAGTAGCCCCATTTGGGGGCTACTTTGTGCAAGGTATGTTTTGACTTATTATTCGCAAATATTACATACAAATAATGCCAATATTGATCAAATTCACTCGCCTGAGTCCAGTTATGAATATAATATCAATAAATTTTACTAAAGTTTGAATTAACATAGTTTTTTTACATGTCGAAGTTCAAAAACTGCGAAATCCTGCACAAAATAGCCCCGAATGACGGTAGGTTTTGTAAACTTAAAAATATCGATGCAAATTAGGCGATGTATTGCAAATTAAGATTTTGCCTAACAAAGAAAAATTAGCTTAACAAAACTTTTATTGAAGAAAAACATATTTTTGAAAAAAAAAAAAACGAAAAATGCAAGAAAAGACAAAAGTAAATATGTACTGACAGATACGATGCTGAAACAAGTTAGAGTTTCATTGAAAATAAAGCTTAATATAAAGCATTACTTTAAAATAACTAAATTAAACCGAAAATTATTATATTTAAAAAACTGGAACAATTCAAATGATGAATTGTAACACCCAAAGCATAATTTTTTAATCAGCTTTACATTGATGAAATAAAGTTATAAAAAAATTAAAATCTATTTCCGTTCTTAATCGCGGACTGAAAAGTCATGTACAATTTTATCCAATTAATTTAATAATGGCTGCAATATCTTAACTGATGTAGTTACCATGAGTGTTAAAATACTTCCTGTTTTTATTTGAAAACCCTAATCGGCGGATTCGAGTACTTCCTTTTCTGCAGTTTTCGGTGGTTGCATTTGAAAGAAATGGCACCAATGTTCAGCTTGCGCGCATTTTACTTCTATTTAATATTAATATGCTGCTTTCTAGAAATGTAAGTAGCCTTTCTTATCTATATTGCGTGATTAAAAAAACATAAAAATAAAATTTATGCGAACTTACTAGTTATTTAAAAAAAATATCAACACAATTAAATTTAACAACATAAATTGTCTTACATCATTCGACCTAAGTCAACTGCATGTTTATTTTTCCTAAATAGCATATGTAAAAATAGCTAAGTCGTAAATTATCTTTAACTTGATTACACGATATTATTATTCAATTTCACTAAACAGATGATTTAATTTAACATAAGGTTACCAAAAATATTACATGATATCATGGCTCGAAATTCCAAAATCACGATTTAACGCTAAAACGAGTTTTTAAGAATATTCTGAGAAATCATTGTTCCCGACGTAAATGCATAACCTGCATTAATTTTTTTATTTTATTTAGTTTACTTCTTTATCTTTTTTGTTTTGGCAAACACCATTAGATATTATTTGTTATTTGTTGACAGTTTGTATGATTAAAGTACTGCTCTATGTTAGGTTTAAAGAGTGTTGTATATATAATTAAGAACATGCATGCTTATGTGCAAAATAATCATTATGTCCCAAAGATACTTTAGTTTCAGTTCTTTCCGCCCTTTACTCAAATTACGAGAATTACGTTATGACATCGCGTGTATCAAATACACTTGATGTATTAAAAGATTGCGTTTAAAAAGCCTGCCATAACTACACGAGACATTTTATAGAATATAGTGTAAAACGATCGATTCATTTTTAGCATGTAAAGAATTGATTTAAGTGATTCTTTCAGCAACTTTCAACATAGAAAATACTTATTCATCAATCATTTTTATATGATGTTTTCACTTTTACTGAACCTACCAAAAGGACGATATGGCAAAAAACAATTTTAGTTCCAAACTCTTTAACAAGGAAAATTTGGAACAGTGATGGATAAAAGTGCATGCTAAAATGCAGCATGAAAATGGAAAATGGTTTCATTTAAGAAATACATAAATTAAATAAAATCAAAAAAAAAAAAAAATAACAGTTTGAATAAAAGTTGTTTAAGAAAATAAATAAATAAATTCAGTTTATTGAATGATAGTTGATATATTGGCAAACACCAGTATCAATTTTCCCACTGTCCCAAAATTTTTCAGTTTGCATTGTGCGTTTTATTATTAGAGTGATCATTCTAACATTTTAAGTTTATTTGATGTAAAAATCGTATGTGATTTTTCGTATTGGTAGAACTAAATGGAACTATATTTTTTCACGAAATATTCTTTCCAAATTCTTCTTCAATTTTTTAAAATTATTATTATAGATTTATTCACTTCCAATTTTAAGGCAGCACAAAAGAGAAAATAAAATAATACAGAAAGGTAAGGCCATACAACAATGGACTACAGTAAAAAAAAATCGAAGTCATCAGTTAAAGATTTTATTCTGCCTCACCAATATCGGCTAATGTCTGAATCATAGCCAATAAGTGTCTCACAGCAAAGCAGATTATTTCTATTAATGGGTTTCAAAAGATAGCATAAGGGACAAAAAAATTGTGAAAAAAAAGATGCTGATTCTGTGAAGATATTCAATGAGGTAATCATTAGCTTTGGCTATTGGCAGCAATCCTTACGGAGACGATTTCACTTTAATTCCAATTTTCCACTTAAATCCCACTCTATTTCGATTACTGTCAGACATCTTCACCGATTCAGGGAAGATATCTGTCAATAATCGAAATAAAGTCACTGGCAAGCACACGAGATACTTTACTTTCCATCGTTTCGTCTTTGTTTCAGCCAACAATTTCAGATGGTGTCGTTGCTTCATGGACTGTCCCGAATTTATAGTATCGTTGAATTTAATTAGATTTTTGGGTTTGTGCTTGTTACTCGAAAGGAAATCCGTCTGTTCATTTCGAACATCGTCCTTAGTTTCTGTAACGAATTTGGTGCCATGTCGACTGTTAAGTCATTTAATAGTTGCCACTAAGAAGGCTCAATTTTATAGCAAGTCGTGGCAAAAATATATTTAGGGGTGCCCTTTGACGAAAATTGGCATTTTTTGGCGCTAATTGCTTGCAACACCCCACCAAATGAAATAGCTCCGAAATCAAAACATAATAAGCAAAATTAAAAATCAAATAAACAAATTTAAATTAATATACTGAACAAGGAAAAACTTTTCGAGGAAATAACGTATAGAAGGTAATGCGTGTTGTCTAATATGTGTGTGCAGTACAATAAGAAAACATTCACTTACCTTATTTAGAGGTTTCTGCACAGGTTACCATACATGAAACAATATTGCTCAACTTGAGGGCCAACTTGCCAATAATCCAAGGGGCATCTCAAAATATAGTCTAACCACAATCGGTCTATACGTTCTCATTAATTTTTATAGATTCGGAAGAGGAGGTGGGAGAGGAGGAGGTGGAAGAGGAGGAGGTGGAAGAGGAAGCAGTGGGGGATTTGGAAGAGGAGGTTACGGAAGCTATGGATCAAGAAGTAGTAGCAGCTCTGGAGCAAGCAAGGGTACTGGTAATTATGGATCAGGAAGTAGTAGCAGCTTTGGAACAAGCAGGGGTACTGGTAATTATGGATCAGGAAGTAGTAGCAGCTCTGGAACAAGCAGGGGCACTGGTAATTATGGAACAAGTAGTACCATGCATGGAACTGATAGCAACAGCAATACAGTCCGTATAGGGCACAATTTCAATGGTAATAGCTATAGTGAAAAATTTAACAACCGACAGCCCAGTAGCAGTGGCTTTGACATCAATAGTAATTACAAGCAGAACAATCGCCCACCAATAGACTGGAATTATCAGGAGAAACAGCGAGAGATAGATGAGTCGCTTGAGAGGATTAAAAACTGGAGGCTTGGGAGCTTTGATTCACACAAATATAGAAGTACTTATGAGAACCCATATGGAAGTACTTTTAAGAACCCATACGAAACTATCCTCAAGGATCTTCCTAAAGAGCAACAACGTATTTTTAGTGAATCTGGTCTTTATACCCAAAAAGCAGACACTCATAACTCTGCTTCAATTCCTGCAGGGTCCCTTTCTACAATTAGAAATCAAGAACTCAAAGGGGTACGATTTAGAAATTCCAGAAGAAACTCAGTAGGTAATGTATTTAATTTTATTCTTATGTTGGCAAATGCGACTTTTACAAAGATGTTTATGCAAAGTCATTCAACTACAACTTGGAGGGGTGATTGGGGGAACTAAATCATATGTTTTTTGTATGGAAATGAAGTGTTTAGTTAAGGCATGAGCGTAAGAACTGTTACGGGAGAAAAGTCCTTCTTTTCAGGAATACAGTATTTATAATAAATACTCATAATTGCGACCGCCAACAGTAATACATACTTAGTAACGCCGTGAAAGAGATTGGTGAACACTTTAAGAAAATGCATATTCGTGCGGCGAGATCTTTGAATGAGTCAACGGAAGTCTCGTAAATGACACCCTATAAATACCCCTAGACCTCACCCGACAGACTTTTTCTGTTAATTTCAAAATTTTTAATGGACATGACTAACCCGATAATTAATTTCACCGTTCTTTTCTGACTCTCCTGACTGCTCTCTGTGTTCCTCAGGAGAGATTATGAGATTTAATTAATTGACAGTTTGCCCATCCCTGAGCGACATTACTAATTCTTTGATTATTTATTACTTCTACCTAAAGGCTACATTTTACTGGATTGCTAAAAAAGAAAATAGCCGATGAGGCCTGCTTCTCGACGTACGAAAAAAGAAACATTCCTATACAAAAAATTCATGTTTTATCACGCTAAAATTACTTTTTTAAAAGCAACGGTAATTGAATCGAAACAAAATATTTATGTAATCAAAAGCGAAAATTAATGGGAAAGTGGTATTTATTCGTTTAGGAGAATAATAAAAACTTGATGCCAATGAGGCTTAATTACGCCAATGATGTTTAATTAAGATAGCATATGCATATTGAAATAAAAGAAATAAGCTATGTACTAGAAAGAAAAAGAATTGGAGTAAAGGTGTTTATTTGTCTAGAAAAACCGCAAGAAGTCGTCTAACTATTATTGATGACAATGACGCTTAATTAATGTTGATATAATTGAAATAAAAAAGGTAACTTCTGAACTAAAAAGCAAAAATAAATAGAAAAGAATAATACGGAATGGAACACGAGAAAACTCTGAAAACTCTGAATAAATAAAAATGTTCTATTTATTTCGCGTTTTGGGTAACAATAAAAAAAATCTGCGTATTACTATCGACACTAATGCTCAATGCTCAATTATTATTGATAATGTGTACTAATTGAAATAAAATAAGCTATGTTCTAAAAAGCCCAGCTCATGGAATAAAGATTAATTGGAAATTCGTTTAAGAAAACCGTAGAAAATCGCCATTCACAGATGACACTTAATTCACATGTATCACTGACCGTAATATGAACTACTGGTATTATGGTGATTGGGGAATTGGTTTTGATATAAGAATTCAACAACGGGTTTTCCGTAGTTTCAGAAAATATTTTTTCCAGTGGTAGCTAAGATAGTGTATTAATATTTTAAAGAATTAGAATTAAAAGAAATTTTTTCTACCACTACTTATAAATATTTTAACAGTAAAATAAAAGTCAAATAGAGAAATGGTCATGCTCCAAAATCTTTATGAAGTTCTAATATATATNTGTTCGAAGGCTCGTGCCCGGTTGGTGTAAATGCCATAAACCTTGAAGCTTTAATAGAGGCAATGAAGCAGTCAGCTATTGAACTCGAAACGGGTAGAGAAATCGAAACTAAGAACCGATGAACTTATCAACCACGATTTTATTTTATTTTATAAATCGTCGTTGAACAGCCGACCCAATTTTACGGGTTTACGACTACTAATGTTCAACTCCGTAGCCTTGTAATTTTGAACCCAATCGAAAAGACAAGGGAACTCCTGAATCAAGTATTGGAAGAAATTTGCCTTCGTGGAGGACTTTTCGATAGAGCTAAACCGCATTTGCGTTACATGGAGAGGAAGACCACTAGAAACTCCCACGGTTAGCCTAAAGGCAAAGGAACTCTAACCCATGATCCGTTTACCATGATCCGTTACTAAGGATATTTCACATCAGCACTGTGGTTGGTGCAAGCGGGATGCGGAATTCGTATTGACTGGGATTCGAACCCGGTTCGTCTCATTGGAAGGCGAAAGCTCCATCCCCTGAGCCATCGCGGCTCTATCAACCATGCTTGGGGGATTTTCTTCCAGTGGTTTTCCAGCCATTACAATGCATTTAGAAACTAGAGGGTGAACCAGCTGGCCAAACAATACTTCTGGCCACGTTCAGAGTCTCCTTTTGCCCTTCCTTACAATCGAATTTCTTCCATCATTGTCTGGATTAAAAAAAACTGTTGGTTCTGTTATTCAGCCTTATTCTTGATCTCATCCCCATAGACCTCGCCCGACGGACTTTTTCTGTTAATTTCAAAATTTTTAATGGACATGACTAACCCGATAATAAATTTCACTGTTCTTTTCTGACTCTCCTGACTGCTCTCTGTGTTCCTCAGGAGAGACTATGAGATTTAATTAATTGGCAGTTTGCCCATCCCTGAGCGACATTACTAATTCTTTGATTATTTATTACTTCCACCTAAAGGCTACTTATTACTGGATTGCTAAAAAGAAAATAGCCGATGAGGCCGGCTTCTCGACGTAGGAAAAAAGAAGCATTCCTATACAAAAAATCCATGTTCTATCACTCTAAAATTACTTTCTCAAAACCAACGGTAATTGAATAAAAACAAAATATTTATGTAATAAAAAACAAAAATTAATGGGAAAGTGGTACTAATTCGTTTAGGAGAATTATAAAATCTCGATGCCAATGAGGCTTAATTACGCCAATGTTATTTAATTAAGTAAGATAATATATGCAATATATGCGGTAATTAAGTAAGATAATATATGCAATATAATATATGCAATATATAATTAAGTAAGATAATATGTGCAATATAAGATAATGTATGCAAATATATGCAATAATATATTTAATTAAGTAAGATAATATATAAAAGAAATAAGCTATGTACTAGAAGGAAAAAGAAATGGAGTAAAGGTATTTATTTGTCTAGAAGAACCGCAAGAAATCGTCTAACAATAATTGATGAAAATTATGCTTAATTAATGTTGGTATAATTGAAATAAAAAAAGCAACTTCTGAACTAAAAAGTAAAAATAAAGAGAAAAGATACTTATTCGCGTTTTGGGTAACAGTGAAAAAATCTGCATATTATTATCGACACTAATGCTCAATTAATATTGATAATGTGTATTAATTGAAATAAAATAAATTATTCGTTTAAGAAAACCGTAGAAAATCACCACTTAATTCATATGTATCACTGACAGTAATATGAACTACTGGTATTATGGTGATTGGGAATTGGTTTTGATACAAGAATTCAATAACGGGTTTTCCGTAGTTTCAGGAAATATTTTTTCCAGTGGTAGCTAAGATAGTGTATTAATATTTTAAAGAATTAGAATTAAAAGAAATTTTTTCTACCACTACTTAGAAATATTTTAACAGTAAATTAAAGGTCTGATAGAGAAATGGTCATGCTCCAAAATCCTTATGAAGTTCTAATATATCTTTTTTTAAAAATTCGGCTTTAGTTGGCTGCTACTGACAAATATGTATGAACATAAGTACCGAAGGGTTAGGTAATAAGTACCAAACATACTTAGGTATAAAATATTACATTGATATATTTGGTGATGATATATTTGGTTCACTTAATTTAGGTAATATATGCATATTGAAATAAAATAAATTAACTATGTATTAGAACGCAAAAGTAAAGGAGTAAAGATATTTATCTAGAAGAACCATAAGAAATCATCATTCAATCATTAACGACAATAGTGCTTAATTTTTTAATGTTAGTAGTATGTTAATTGATATAAAATAAATTCACGCACTAAAAACAAAAATAATGGTTACTTTATACACAGAAGAGCTATTACTTTATGACCACCCAATAACATGTAAGATCCCCTTTAGCCCTCAAAACTGCTAGCACCCGCCGTGGAATTGATTCCACAAGGTGCTGATCGGTAGTTTGAGGTATCTGGTACCAAGCGCTCACCAACTGGTCCAGCACCAACTGTTTCTACCACCAAGTTTTTTAATTGGATCGATATATGGTTTTCCGTTTTAAGCATGATTTCGTAGAGTTTCTCAATACTGATTTCTCGATTTTTTATTGATTTTTTTTACTCTCCCCGTGCGAAGAACGGGTATTCAGCTAGTATGTATTTAAATATTAAAAAAAAGGAAAAATAATTTTAAAAAGGAGGGGAAAAATTAAAGCTTAATAAATCTTTTAAAACAAAACATTAAAAAATTTTAAAATAAAATTTAAAAACTGGTGAACGAAATAAGGAAAATATACAATCTCGTCATCAGCTCACGCGATTATATCCGCAAAATACAGTGCTTTCTAATCTTGTAATAATATAGCCAAAGTAAAATATGTTAATACAATATCACCAAAAAAATAGAAATGGCGATACTATTTATTTCCCTTATTTTGTTTTCCAACATCTTATTTTCTTTAAAAAATTTTATTTATTAATAATTTTTCTTCTCTTTAAAAATGCATCCATCTTTTCTTGTTTTCTTTGTTTCTATCTTTTCTATCTATCTTTTATCTATCTCTAATCTATCTTTTTTCTAATTCCTTTTCGTCTTTTAGCAGACAATTTAGCTTGGTTTTTTTTAGTGAACAAACTTTAAATTACTCTTTACCAGTCAAAAAGAAGGACCTACCATATTGGCTTGTTGATTAACTCATGGCGATTGCGTAGACAAGTTTGCTCTCTTGTTTTCAAAGCCATACCTATTTATTAGCCAAACTTAAAGTCATACTTAAATACTATAACAGTTATAAAAATAACTTTTAGTCCAGCTTATTATACGTTTTCAAAACATTCATACTCTGACAAACAATAACGATTTAGCCCAGTGATTCTCAACCTGTGTGGCTTACCCACCTTACTTAATCAAAGCATACTGAATTTAAAAAAGAAATTAATAATTTTTAGTGACTTCCTTAGGCACAAAGAGCGGAAAAGATTCTTTATCTCAGGGTTTTCATTTTTATATAATTTGCAATCGTTACAACCGTAGTTAACACAATATTAAAACCAGGGACGCATTTCTTTTGAAGCCAAAGCTTCTCTGTGGATCATGCAATGTGTCCAGACGCATGGAGGCGATTTTTTACAAGTGCTTGTATACTTTCGAACCCTCCGGATATTGAACGAGCACCATCGGTGCATATTCCGATGCAATTTTTGCATTCTATGTTTGCCTCATTCATAACTTCATTTGAAATAGCAAATAATGTCGCTGTTGTTTTGAGTTCTATTGATTTGCAGAAAAGTAGTTTTACTACTGACATATTATCACAAAATCAAACATAGACAATTAAATGAGCATCTTTATTGTGCTTCATCAAACTGTATTGAAAACATTTTGTCACGCAACATGGAGAAAAGCTGACACTACATTTTCAGCTGTATCACCAATTCAAGGAGCAACAGTATCGTTTGAAAGAGGACGGTAATTCTTTTGAAAAATTAACTCCCATCATAGTTTCTGCAATCTCAATTGCTGCTGGCTTTTACTTTACTTTTGTTTTGGCAGTTAGTTAAAAATATTTTAAAGACAGAATTCAAAATACTCAATATACATTATTGTGGTATACATTTTACTGTAGGTGGGGGGCGCGATGAAAATTATGATTGAAAACTGGGCCGCGAATACTGAAAAGTTGAGAACCGCTGATTTAGCCAGTTTCTAGGTTGAGCAATTCAGCTCCAATAGAATAGTTGGCACACCTGTAGTACTAGTCGCAAGGATAAATTAACCTATAGCTATAAAGATTTATATACCATGTAGAGAATGACATGTTTTTTTTATCGAATTAATAATAAAGTTTTGTCCGAAATATCTTGTTTTTAAAAATACTATTTCTAATGATTGTGTGCTTTACAGGTAGCTCCAGGTGTGACGTAAGAAAGCTGACAAATGATCTAAACATCAGCTGGGTGTGCACTAGAATAAAAAAGCAAAAGGAATGCACCATAAAGTGTATTGAACCAAAGAAATTCTCTGGCATTGCTGCCGACAAATACACATGCAGACATGGAATATGGACTCCGAATCATGTTCCACGTTGTATTTAGCACAGAAGAGGGCAAATAAATTACTTACTTTTCGTTAATTTATACATATTTTAAACGTAATTATCGAATCTTAAAATCAAGTAGAATTTTAATTATTTGGTTACCTTTGGTTATGATTCTATCTTATTGAATTCGGAATTTTGTTGATCTAAGAAATCATTCAGGGTAAATTAAATTTCTATAGAATTCGGCAACAAATGGGGGTTGCAGCCTGAAAAAAAAGTATAAAGCAAACTATAAAACAACACAAACAATAAGGCACAGTCTCAGGACAAAAGTAACAAACACTGATGAAATTTTTAAAAAATAAATATGTAAAAATTACAAGAGTGAGAAACAAAAACGAAAAATTCTTTGTTCAAAGGGAGAGATATAAATGCAAATAAAAAAATTCATCTTAATTATATAACAAAAACTAATAAGAATATTTTCTTATGATTGAGTATTTTATTTCATTTAGTTGATTATTTTATTTATTTTTAAAACGTTTACTTTCCAATAATATAAAGAAACATTTAAATTTACAAGTATAACTTAAAATTTAGGTAAGCAAGTTTAAGAATTTGATGTAATCAACAACTCTCACTTTATAAGGAGTTCTGTTTCTTTCATCATTATTATAGCCAAGCTGAAATTGATTGTATAATATGTTTGAAAATTAGCTAATTATAATAAGTGCGAAAATTAGCCTCAATAAATTCATAATAGAAAAGTCAGTATAATGATAGCAAGAGAAAAATAGTTTAAAATATGAATTAAATAAATATACTTCTAATAAACTTATAAATATTAAGTATTCAAATGAAACTAAATAAATCGAACTTATTCAAATCGCATTGAACCATAGTGACTAATAAATTCTATTATCTATTATGGTACAGATAATAATTTTTTCAACTTGATTACTCTGTACTAGGATGAAGCTGGAACGGAAATATGGTTCGCTTTAACACTATTAAACTTATAGAAAATTTTCTCCCTATCATAGTACTAAGTATTAGTTCAATATTATCTGCATATTCTTTACATCGCACTATTGATACGATCAATATTAGAGATCAGTTTCAGTTGCTACAGCAATAAACTTAGCTAAACATCACACTTTAACAAATTAAGCAATTTTCTTCGTTTTGCCTTTCCAGTCAAACCATTTTAAAACTTATACTCATATTCATTGAAAAATAATACTGTTAAAAGCTAAGTTAGAACTTTTAGCTTAGCTGCTTTAAATAAACAGTTAACAGATATCTATTATGAAAAAGAAACATTTATTATGTTTCTAAAGAAAAGTTCACTTTGCAAATAACAGAAAACAAACAGAAGCTCACCTTATGAAGCAGTAGAAGAAAACAAAAACTGAACTAAATATTTTTAACTAGAATTCTATAAAAGATAAATAATGCAAACGATATGATAATCGATATAAAAAAATGAAAATATTAATTATTCTTAATAATATGCAAACGATAGATTTCTGATTTTACAAATACTTTATTTTGACTTAAAACCGTGACGTCATAGCATCGCCTTTTCCGAAATTTATTTTTGCCATTTGCCACTAAAGAGTTCCTAGTAACTGAAAAAATGCTAAATAACTCATAAAATGATTTAAAAAAACAGAAAGTCTTTCGAGATTAATCGTATATCGCTCAAGACTCAAAATTTACGTTCCAAAAAGATTTTTTGTGTAAAATTCATCTCGCTCTTGTACATACATTCTGTGCAAGCTCTGTAAAGAGTTGTTTGGCTGTTGGGGGGTTTGTTTGAGTTGTTTGGGTATGAATGACAGCGCTGTTCTCTAATTAGTGATATACAGCCGTGGTGTTTTAGGGGGATAGAGCGTTTACCATCCAATAAGCTGATTTCGGTTCGAATTTCTGCATTGGCTGGTCGATTCCAGCCAATTCCGAATCGCACCGATCACAGTGCCGATATTAAAATATCCTCAGAGGTAGACGGATCAGACTTAGAATCCCATTGCCGTCAGACTAAACTTTGATAGATTTTCGTGCCTTTTCTCGTGCTCCATGGTACGCAAATACTGGTTAATTTTAAAAAAAAGTCCTCCACGAAAGCTAATTTGTCTTAATGCTTAATCCAAGAGTTCTCTTGCCTTCTTAAATTGGGTTCAAAATTACGAGGCTAAGGAGTTGATAGTCCTAAACTCTGAATTGGATCTGATGTTAAACAATGGTTATAATATAGAATTAAAAAAACTAGCCCTACAGTAAAAATCTGTTTTATTACAGGCAGTATAATGATTTTAAAAAAATGTAATCGCTTAATTCTGAGCAGAATGGGGTCCATTTTGAATTTGCACTCATTTTTTTTTTAATACTTGCATACTGTAGGTTCTCTGAAATGTAAGTATAAATCTTTTGTTAGATCACTTATTTTAACCAAACTTTAATAGAACAGTTAGCAAAACATGAATAAATAAAAATAAATTAAAATAAAGAAAAAAGAAAAGGTACCTCCTTTCTAACTTTTGAACTATGGTCTTTCTTTCATTTCATAAAACGGTAGGACAATATCTCGAAGGAATGTCTAATATTTAACAGTTAACTGCAACCGTGGTGAAACAGGCCCATTTTTACACAAAAATGTTATAATTTGAGGAAGATAAAAATAAAGAATTTTTATTAATTAATTTGAAAACGATAATTTTTCTAACGTAAAATATGAGAAAATTTTTATTTATTCAGAATTTTCAGATTTTTTAAAAACAAAATCAAGTATTTATGCTGTTTTGGTGGATAAAAAGGTGTTTAAAAACCAATTTAAAAAGTTTATAGCTTCTAAAATGTCTTAATTTTAAATTTTTTTAAAGAAATGCTATCTATTTCATGATTATGTTGCAAATTAACATTGCTTAAAACTCTTCGACGTTCGAGAGTAAAAGTTCGAGACTATTCCTTTTTTAAAATATTCACTTGTAAAATTTAAAAACATACCTAATTTGATGAATTTAAAAAAAAAAGAAAGAAGAATTTGCAGTTATTTATTTTATTATTTAATATATTTAGCTAAAATTTCTTTTCTTTTTCTTTTATTAGAGTTTTAGTTTCAAAATATTAGTCAAACCAACTTTTTGCAACTTTTTATAGATTTATTAAATAACTTTCAATGAGTCTGGCTCAGGGGATACAGCGGTCACCTTCGGTGATCCGGGTTCAAATTCTAGCGATAGTTGGTCGATACAAATTCCGCCCCCAGCTTGCACCGACCACAGTTCTGTGTTAAAACATCCTCAGTGGCAGACGGATCATGGATTAGAGTCCCCTTGCCGTTAGGGTAACCGTGGGAAGTTTTCGTGGTTTCCCTTTCCAAATGCGAGTTAGTACCATCAAGTCCTCCACAAAGACAAACTTTCTCCCCATACTCGATCCTTTGTCTTCTGGATTGGATTCAAAATTACAAGGCTACGAAGTTGAACTTTAGTAGTCGTAAACCCGAAATCGGGTCGGCTGATCAACGACTGTTATAAAATAAAATATGTAACTGTTATTCCAGCTGCTGAAGCAGCTACGTTTGAGGAACTAAAATTGAGAGCGCTAAAAGCAACGAAAACAAAATATTTGTCGAAACTGCATGTAGAGGAATTTGGATCCAATTCAACATCGTCTACAATGACTGCAATGACTACATCTACAATCACATCGTCTATAACTCCAACAATATCAACTAAAGCCTATCATTATTCATATTTGGTCAAAACATAAAACCTCACTTTTCTATAAATGTTCTCGTTTAAAAAAAAAACTACTCATTCTTAGAGTTTCGTGCGATTGTGAAAAAGAAAATTTTTTTTAAATGAGAACATGTAATTTTTAAAAGTAAATCACACTTAATTTTTGCATACTAAGGACAGTAAAAGACGTAGACGATATACTTCAGCAATTTTGATGCGCAATACGGCACTGCATTAAATTCAATTTCATGTTAATTAACATTTTAACTTATGTTTATAGAAACTTATCTCAACTTTAACACGTCTATTTATTTATAAATAATCAGCTGGTGCTGACGTCATAAAGCAGATGTATGGGTATTCATGATCTTATTTTTCTTGAAGTGCAAGTACCCATCGAAATTTTAAATTTAAATTTTTTTGATTACCTTTCTCAATATTTATGAATTTCCTTTACATTCTCATTTTAACGAAAACTATAATTTAGTTTTATTTCCAAGAACTAATTCAGAATTAGAATTTATTACCAAGAAGTAATTCAGAACTAGACAAGATACCACTCAAGCCCTAAAAATTTAACTGTCTCACATAAAACCAAATTTTAAAAATATCATCGATAACACTAAGAAAAAACATCATTTTTCAGATTAAATGTTTTCAAAATAATAGTCTTACTAGTCTTTAGTTAATATGTTCTCAATTGCTAATTTATGAAGTCGGGATTTCGCTAAGAGAAGGGGGAAATTGGGAACCTCTGTTCCAAATAATGCTTGATATGCTTTATTTTGCTTTGTTTTTATCTGCTTAATATGCATTATTGTTATTTTAATATACTATATAATAAGTTATTTTTCATTTTCGCTTTTCACTTAAATACATACATGAATCATAGAACTTCTGTTCCCTTTCCATCTTGTTGTATGATCTAGGAAGATAGCATACGCATGAAGCTTAAAAATATCGGTGCGCATATTTTGCAAATTAGGATATTGTCTAACAAAAAAAAATATTTGCTTAACAAAACTTTTATTGAAGAAAAATATATTTTTAAAAAAAAGCGAAAAAATGCAAGAAAAGACAAAATTTAAATATATATAGACAGATACGATGCTCAAAACAAGTAAGAGTGTCATTGAAAATAACGCTTAATGTGGGCTTCAGTACTTTAAAATAACTAACTTAAACCGAAAAATATTTATTAAAACTGTAATAATTAAAATGTGGAAATGCAACACCCAAAGCATAATTTTTTAATTAGCCTTACATTGGTGAAATGAGGATATAAAAAAAATATTTCACTCAATTAAAAACTATTTCCGTTCTTAATCGCGTTCTGGAAAGCGTTCTGTACATTTTCATCCAATTAACATTTAATAATGGTAGCAATATCTTAACTGATGTAGTTACATGATTGTTAAAATACTTCCTGTTTTTATTTAAAAAGCCTAATCGGTGGATTTTAGTACTTCCTTTTCTGCAGTTTTCGGTGGTTGCATTTGAAAAAAATGGCACCAATGTTCAGTTTGCGCGCATTTTACTTCTATTTAATATTAATATGCTGCTTTCTAGAAATGTAAGTAACCTTTCTTATCTCTATTGTGTGATTAAAAAAACATAAAAATAAAATTTATGCCAACTTACTAGTTATTTCAAAAAATATCAACACAATTAAATTTAACAACATAAATTGTTTTACATCATTCGACCTAAGTTAACTACATGTTTATTTTTCCTAAATAGTATATGTAAAAATAGCTAAGTTCTTAATCATAGTGTATAGTTAGAGATTCACGATTTACAGTATTTTAAATTTCGCAGTATTTAATTTGGACCGAAATCGGTTGAATAGTTCTCGAGAGATAAAAATTTAGGAGAGTGACGACAATATAGAGTTGGAATCCACTATCGTGCAAATTTGCCACAACATTTATGCTGTATGTAGTTGAATTCGCAACGAACTGTTATTATCATACAAATTAAACTATCTTTAACTTGATTACACGATATTATGGATCAATTTCAAAAAATAGATGATTTAATTTAACATAAAATTGACGAAAATATTACATGATATCATGGCTCGAAATTCCAAAATCACGATTTAACGCTAAAACGAGTTTTTAAAAATATTCTGAGAAATCATTGTTCCCGACCTAAATGCATAACCTGCATTAATTTGTTTATTTTATTTAGTTTACTTCTTAATCTTTTTTGTTTTGGCAACACCATTCGATATTGTTTTGTATTTGTTGACGGTTTGTATGATTAAAGTATTGTTCAATGCTAGGCTTAAAGAGTGTTGTACGTATAATTGAGAACATACATGCTTATGCACAATGCAATCATTATTTCCCAAAGATACTTTAAAAATGTTTAGTTTCAGTTTTTTGCACCCTTTACTCAAATTACGAGTTGTGTTCTGACATCATGTGTATGAAATACAGTTGATTTATTTAAATATTGCGTATAAAAAATCCTACCATAACTACACGAGACATTTTATAGAAAATAGCGTAAAACGATCGATTCATTTTTAGCATGTAAGGAATTGATTTAAGTGATTCTTTCAGCAAACTTTCAACACAAAAAATACTTACTCATCTATCATTTTTATACGATTTTTTCACTTTTACTGAACCTACTCAGTTGAATTTGGAACTCGGTTACAATGGCACCAATTTCGATAAAGAGCCAAAGGACGATATGGTAAAAAAGAATACGCAAAAAACAATTTTATTCCCAAACTCTTTAAAAGGAATATTTGGAGCTGTGGTGGATAAAAATGCATGCGAAAAAGCAGCATGAAAATTCTTAAAAATGGAAAATGGTTAGTTATATGAAATACACAAATTAAATAAAATGAAAAAAAATAAGTAAAAGTTCGAATAAAATTTATTTGAAAAAAAAAATAATAATAAATGCAGTTTATTGAAATGGCGTTGATATATTGGTAAACACCAGTATCGATTTTCCCACTGTCCCAAAATTTTTCAATTTGCATTGAGCGTTTTATTATTCCAGTAATCATTCTAACATTTAAAGTTTATTTGGTGCAAAATTCGTTTGTGTCTCTTCGTATTGGTAGAACTAAATGGAGCTAAATTTTTTCACTAAATATTCTTTTCAAATTCTTCTTCAATTTTTTTTATTGTTATTATATATTTATTCATTTCCAATTTTAAGGCAGCACAAAAGGGAAAATAAAATAATGCAGAAAAGTAAAGCAAAACAGCAATGGACTACAGTAAAAAGAGATCGAAGTCATTAGCTAAAGATTTTATTCTGCCTCGCCAATATCGGCTAGTGTCTGAATCGTCCAGCAATCCTCACCGATTCGCTACGGATACGATTTCACTTTATTTCCAATTTTCCACTTATATTCCACTTTAATTCGATTACTGCCAACTACTGGTTTTAGCCAACAATTTCAGCTTCATGGACAGTCCCGAATTTATAGTATTGTCGAGTTTAATGAGATTTTTGGGTTTGCTTGTTTGAATAGCTCCGCTCCTTTACTCGAAAGAAAATCCGTCTGTTTATTACGAACATCGTCCTTAATTTCTATAACGAATTTAGTGCCATGTTGACTGTTAAGTCATATTATAGTTGCCACTGTGAAGTCTCAATTTTATAACCAGTAGTGGTAAAAATGTATTTAGCGGTGCATAGGTAACCATACATGAAACAATGCTGCTCAACTTGTGGGCTAATTTGCGAATAATCTAAGGGGCTTCTCAAAATATAGTCTAACCACAATCTCTCCTTACGTTCTCATGAATTTTTATAGATTCGGAGGAAGATATGGAAGAATAGGCCGTGGAAGAGGTTACAGCGCCTATGGATCAAAGGAACTCCATAACTATAGTAGCAGCTCCGGAACAAGCAGCGGTACTGGTAATTATGGATCGAGCAGTACCAGTCATGGAACTGAAAATAAAGCTTCCAGCCACTCTTCTACCACTGATAACAACGGCTATACAAACCGTATAGGGCACAATTTTGCTGGTAATGGCAATAGAGAAAAATTTAATGATCGACTGCCCAGTAGCAGTGACCTTGACAACAATAATAAGGATAAACACAACAATCGTCCACAAATAGACTGGGGTAAACTTCAGGAGAAACAGCGAGAGATACATGAATCGTTTGAGAGGATAAATAACTGGAAGCTTGGGAGCTTTGGTTCACACAAATATGGAAGTTCTGAAGAGAACCCATATGGAAATACTTATAAGAACCCATACGAAACTATCCTCAAGGATCTTTCTACAGAGCAAAAACGTATTTTTAGTGAATCTGGTCTTTATACCCACAAAGCAGACACTCATACCTCTGCTGTAACTCCTTCAGGGTCCCTTTCTACAATCAGAAATCAAGAACTCAAAGGGGGAAGAGATAGAAATTCTAGAAGAAGCTCAGTAGGTAATGTATTTAATTTTATCCTTATATTGGAAAATGCGACTTTAACAAAGATGTTTATGCAGGTTATGCAACTTGGAGGTGTGATTGAGTGAACTAAATATTATGTTTTTTGTATAGAAATAAAATGTCTTGTTAAGACACGAGCGAAAAAACTGTTACGGGAGAAAAAATGCGTTTATTTACAAAATCAACGCAAGATCCTTCTTTTCAGGAATACAGTTTTTATAATAAAGGTTCATAATTGTGACCACCAACAGTAACGCATCCTTAGTAACGCCGTGAAAGAAATTGGTGAACACTTTAAAAAAAGGCATATTCGTGCGACGAGATCTATGAGTGAGTCAACGGAAGTCTCGTAAATGACACTCTATAAATGCCCTAAATAAAAAGAAACCCAAGCTGGATAAATCTGGCAACGGGGGGAACATTGGAATGGTCCATCACGTCAATCCATCACGGTCCAAAATTAACATCCGATTAATTCTTGATCAACAGGTCGTAATGGGCTGATACATGATCGTGCTGGAACATAAAATTACGAACGAATTTTTAATACTTATTTTGAATATGGCATTACTGCAAAGAAGCAATTTGCGTTTATTTTATAAATAAATTCTACCCCCCCCCTCCTGTGTCATTTTTGAATTTGCGCGATAACACGTTACTCTAGACTCTGCAGTCTATACAAATGCTCACCAGCAGCAGGCTTCTATTGTGCAAACTTGTTCGAAGGCTCGTGCCCAGTTGGTGTAAATGCCACAAACTTTGAAGCTTTGATAGAGACAATTAAGCAGTCAGCTGTTGAACTCCAAGTCGAAACGAGTAGAGGAATCGAAACTAAATACCGATGAACTTATCAATCATGATTTTCTTTTTATAACCGTCGTTGAACAGCCGACCCAATTTTATAGGTTTACGACTCCTAATGTTCAATTCCGTAGCCTTGTAATTTTGAACCCAATCCAGAAGACAAGGGAACCCCAGGATCGAGTATTAGGAGAAATTTGCCTTCGTATAGGACTTTTTGATGGAGTTAACCCGCCTTTGTGCTACATGGAGAGGAAGACCACGAGAACCTCCCACGGTTAGCCTGATGGCAAGAGAACTCTAACCCATGATCCGTCTACCACTAAGGATATTTTACGGCAGCACTGTGGTCGGTGCAAACCGGCTGCGGAATTCATATTGACTGGGATTCGAACCCGGTTCTCCTCATTGGAAGGCGAACACTCTATCCCCTCAGCTCTATCAACCATGATTGGGGGATTTTCCTCCAGTGGNGGAGTTAACCCGCCTTTGTGTTACATGGAGAGGAAGACCACGAGAACCTCCCACGGTTAGCCTGATGGCAAGGGAACTCTAACCCATGATCCGTCTACCACTAAGGATATTTTACGTCAGCACTGTGGTCGGTGCAAACCGACTGCGGAATTCATATTGACAGGGATTCGAACCCGGTTCTCCTATTTGGAAGGCGAACACTCTATCCCCAGAGCCATCGCAGCTCTATCAACCATGATTAGGGAATTTTCCTCCAGTGGAGTGCCAGCCATTGCAATGTGTTTAGAAACTAGAGGGGGAACCAGCTGGCCAAACAATACTTCCGGTCATGTTCAGAGCCTCCATTTGTCCTTCCTTATAATCAAATTTCTTCAATCATTGTTAGGGTTAAAAAAAACTGCTGGTTCTGTTGTTCAGCCTTATTCTTGATCTCATCCCCATAGACCTCACCCGACAGATTTTTTTCTGTTAATTTCAGAATTTATAATGGACATATGACTAACCCGATAATAAATTTCACCGTATGGGCATTTCTGACTCTCCTGATTGCCCTCTATGTTCCTTAGGAGAGACTATGAGATTTAATTTCGTAACAGTTTGCCCATGCCAATGATGGTTAATTAATTAAGGTAATATATACATATTGAAATAAAGGAAATAGGCTATGTACTAGAAAGAAAAAGAAATGGAGTAAGGGTATTTATTTGTCTAGAAGAACCGTAAGAAGTCGTCTAACTATTATTGATGACAATTATGCTTAATTAATGTTGATAATATGTATTAATTGAAATTAAAAGAAAGTAACTTCTGTACTAAAAAGCAAAAATAAGGAGAAAAGCACTTTGGGTAACCGTAAAAAATCTGCATATTATTATTGACACTAATGCTCGATTAATGGTGATAATGTGTATTAATTGAAATAATTTAAAATAAGCCCTGTGCTAAAAAGCCAAGCCCATGGAAGAAAGATTAATGGGAAATTCGCTTAAGAAAACATTAAAATATCGCCATTCACAGATGACGCTTAACTCGTATGTATCCCTGACGGTAATATGTATTACTGGTATAATGGTAATTGGCGATTTAGTTTTGATAAGAATTCTACAACGAGTTTTCGGTAGTTTCTGAATATATTTTTTTCCAGTGGTAACTAAGATAAGATAGTGTGTTAATATTTTAATGAATTAGAATTTTAAAAAAATTTTTCCATCACTACTTTTAATTGTTTTAAAAGTAATTTAAAGATCAGATAGAGAAATGGCCATGCTCCAAAATCCTTATAAAGTTCTGTTTTTTTTTCTTTTCTTCTTTCTTTTTAAATAATGCGGTTTTAGTTGGCGGCCACTGAAAAATACGTTTAAACTCAAATTTTGAAGGGTTATGTAATAAGTACCAAATATACTTATATCGGTATAAAATATATTGATATATTTGGTGATTATTAAAACTGCACCAATCAGTTTTAATACCTATACTTAGGAATTAAGTGTCTTACGGCCCCTCAAAAGGGAATTGTACCTGAGAAAATCACTTAATAGTGCTAAATTTTAAGTATCATGAATCGGTCTCGACCAATAGCATCATGCCAAGAGATTCTAAATACATTTTATCTTTATTCCATTGGTATGAATTACAAACAGAGAGCTCTTCTTACTTCAATAACGTAAGGCCACCGAAGATTACAACATATAACATTAAGTAAAACAAAACAAATTGTTTTAGATATTCTTAGTGAAAGAACCAGGTAAGTGCCATTTTCAAGAAGAAAAAAGAACACACGCATCCGAATTATTTTATTACCAATTTATTAGAAGGTGGGACTAATAGTTCTTTGCTTTACTTTATTTATCACTGCCTATTCTATGTGAATCTATCTAATCTATAAAAAATGAATGTCTCTCTGTGTGTGTGTTCTTTATACACTCCTAAATCATCCGAATGAAATCGACGAAACTTAGCATACACATAGTTTGGAGCACGAGGAAGGTCACTGTCATTATTAGAGCATTCGACGACGAACCGTTCGAATGGGACGTGTGAAAAACGAAATGGAATTTTCTGATTGGTTAAACGTTAGTCATTGTCTTAAATTTAACTATAGACAATTCAGTTTTTCACATATTTTAAGAATAACATCAGTGAATCTATTTATGTGTCTGAAAGAAGCGTAAGACATCGTCATATTATCAATGACGACAATAATGTTTAATTAAGTTGGTAATTTGTTAATTAATATATGAAACTGATCAAAATTATAGCAAAAATATTGAAGAAAAGAAACTTATTCATTTTGAATCGACATCTTATTACTGACACTAATGCTTTATTAATATTGGTTATATGAATTAATTGAAATGAAATAATATAAGCTGTGCGCTAGAAAGCAAAGTTAAAGGAGAAAGGGTTAATAAAAAATTTGCTTAGGAAAATCAAAAAAAAATCACCATGCACAGATGACGCTTAACTTATATGTATCCCTGACGGTAATATGTACTACTGGTATTATACTAATTGGTGCGTGCAGTTTTGATAAGAATTCTACAGCGGGTTTTCCGTGATTTCAGAAAATATTTTTTTTTGTGGTAGCAAAGATAATTTATTAGCATTTTAATGAATGAGAACAAAGGAACTTTGCTCTTCCAAAACGAAATATTTTAATAGTAAATTAAAGGTTAGATAGAGAAATAGCCTTTCTCCAAAATCCTTATCAATCTCCAATAAGAATTCAATTTTTTTTTCTCCAAATTTCGTCTTAAGTTGACTGTCACTGACAAATATATTTTTCACAAAATTTAAATGTTGAAGGGTTATGTAATAAGTACCAAATATGCTAATATAGATATAAAACATTATAATGATATATTTTCTTATGATTAAAACAGAACCAATACTAAGCCGTTTAAATACGGATGCCTTAGAACGGCCCCTCTAAAAGGATATGTACCGGAGAAAATTATTTGATAATGATAAATCTTGACTATTATGGTTTAGCCGTTTGTAATAGCATCATGCCAAAAGATGCTAAATACATTTTCTCTTCATTCTAATGGGATGAACTACAATAACTGGATTATTAAAAATTATTACCTTTACACACACATGCGTTCTCAATTTTAATTGGCTGTTTTGTGCGTTACTAACCGCAAGTGTTCTGTGATTGGCTATTTATCATTTCACTCTCTTCTTCTTATATATATATATATATATATATATATATATATATATGTGTGTGTGTG
>NC_092206.1:65594178-65631370 GCF_043381705.1 Parasteatoda tepidariorum | reverse complement strand
ATATATATATATATATTATATGGAAAGTGGGGTAGATCTGGGCTTTTAGTAGACAATTTAGTTTACTTTTGTATTGGTCAAACTTGAAGTTATACTTAACTACTATAACAGTTATAAAAATAATTTTTAGTTCAGCTTATTATGCGTTTTCAAAATATTCATACCCTGATAAAAAATAAGGATTTAGCTAGTTTCTAGGTTCAAAAAATTAGCTCCAATAGAATAGTTGTTACACCTGTAGTACTTGGCGCAGGCTAAAGGATAAATTAACCTATAGCTATAAAGATTTATATACCATGTGGAAAATGATATGACTATTTTCTTAATCGAATTAATGATAAAAATTTGCCTGAAATATCTTGTTTTTAAGAAATACTATTTCTAATAATTGTGTGCTTTACAGGTAGCTCCAAGTGTGACGTAAGAAAGCTGACAAATGATCTAAACATCTGGGTATGCTCTAGAATAAACAAGCAAAAGGAATGCACCATAAAGTGTATTGAACCAAAGAAATTCTCTGGCATTGCTGCCGACAAATACACATGCAGACATGGAATATGGACTCCGAATCATGTTCCACTTTGTATTTAGCACACAAGAGTGCAAATAAATTACTTACTTTTCTTTAATTTATACATATTTTATTATCGAATCTTAAAATTAGGTCGAATTTTAATTATTTGGTTAACTTTGATTGTGATTCTAGCTTATTGAATTCGGAATATTGTTGATCTAAAAATATCATTCAGGGTAAATTAAGTTTCCACAGAATTCGGCTACAAATGGGCATTGCATCCTGAAAAAGAAAACTATAAAACAATTTTTTAAACATAACCACCACTAGCACCAACAATAAGGCGGAGTCTCAGAACAAAATTAAAAAACACTGATGAATTTTTTCAAAAAGAAAACTATGTAAAAATTACAAGAGTGAGAAACAAAAATGAAGCATTTTTTGTTCCAAGGTAGGGATATAAATGCAAATAAAAAAAAATTCATCTCAATTATATAACAAAAACAAATAAGAGTATTTTCTTATAATGGGGTATTTTATTTTATTTATTTTTAAAACGTTTGCTTTCCAATAATATAAAGAAACATTTAAATTTACAAGAATAACTTAAAATTTAAATAAGCAAATTTAAAAATTTAGCGTAAGAGGGCCCTATTGATAACTCGACATAGTTTCAAGAACAAACACTTAGGCTGGAAATAGGTCATCGATCACCTCATACATTTAACGATTTTGAAATTTTTTTTAACTGTTTTATGACAAATAAAGCATTTTCCAAAATATATTGAAACTTTTGCCCCTCTCCCGAAGACATTTTCTGAACAGTAGTATTGACATAATTCTAGTTTAGAAATGCGAGCAAACTTTTGTTTCGGAATTATGCATCGAGCAAAATATCTATGGAGTCATCGATTTTTAAGACAAGTTTCGTATCAACTATCACAAATAAAATGCTCAATTTCATTAAGTATCAGTTATTATAATTATTTTTTATACAGCTGAATACAGGTGCTGAATACAGCTACGACGGACAGTCGTAGCTGTATTCAGTACCTGAGAAATTGGGAGAGAGTAACGGACCGGGCTGGGGTCTCTATACTTCATTTATAAAATGCACTCTCAGCCTCCCATGACATCCATATTCAGTGGATACCCTCACACGTGGGTCTTTTTGGCAACGAACGTGCTGATCAGTTGCCAAAGAAGTTACTTCCCTCCCAGCCTCTCCAAACACGGCTCTCACTTACTCTGAATTATTTTCCATCCGCAAATCTAAAGTTAATAAAGCTTGGATTGTTCCACCGTATCACAATTGGTATCCCCGTAAGTGTCCTGGAGGAGCCCTTGATCTTCAGGGTACACGCGCCGACCAAACCGCTACCTGTAGAATTGACCGCGCATACTAAGAGCCTCACTTTCAGTGGACAAATTAAACTTTTTCCATTTCGTAAAAAATGCAACTCCAGCGAGGCTAGTCCTCACCATCTACTACTTGATTGCCTGGATTTCACCATGGAAGAGGTTCTTGAGAGACCTCTCCTTTTCCTCGATTTTTTGAAGACTCACGGCCTCATGGATTAGGTATAGCTCCGCTATCTCAGCTGGGATTGGAAACAACAACAAATTAAGACCTCATATAAAACAAAAGCATTAAACAAGGAATCTAAGTAAAATACTTAAATTTTTTAAAATTCATTTTGTGTTTCATTGTTTTCTTTATTTTCATTGTATGTTTTAGAGACATTTGATATAAGTATTTAAGTTTTTTAAAAATCAACATCTAAAAATAGGGGAGAAAAATTTTTTTATTTTTGTTTTAGCATTATGTGTAATTATTTATTTTTATTATACAGTCTAGACGATTCAGAAGCGTTATTGTAGCTGGTGGTCAAACTTATGATGAGTTTTATCCCTATTTAAGACTTCTTGAACACCCTTTCCAAACTAGTGTGAAGGACCTAAGATCTCAGGTTGTCAGAGAAGCATGTATTTCCATAGCGTAAGTTACTTATAAAGATTAATTATATTATTATGTTACAATTTATGATCTTCTTTCACAGTTTCGTTAATGTAAAATGTGAATCATAAAGTAAGAAACTTAATGTAATCAAAAACAATTTCTATAAGGAATTTAAAAATGAAAAAAATGAATTTAATTTATTTTTAAGCATCTAATATGAAAATACCAATAATTATAATCATAAATTAGGTGTTTGTGATTAATTTATTTGACAATTTAATTTGCTAATAAATTTATCATTTATTAAAGACTAATTTTTGAAATTTAGAATTCTGTATATCTCATGTAATTGCTATTTTGAATTCTTAAATTACCTCTCTTATTTTAACTACTACTTTTACTAGTTTTTAAATTTTTTTAACTAGATAGCAAATGGTTAAATGTTCCTTAAAAACTAAGACATTAATTCCAAGTCTGTGATACACTGTCAATAAAGTATTGAATATAATGGAAAATACTGGTTTGAATCATTGTTCTTATTTTATATATGACTAATGATAAACAACATATTTTAATACATGTTATATTTATTCATTCATGATTTTTGCTGAATTATTTGCTTATAATTCTGATTTCTTCTCCTAGTAGCTAGTTTTTTCTTTCTTTCTAGTCTTTGTTTATATTGTTTTATAATTCTGCTTCTTAACTTCTTTAAATTGAGAGCCTCGAACCAGTCTTCTTACCGAGGGACAAATTTCATACAAATGCACTAAGCACATCTTTATGTTAATTTTCTGTTCTGAAAAGCATCCTGGACTAGTTAAAATATTACTTTTGTTCTTTGAAATGTGTTTTCCATGAAATTCTATCTACTAAATTTGTTTATTGAATGCAAAAAGGACTTATTAAAAAAAATTATTTGTTCTTAATTGCATTGAGAATAATTTTGATGGGAATAATATTTTTAAAAATATGTTCATTTTTATTACAAGTTGTGTATTTTATAAAATGAAAATTTTAAATTTTGCATTTATTTTACAGTGGGAATACGAGTGTTCTAGTGTTAGATTTTGAATATTTTTTCTGTAATATTAATTTTATACTATAATAATAGTAATTTTACAGTCAGTTCTGTGACGTTTCATTTGGATATTGCTTTTAAAATTCAAGTCAAACTTAAATGCGAAATTGAACATCAATCATTAACATTACATTACATTTTTATATCTTAATTGCATCTTTGTTTCTTTTAGATTTCTATCTCAGCAGATAGGCTCTAAATTGGATCATTTTTCTGAAGCTCTCTTGCCATCTTTAATTAATTTAATTCCTAATAGTGCCAAGATAATGTCCACAGCTGGAATAGTTGCCATACGTTTTATCATTAGGGTTAGTAATGCAGTGTTTCGTCTTTTTTTTTTATCATTAGTTGTATTATTCTCTCAGTAATCCTCTAATAATTTTAAAAATGCTAACTATATTATAGTCATTAGGGTTTGTAACTCTCTTTTAAATTTTGAGTAATTTTTTATCATTCTAATACGTGTTTTCATATTTTTCAGTATANATATTTTTATTTAGATTATTTTTCTTAGTCAAGAGTAGTCAAGACTACTACAAGACCACTACTAAAATAATAGAACTTTTATTTTAAATTAGGGATACAAAAATCTTTATAGAAAAACAATACCTTTGCGACTTTCATTAGTTTTATGCTGATGACAACAAAAACAATCTGGAAATGAATGAGGAAAAACTGGATCCTACCACACGATTTTTCAGCCAATAAAAATACTCCGACAATAAAAATCTTTTCACCTGACATTTAATACTAATTTGAAATAATGGAATTGACAACAAAAGACCATCTCGAAAATATATTTTTTTTTAAATTTTAATTTTATTTTACTTTGTATGCCTTTTTTCTCTTCATTTTCATGCATTGTCATCCAATTCTGAACTATGTGCCAAATTTGAAGTTTGTAGCTAGTCGGGAAGTTAGTTTAAAATCGATTACAAAATTCCACCCGGACAGACATACACGAAGGCAAGTTTATATAAACGTGGTAATAAAATAGAAAGTTTTTTTAGATTAATCGTACATCGCTCAAGACTCAAGATTTACGTCCCAAAAAGACTTTTATGTAAAATTTATCTCGCTCTTATACGTTCTGTGCAAGCTCTGTAAAGAGTTGTTTGGTTGTTGGGAGATCAGACTTAGAATCTCCTTGCCGTCAGACTAAACTTGGATAAATTTTCGTGCTTTTTCGCGTGCTCCATGGTACGCAAATGCTGGTTGGTTCCAACAAAAAGTCCTCCACAAAAGCTAATTTGTCTTAATGTTTAATCCAAGAGTTCTCTTTCTTTCTTAAATTGGGTTCAACATTATGAGGCTAAGGAGTTGATAGTCCTAAACTCTGAATTGGATCTGCTGTTAAACAATGATTATAATATAGAATAAAAAAGAAATAGCACTATAATAAAAATCTGTTTTATTTCAGGCAGTATAATGATTAAAAAAAGTGTAACTGTGCATGAACAGAGCGAAATTATAGAATATACAATTTCATTTCAATATTCATAAACTGTTTTCATCTATAAACTAATCTATTTATGACCCGTTTTTGTGAAAGGTTAAAGTAATAATAATTAAATAACTGGTCATGATAGTAACTGATTAATTGCGGAAGCGTTTCCTGCTTTAGTTTACGAATGTTAATTAGCTCGTTAAATTCTTCCTTTACAACAATAGTGATAGGAGAGTTGGGACGCTTAATTCTGAGCAGAATGGGGTCCATTTTGAATTTGCACTCATTTTACTTTTTTTTAATACTTGCATGTAGCTTCTTGGAAATGTAAGTATAATTGTTAAATCACTATTAATTTTGTTAAATCACTTATTTTAACCAAATTTTAATCGAACAGTTAGCAAAACATGAATAAATAAAAACAAATTAAATAAAAGAAAAAAGAAAAATTACCCCCATTTTGACTTTTGAAGTATGGTCATTATTCCATTTTATGAAGCGCTAGGACAATATCTTGATGGAATGTCTAATCTAAAACAGTTATCTGTAACCGTGGTAGAACAGGCTTATTTTTACACGAAAAATTTTATAATTTGAGGAAGATAAAAATGAAGAATTTTTTTAATTAATCTGATAATGATAATTTTTCCTAATGTATAATATGAGAACATTTTTATTTATTCAGAGTTTTCAGATTTTTTGAAAACAAAGTCAAGTATTTATGCTGTTTTGGTGGATAAAAAGGTGTTTGAAAACAAATTTAAAAAGTTTATAACTTCTGAAATTTTTTAAAAATTATTTTTTAAAGACGTGCTGCCTCTTTCATAATTATGTTGCAAAATAGCAGTACTTCAAATGCTTTGTCTTTTGAGAGTAAAAGAGCTATTCCTTTTTTTAAACATTCACTTGTAAAATTTAAAAACATACTTATTTTGATGAATTTTAAAAAAAGAAAGAAAGAAAATTTGTAGATATTTATTTCATTATTTATTATATTTTGGCTGAAATTTCTTTTTTTAATGTTTTAGTTTCAAAATATTGGTCAAACCACCTTTTTGCTAAGCCAGCTATAAATTTATTAAATAACTTTCACTGAGTCTAGCTCAGGGGTTAGAGCGGTCGCCTTCGGTGAACCGGGGTCAAATCCCAGAGATAGCTGGTCGATACGAATTTCGAACCCAGCTCGCACCAACCACAGTGCTGTCGTAAAATATCCTAATGGTTTTAAGGGTCAAGGGTTTGAGTCCCTTTACGGTCAAGCGAACCGTGGGAGGTTTCTGTGATTTTCCTCGCTATGTAACGCAAATGCGGTTTAGTACCTTGAAAAATTCCTCAACGAAGGCAAATTTCTCTCAATACTTGATCTAGAAGTTCCCTTGTCTTCTGGATTGGGTTCAAAATTACAAGGATACGGAGTTTAACATTAGTAGTCGTAAACCCAAAATTGGCTCGGCTGTTTAACGACGGTAATAAAAATAGCTTTCAATACCTACAATAATACTTGCTTATTCCTCTTAACTTTTTCAAGATTCCGTTTCCAAACTTGGTAAAACTTTTATGCCACTGTATTTCTTATTATCAAATTCCAATTAATTCGTAATCTGACGGTTCTTAATGTTTTTAATTTATTTAATGTTAATAAAATAATAAAAATGGTTATGCATAAATTGTTTAAAATTAAGTTATCTTTCCAATTTTTAGTAAAAAAGTAAATGACGTTTATAGATCAGGTTTTTTTTTATTATTAGCAGCCGATTGTCACTCATCTTAGAAAAAAAACTTCCCAGTGGTAGAGAAAATTCAGTTTTTTGATCCTAAGTTTAATAAATATGATTTAAAGAAGTCTTTGATAGCTAGGGCAGGGCTCGAAAAAACTCAGAAACTTTACCCGTCCCCGAGGACGGCTTGTCCAACAATGTGCCCGTCCTCCTTTGAAACTTACCCGTCGCTTCTAAATAAATAAAAATATAATTTTCTCTTATTTATTACAAGCATTTATATAAATTGCACAATGAATTAGTAGTTACTAAGATTACAAATACTAGGATTACATTATACAGTAATAAAAAAAATACTAGGTAACTAATAGTAAAGTCTAGCATTTCTATCATGAAATAATTTATTTCTTTGATGAAATAATAATTTAAATAACAAAGGTTAAGATATCTGTCAATTATCATCACAATTTATCTGATGGTACTGCGTTTTTTTAAATGAATCAAATATGACGTTTGCCAATGATTTACAAGTCAATGATTTACAGAGGTTTCTGCACAGAAATCTGAAAGAGGTTTTCCATTTAGGCAGATGTTCATAAATGCGTTTAACGCTTCTCGTTTAAGACAAGTAATTAATGTGTTTTTTTTTTTTTTTTTCAAGTTCACTGCTGAAAAGCCCCTTTCAACCGCTGCAGTACTCCCAGACAGAGAAAACATCCATTTCACCATGCGCAGTATGTTGCTGTATTTCGAGATTAGAGGGTCATTTTAGACGTGAGGCGCTAGACTCCTGTAAGATAACAAAAATTGAAAATGTATCACGAACATTAACGGAAAAATGGCCGTCCGCGCGGACGCTGGATTCCAGAAATTTGCTGTCCGCGGGGAATTTTTGACCGCCGAGGAAGGGCGGACGGGCGGTTTTTCGAGCCCTGAGCTAGGGCATATAAATAGACTAAGCATGAATAATTTGATAACTATGTAGCTATGTTTATAAATGGTGGCGAAACTAAATTTCTATTGCATTAGCGAAAATTAAGTGTGCAACTTACCGTTACTATGTATTCTTGGTATAAAAAAATGAAATCTCTTTCAACTTAATATTAAACTGTTTCTAAATATCATTTTTTTCTTCTTTTTTTTTGCATTCTGAGAATGAAGATAAAAACATGGAACATAAAAATAATTTCAAGTACTGAAAAAAAAAATTTTTTCTTTTAGAAATTGTATGCAGGACAGTCTTGGTTGTCATGTTAACTTTAACTAAGTATCATGGTATTTTAGAAGTCTTTGACATTTTAGCTGAGATTACGAATGGAAAATTATTTTATAACTTCAATTCATTAGTTTTATATTAAAAATTGATTAATAAAGGAAAATCTGGCGAACAAACCTATCAAGCATCTATTTCCAATTTATCTCTTTACTTTTTATATGGAGCTCGAATGTTTCATCCTTTGTTCACATATGAAGTAAATAAAAAAATATAAACCTAAAAAAAATAGTCAAACCTCAATATTACGAATTCCAAAGAAGACACAAAAATTTTCATGTTGTTAAATTTTAGGAATATCGAAAATTTTAATGAAATATCACATATTTTTTAACAATTCAGTCAAAAATAATAGCATTTATTCATTTAAAAAAAAACACACACAGTTTTTTCGAATAATGTCAATAAATTTACTTTTTCAATTGATTTTACATTTCGCTGAAGTCTTCTGTTTCGTTGTCTTTATGACCTCTTTTAATATTTCTGATTCTATTCCAATCACCACATTAGGAAACTGTTATTACTATTAAACTATTATTACTATTACTATTAAACTATCATAACCATCAGTTTTTCAGTTTCATTATCAGTTTTTCCCACCTTTTATATCAGTTTCTTTAAATTAATAAGTTTTATTCCAATTTTTCAGCAGGTTTTCCTATCTATGCAGCGTGACTAATTCTTAAATGTCGGGAAAAAAATTATTTTAAATAATTATTTATTATTTTTTATTGCTTTAATTAATGAGAATGAAAAGAAATTGAATTGTAAGACTTACAAATTTTTTAAGTTAAACGTACGGAATTTTTAATTGCAAAATTCAAAAAATAAATTAAATCGTTCGAATCAAATCAAATTTTAATCATACGAGTTCTTTAAAACTGGATAACTCAGAATTTGCTCAACCGATTCTGTACAAATTTTGTAATGTTTCAAATTAAAATGACATTCTTAAAAATTGTGTAAAAATTACTTTACTTTACAATTAATTGACCTTACAGTTTAAACTTTTTTTTGGCTGCTAATAAATAAATAATAATAAATAGTTATTAAAAATTAGTTTTAAATGGTATTATCTTTAGATAATTGAATTTTAAAGTTGCTGACAATTTTCGACTCACTTTAAAGAGTGCTCGAATATGGCGGAATATGCAAAAAATAAAATTGCCATTTAGGGATCCAAACTTACAACTTAAACTTTCGGGGCCGTATTTTCAGAGGGCGATTATCTTCCTTTTCCCATGTTCTGAGGATTAAAAATTTTATCAAAAAGGTATGTTTATTTAAAGAAAGTACGGTTTTTTGTTTGATTACGTAACTTAAAATATCGTCTGCTCCATTAAGAGAGCGGGAAAATCCAATCATTATATTAAAAGTTATTCGGTATTTTTTATTTCCTTGTGCACTGTACATGCAATTTTATGAGAATACCATATTCCCTCGATAATTTCACAGCAATTTCTTTTTAATTTGAAACTATTTTGAAAGACGTGATCTAATTCAGAAATAGAATAATTCAGAATAGGCTAGATCTGGTGACCATTCCCTTCTTCCACTCACAATCCCCCTTCATCATTTCCCCCCCCCCTTAAATTCATCGTTACATTAATCACTTTTTTTCTTCTCAAATGTCAATATTTTCTACAAAAACCAAGAATATTTTGTTAAAATATACAACTATTTTAGTTTTACGTTCGAACATTTTTTTCAGTATGTTAATCGTAATGAAATGAATGATTGGATGTATGATTGGATGAAATGGATTTAGAAAAAAATCATCTGTATTTCAGAGGGAAAAGAATTACCTAAAAAATAGAAATTGTGTGAACCCATTAGAAGAAATAAATGAGATTGAATTTACTTGTTAACGAGACTTGTGGCAATTCATACAGGAGACATTTTTCATCTGTCTTTATTTTTAAAACTTTTTATTTTTAAAAAATTCGATATAAATGTGAAGATTTATATTTGATAACAACAAATCTCTCTCTTTTTTCTTCTTCTTTTTTTTGTTACTTTAGACTTAAACTCAAGTGCAAGTTTGTTCTTATTAGCAATATGGTAAATGAATCAAAAAAATGGTAAAAGATAAAAAAATACTGCCCATTAATAAAGATCTCGTAAGAAAAAAATTTTTCGAGAACAATAGATAAATAATTAATATTTAAAGTGAAAAAAGTCCCACTACAAAAAGCACTTCGAATTCAAGTGAATTTCGAAAAAAATTGTAATGTCAATTAAAAAAAAAATTGCGTTAAGTTAAGAAGTACAATGCTTTTTTAGCATGTCAAATTTTAACTTCGTATTCCATTTCAAAAAGCAGCAGATAGACTCTCATGGTATTTTTTACTAGCTAGAACGTGAAGATCTGATCATTAAATCAAAAGATATTCAGGGATATTCCGTTTTTTTTCTTCTATCGCACTGTACATCAAAAAAAAATTTCAAAGTAGAGTTGAACACCCGAATTAATGGAAGCAGCAGCGCAAATGATTTTTATACTACGAAAAACTTTGTACAGGCTATAATTCGCGGAAACATTTCTATACTTGGTTCCTTCTTGAGTAGTAAAAATTTTAAAATAGTCGTTTTTTTTCTTAATTAAACAGTCATATCTGCAAACAAATATTTTACATTGTGGTGAAAATCTCTTTTCTCTTTTACAATTTCTCTTCATAAAAAAAAATATTTTTCTAAATGCTTTGATTCAAAAGGTGCCATTATCAGGTATAAGTTATTGCCTGTTAAAGTTTAGTGCGAAAATAAATAGTACAATTATTAAAATCTTTGATAACAGCTTTTTCCATCATTTTATCAATTTTAAAATATAAAATTTTTCCAGCGAAATTGCTGAGAGCGAAAATTTTGTTCTCATAGAAGTGCAATGTAAGTGTATCTTCCATAGAGTAAGTCTGCTCATAAATGTATATGATGCGCTGTGAGCAAACGGTAGCATTTTGTAGCAATTTTTGAATTTTCTCATTTTTCCTTATACCGCATGTTTCAAAAAATTCAAAAGTTTTTACCGAGTATTGAGAAGTTTAAAATTGCTAATAACCTTTTTAAAATGGTCTTCAACTTCTTTTAGAATCCGTACATTAATGAATTTATTTCAAAGTGACTGTCATATGCTTTAATTTATGTTTTATAGCGATTTTTTCTTTTTGTCATGATTTTTTACCTCATCCGATTAACACTTAAAATTAATGATGTCCTTTTTCTCTTAAAATACACTCTATGAAATCAAAAATAAAAACCCGCAAAGTGGCGAGTTCGTGAAAGTGGAACAAACAGTTAAAGCAGTGTTTCCCAAACTTATGATTTTTGTGTACCCTTTCTAAATTTTTCGTACCGCTGTGTACTACTAATAAAAAAAAATGAATGCATTTTTTACTATAAAAAATTCCACAAAATTTTAAAATCACAAGTGCTGTAGACACCACTAATTAACTGTTAACTCTACAAAAAATAGCCAATAGAAAAATATGTAATCGTAAATTTTCACGGCTAGCTTTGTTTTTAAATAATTTTTTTAAGCATTTTAATTATTGTTTGTTGCAAGATATTTTGTATAAGAACGCGTACCCCCTCTTAACTGTTCTCGTACCCCTAGGGGTACGCGTACCACACTTTGGGAAACACTGAGTTAAAGTAATGCTTTTGAAGGCAGCACAGTAAACGTGAAGTTATAATGTCTTATTTTATAAAATTTTTCTTAGAACTAATGAGGAATCACAAATCGATAAACCGTCAATGTAGAACAAGAAAACCGTGGTGGCTCAGGGGATAGAGCGTTCGCCTTCCGTGGTGAACCGGGTTCGAATCCCAGAGGTGGCTGGTCGTTACGAATTCGGCATCCGGCTAGCAACGACCACAGAGCTGGAGTAAAATATCCTCAATGGTAGACGGATCGTGGGTTAGAGGCCCCTTGCTGTCAGTCTAACCGTGGGAGGTCTTTGTGGTTTTCCTCCCCATTACACGCAAATGAGGATTTGTTCTTTAAAAAAAGTTCTCCACGACAACAAATTTCTCCCAGTACATAATCCAGGAGTTCCCTTATCTTCTGTATTGGGTCCAAAATTACAAGGCTACGGAGTTGAACGTTAGTAGTCTTAAACCCAAAAAAATTGAATCAGCTGTTCAACGGCCGTTATAAAATGTACAACATAGCATTCGGAGTAACACAACAGAGTCATCAGGCGCTGTGAAGAGAAGAATCCATCAAGGAGGTTTAACAGTAAATTATATATCTAATTTTTCTTTACTATTTACGAAACTATAAAACAAATTCACATTTGCTAGAAAGTTATCCCAAGAAATTGAAGCTGTAAGATATTACCTGATTCGCTTCAGAAATAAAAATACCAGAAATAACAGTCCACATGCTTCAAAGATAGGCGCCATTTTCAACACTTGCCAGGCGTGACAGTAAAGAAACAAAAATTATTTTAAATAGAAAACGTGGAACCAGCGAAAAATTTAAAAATAAAGGTGAGAAACAGAACAAGAAAAATCACAGTGGCCGAGAGGCAAATCAGGATAAAATGCATTTCCATGCCTTATGGAGTCGAAGACAAACTAATGTCATTAACAAGGACAGCATTCATTTTTTTTCCTTCTTTTTCTTTTCTCTCTCGGTTCCTGTGACATTTCTAGTTTAATTCCTTACCTTTATTTTTCCATTTTTCGTTGGCAACCTTACGCTTTAAATTTCAAATAATTTTTTTTCTTTACTTTCACGTCGGGCAAGTTTTGAAAATGGGCGTCTATTTTTGAAGCGCTTGAAACATGTCGACTGTTATTTCTTATTTAATTGTTTCTAAAGTGAATGGAGTTTTCAATCAGGTAAATTCACATTTGCTTAATAGTTTTGGTAAATAAAACACCCAAACAAAATTAATGTTCATTAAAATTATAAAAGAAATCATATATGTTTAATTCTTTAGCTATGGCAGAGGAGGTTTTGGTGGAGGCAGAGGAGGTTCTGGTGGAGGCAGAGGAGGTTCTAGAGGCGGATACAGAAGTCGTAGCAGCTCTGGATCAAGCGCTAGCAGCAGATATAAACCAAGCAGTGGTAGTAGTTCTGGATCAAGTAGCAGCGGTAGTTCCGGATCAAGTAGTAGCAGTAGTTCCATATCAAAAAGCGGTGGTAACTATGGATCAAAAAGTGGTGGCACTTCTAAATCTAGTGCAAACCAAGGAAGCAGTTTCAGAGCTATCCCAATTTATATCAATCATAATCACAGAATGAATGAAGACATTTTGAACTTAAATCGGATCAATGATAATTATGATCGTAAATCCCAAGAACATCATGAAAGTAAAATAGATGCTATGGAAACCCGTAGACCATGGATATACCGCTACACAACGTCTCGACCCAGGAATATTCTAAAAGCGAAACCTCGAGATAATGCGTTGGAATATCGAAACTGGAGAAAATTAAGTGAGCCATCCGATCCTTTTCAAGGACGAATAGATGAAATAAACGAAAATTCCAGAAAAATGAAAGAATTGTCAGTCTTTGATTCATATGGAGATCGTAGAAATCGCTTTCAGAAACGTCACATTTGTGAGGGATCCCAGTGTTTCCATGAGGGAGGAAGAAAAATGGGGGATGATATAACCGCTGTCAACCCCAGACATGCTCAAAATTCAAAAAGTGAAAGACGAAAAAGAAACGTCTCTTTTTAAAGATTGCCAAACAGGGTAAAAACGTAATTTTTAAAATTCCATATTTATCAACGTAACTATCAGCATTGATAAGAGGAAAAAAAATGTAAGATTGTAAGATGATTTAAGGAAAAAAAATATATAAACATGCTTTTGTCTTAGTTTCTTTTTCCTTTTTTTTTTTTGTTACATTCGAAATTCCTAAAATTTAAACTACCCCCAAAATATTTATATCAAATCTTTTCATTGCTTGTAAATAGAATTAACGTTTGAAAAGAAGCTATGCGATTTCTCTACTCTTTTCCTTTCTGTTACCATATTACAGTGTTTCCCAAAGTGTGGCACGCGTACCCCTAGGGGTACAGGAACAGTTTAGGGGGGGTAGTACGAGTTCCTATGCGAAATATCTTGTAACAAACGTAAATTTCAAAAAATTTTATCTCAAAACAAAGCTAGCCATGAAAATTTATGATTACGTATTTTTATGTTGGCTATTTTTTGCAGAGTTAACAGTTAATAATTAGTAGTGTCAACAGCCAATTGTGATTTTTAACTTTTGTGCAATTTTTTATAGTAAAATATACGCTCATTTTTTTGGTAAAAGGAGTGGTAAAAGGAAAACTATGAAGAGAGGGAAAATCGCATAACCTTAAAACGTCTATTCTGTTCACAAAGAGTTATTAATGCAAGACTGTATAGTAATAATTTGCTTTTGAATGGAGTTTGTGTTACGTTAACAGAGTTTTTCGAAACTCTTTCGATAACAAAATTAAAAAAGCCACATTTTAAGTGTTTATACTTGAAGCAAAGTTATAATTTTAAACTACGTGCACCATCTTTGCCATTAAGAGTTATCTATGCTTTAAAACGAAAAAAAAACTCCATTTTTTTTAAAACACTAAGTTGGCGAGATTTTTCTATTTTGGTGAATATTATCAAAATCAATAAATAACTCTCAATTTTTGAGAATTGTTAAATTAACGAATAATGGTTGCGTTGGAGTAAACATTTTAAATACTAAAAATCAGATCACAAACGTTTTTCTTTTTCACGAAACGTGGCTTTTTTTCATATTGACGTTTTGCGCCATAGAGGACGCTGATTAAAAATAGGCTAACTTGAGCTAAGAGTGATGAAAATAGCTTATTATTAGCAAAAACGCGTTTTTGCGTGTGACGCTTGAGCTTTAGAAAAACAGACAAGGCAACACACAGACAGACCCGAATTTGCAAAACATTTATCAAAAGAATATTCGAAATTCAATGCATTTCAATTTCACCTTTATTTTAAAAAATCAGTTCGTCAGTTGTTACTTTTTTATTTAAATGCTAAAAATCAGATCACAAACGTTTTTCCTTTTCACGAAACGTGGCTTTTTTTCATACAGACGTTTTGCGCCATAGAGGACGCTGATTAAAAATAGGCTAACTTGAGCTAAGAGTGATGAAAATAGCTTATTATTAGGCAAAAAGCGTTTTTGCGTGTGACGCTCAAGCTTTAGAAAAACAGACAAGACAACAGACAAACAGACCCGAAATGGCAAAACATTTATCAAAAGAATATTCGAAATTCAATGCATTTCAATTTCACCTTTATTTTAAAAAATCAGTTCGTCAGTTGTTACTTTTTTATTTAGAAAAAAAAGTCATATTTTTTTAAATTTTCATTCTTCAAGAATTATGCAAACAATTTCGTTTAATTGTTGTAATTTTTCATTCAAAATGAAATTATTTAAACTGATTTAAGAATTTGAGTACCTTACAATTTGAAAATTTTTTGAATAATAATATGTAAAATAGTAATTAATAAGTTAATATTTTTTGCATAAAACTATCATCGGATGAGGAGTTTTGCAGTTGTATTTAATTTTTCGATTAGTTTAAATTAGTGGTTCCCAACCTTTTGTGGACCATCGCCCCCTTCTTGAGGTTGGCTGACACACATCGCCCCTTTTTCTTTTTGCTCAAAAACCATTCATTGCTGCTTGTGAGCAACCAAACGCTAAGTTATGTTTGATTTTAATTTAAATTGTAATGCAAATAAGGAGGCAATTTTATCCTGCCATTTTTATTAATTAAAAAAAAATTGCGCATCTTTTTTTTTTTCAAAAAGAAAGGATATTTAAAACGGAATAATTAAAACAAAAGTTAATTTTTTNGTAATGCAAATAAGGAGGCAATTTTATCCTGCCATTTTTATTAATTAAAAAAAAATTGCGCATCTTTTTTTTTCAAAAAGAAAGGATATTTAAAACGGAATAATTAAAACAAAAGTAAATTTTTTAAAATTCATATTTTAATATAATCAAGAAAAAGTTAAAACGTTAGCAACTAAAATTTGAGAAAAAAAATGAAGGGTGAGAAAATACATTTTTACCACTTCAATGACTGCCCTGTGCTTGGTGTATTTCAGCTAAAGCTTGAATGTCAGGTTTTATGTTCGGCAGATTTAAACGCAGGTCTCCTTTGAAGCAAATGTCCAACCTATTTCTTTGCTTTGTGAGGACCTGGACGACAGAACTAAAACCTCTCTCCACTAAATATGTTGACGGTAACGAGATGAGGAGCGGCTCAGTTTGTATGCCAGTTTCATAAGCTTTAGCCAAGCTAACTCGTAACCGTATTTTTTAAAGACGACTTTAGCATACTTCAAATCTAAAAACTTAGTCTGCAAAGAGAAGTGAGCTTATCCACAACTTCAAAAAAGAAAGGATCGAAACTCCAATCCGGAATTTCTAATTTCTTCATATCTTTAAATCTTGATTCCATATCAGTTTTTTACTGATCAAGGTGAGCAGTAAAAATTAAGATTTTATTTTCGAGAATCTCGATATCTGCCATTGAACACTTTCTAAGAGTTGGAAATTGCATTAGCTCTTTGCGACCAATGTTTGACTTGTAGATATCAAACTTGGCGATGAATGAAGATATGATTCCCTTAGCCTTGATAATGTTCATTTTATTCCTTTATTCATTAGTTCCTTGAAGTTCTACGTTGATTTCGTACATTTTTTCAAAAATATCCGTGAGGGACGCAGTTTCTAACTTGAGTTGCTTCAAACTCTCACATAAAACAGGATCAGTGGTGTCGAGAAACTCAGTAACCGAGTCAAACGATTTGAAAAAACGACGCAAACAGTCTCCTTTTGAAAGCCATCTCACATCTGTATGTAGGGGCAAGCGTTCGAAATCTTCATCATTTTCACGGCAAAATTCTCGGAACAAACGGTCATTGAGAGAATCAGCTTTGATTTTATTGATGCCAGAAATGACGAATTGTAAAGTGTCATGCAGGGCAACACTCAACTTTTTTGCAGAAAAATGTTGACCATGAATGACACAATGAATGGTGATGACCACCACAGTACTTCTTTTTTATGGTGCGCTAGAAGCCCAGTATGACGACCAGACATGGCAGGAGCACCATCTGTCACACAAGCACTTACGTTTGCAAGGGGAATTTCTTTTTCCACAAAATAGTCTTTGACCAATTTAAAAACCTACGAACATTTTTTATCAGTGATCAAAGCTCTTGTAAACAACATTTCCTCGTTCATCCAATCTCCTTACTCTCATATATGAATCTCACGTAAGCTAATACAATAGCACAGTTGAGTCATCAATCTGCAACGCAAATTTACCTTCTCTCATAAATTTGATGAGTTTTGATTCAACGTCTGCGGCCATCTCATCAATAAGCCTGGAAACAGTATTATTGCTCAGAGGTTTTATCTTATTGCTCGATCGCTCACCCAACATGATTTCAACAATTTTTTTAGTAGCAGGTAAAATAAGAGTTTACCAATTGTGTGAGGTTTAGAGTTATATAAATGTTTCGTCTATCAATCCGTTTCTCCTATTACATGCCTTTTAAAATCGGAGGGATGGGAATGAGACGAGAGAGGAACATTTGAGGAGAAGAAGGTATATAAAAGACCATCACTTTCAACAAAAGAGAATTCTTGAAGGTCAGATTTCCGCCAGCGATACTAAAACGTATAACGAAAACGATCCTGAACTTGAAATTTTTTATTTTTAACTATCGTAATTCTTTATCTACATCAGAACCATAAGCTTCATATATGTTTTCAATTTCGATCTCAAATAGCTTTTGTCATTAACATTGTTAGCAATTTTTATCTTTTGAATACTCGTCGCCCCCCGATCGCCACCCTAAGGATTATCGCCCCCATGAGGAGCTCTATCGCCCCTTTTGGGGCGATCGCCCCCAGGTTGGGAACCACTGGTTTAAATAGTTCCATTGATATAGTGAAACACGAAGAAAACTAAAGAAGCAATAGAGGTCCAAACTTTTGACCGCTATCCTGCTCAAAATAATTAAATGATATTGTAAGTCTTGTATAAAATAACAGCATAAGTAACTTTTTTTGCGTATAAAATGGAAGAAGAGAGTCACAAGTGCAAATTTTTCTTATTTTCAAACTTCGCAATAGGCAAATTTTGAGTTTGACGTCGAAGACAACGTTTTAGCGGCAGCGAATTTGCTTTGGCTTTCAACTTAATGTAAGAGTAAGCGAAAAATATTGATCGACATTCAGTAAGCGCGTTGTTTCGATGTCTCAACGAGGTCATTTAACCGAATCAGAAGCTTAGAGAATTGTTAGCCGATTAGAGAGGGGCCACAAACACAAGCCGAAGTAGCAAAAGCCATTGGAGTTTCACAAAGTGTGATTTCCAGTATCTGGGATTGCTTCCTGGAGACTGGAAATGCAGGCCGAAGATCAGGGCAGGGGCGTAAACGTCCAACACTCAATGAAGACCATTATTTAACGCTAACGGCTAGGAGATACCGATTTAAGAACGTCTCTCTGCGTCAACAACACCTTCGCTCAGCTATTAGCACCACAATTTCGTCACAAGCTGACCGAAACCGCCTTCAAGCTGTAGGTCTGTGTGCTCGCCAACCAATAGTGTTTGTCACACTAACGGCATGGCACCGTCGCTCCCTCTGAGAGTGGGTAACAGAGCACGTGAACTGGAGGAGAAAAAATAAATGACGCGATATTCTTTTCTCTGGCGAGTCCTGTTTTCCGTCCATCCTGATAATAGGCGTATTTTCATCTGGAGGGAAAGTGGCACAAGAAAAAAATCCTGCGTTCGTGCCCGAGATTGTAAGATTTTGCAGTGGGGGAGTGATAATCTATGCTGGCATCTCCATTGATGGGGTCACCGATCTCCATGCCATTCGAAATGGAGCTCTGACCAATCGCCGATATAGGGGTGAGATCCTGGGACCTATAGTAATCCCTTACGCTGCAGAAATTAGAGATGACTTCTTTTTAATGGACAACAAGTGTACGCCACATCATGCTTACTTGGGGATTAACTTCCTTTTGGAGGAAGGTTGCTGTAGTTCATTTACGTCGCACTAGAGCTGCACAATGGGCTATTGACGACGGTCTGGGAAACATCCTTAAGGATGATCCGAAGACATGCCATCACAATTTTGATCCTCTGCAGAGGGGATAGCACCGCCGCTTCGGTAGTCCAACGACCTGCCCTTTTGGAGGAAGGAATCATACGAATGGATTCGCAGGCGTGTTCTCCGGACATAAACCCAATCGAATATGTTTGGGACATTCTAGGCAGACGAATTGCTGGACGCCTACCACCCCCACAAATTATCCAAGAACTGGAAAGAGTTTTTCTGGAGGAATTGGACAGAATATTCCAGTCCTTTATTAATAACCTCATTGACTCGATACTACAAAGGTGTTCAAAGCTGCTGGCCATCCAGGTAAACCATACCCCTTACTAAAAACGTTATATTTAAAGCTGCTTGGGACTTCTACGGTAAGAAATTTACTCTTCCCCTCTCCTTGTTTCCGACTTCTTACTAGTCAACGAATTTATGGATCTGGTCTGACGCCGTTAGACCTTTGGAGATACGTAACAACAAACACAACTAAAAACGTTTCTCTTTTAAGGAAACACCTTTTTTCTATTTTTATTCTTTCTCATATGCACAAATAGTGTTTTTTTCTTTTGTACTCTAACGCTTAATAAAAGCATTTTTTTCTGCCAAAAAAATGTCATTTTTATCTCATACAGCCTACTTTCTCTGTCGATAATGTATCAATCATACAAACGATTCTCCAGGTGCAAGATCAATCTACAACCTCAATATCCTTTCATTGTTTTGACAAATGTATTTGAAACATCTTTTCCAACTAGGCTACCCGCATATTTTGTTGGTCAAAACTTTAATTCCGTTGAATAAAAGGTATACTTACTCAAAGAAAGGATATTTTAATGTCTGAAATTTTAATAACCAATTAACAATTCTACAAAGGGTATTTCCGCATCTTAATTAATAATTAAAGCTAATTAATCAACATGCTTGTAATTATTAATTTTAATTATTAAGATTGTCAGATAGTTTATGAAATTCTGATCATTGGAATACGATTGGGTGCTTGAAAAAAATCTTGAAAAAGAAAAGTATTTCGAAAGAATTCCTTTTACATTTTCAACCGTGAGCATGCGCAAAGCATCCGATGCACACACTACGTTACTTGCAGGCATATTTTTTTTAAAAAAAAATAGATAAATAAAATAATAATAATCACTGCAATTTTCTTCAAGCGTGGTGGTACGTGCAAATATTTTTCTACTTATCTAAATATTAATATTATTATGTTGTTTAATCAATTTTTAAGAATGATAAAAACATTAATTTCTGGAATATGTATAGGGATAAGGTAAAAGATCTACAATTCTATGATCAACGCAACGTCACAACGAGGCCAGATTGTCGCCCAAGCCACCTCTACTCCCCCATGTGACAAGCTGGTAGCCATCAATCCGAATGAGCTTCAAACCGCCACTGCGAATCAAAATCCAGTCGTTCATAACGACAACTCATTGCTTTAAGAGGACACTATACCATGGGAGAAATTTTTCATCGCAAATTCTCTTTCACCTCAATAAGTAATTTAAAGTATAAAAGAAGTGACTTCTGGCAATCCTAGAGTAAGCCATGAAGTTTCATTTGCTGTAAAAAAAATCATAATGCAAACAAATTACTGGAAAAGAACTTCTCCGACGCGTAATTCTAATTTATCCTCTCATGTTCTTGTAATCATTTTGATGTTTCGAATTTTTTGTTTCAGTATTTAAAACTTCATGGCTTAATTTAGGTCTGCCTGATCTCACTTTTTATTACCACGTTTATATAAACTTGCCTTCGTGTATGTCTGTCCGGGTGGAATTTTGTAATCGATTTTAAACTAACTTCCCGACTAGCTACAAACTTCAAATTTGGCACATAGTTCAGAATTGGATGACAATGCATGAAAATGAAGAGAAAAAAGACATACAAATTAAAATAAAATTGAAATTTGAAAAAAAAAATTTTTTTTCGAGATTGTCTTTTGTTGTCGATTCCATTATTTCAAATTAGTATTACATGTCAGGTGAAAAGATTTTTATTGTCGGAGTATTTTTATTGGCTGAAAAATCACGTGGTAGGATCCAGTTTTTCCTCATTCATTTCCAGATTGTTTTGGTTGTCATCAGCATAAAACTAATGAAAGTCGTAAAGGTATTGTTTTTCTATAAAGATTTTTGTATCCCTAATTTAAAATGAAAGTTCTATTATTTTAGTAGTGGTCTTGTAGTAGTCTTGACTAAGAAAAATAATCTAAATAAAAATATATATTTTTTAAAAATCGCGTTTTTTGTAGTGAAGAATAATAATAAAAAAGCAATAATTTTTAAAAAATATAAAATAAAAATTTAAAATTAAAAAAATTATAACTTAAAATAAAAATAAAAAGTAATATTTTTAAAAACCACGTTTTTGTAGTGGAGAATAATAATTAAAAAAATATTGAAAAACGAAAAACGTGGGGCGAAAGAAATACATAACAGTACATATACGCATACATATACACATTTTCTTACTCATACACATGCACAACCACATATGCATCCAAATACATACGCATATACACAAACATATTCCACATCCACATGCAATTACAATTACAGATATACATACACATATTCTCAAGAGCACACATACGCACACTAATATAACATTACTGTTATGTATTTCATGCGCCCCACGTTTTTCGTTTTTTAATTTTTTTTTAATTATTATTCTCCACTACAAAAACGTGGTTTTTAAAAATATTACTTTTTATTTTGATTTTTTTTATATTTTAAATTACTTGTGGAGGTGTAACAGAATTTGTGAGGAAATGTTTCTCCAGTGGTATAGCGTTAAATTCTTGCTGACTGGACTCGTTCCTAGGCTATGGTGCCGGACCAGTAGCCAATCTTGGTGCTATATGGTAAAGGGTCCATAATGACCTAGGCACATGTCCAAAGCTTGGAGAAAAGAAAAGAAGAAAAAAAAGTGGTATAGCGTCCTTCTAAACCCCGTAAATATTTTCACGCAGTAACAAAGATAAAGGACATTTCATTTAGATGGATTTTGTCCAAACTTACCAAATTGGTCCAAACTTACAAAAAAATTACCAAAACTGACGGACTCCATTAGATCTTAATCCGAATAAAAACTATCAAATAAGCGCGAAAACAATTAAAAAATAAGCGTTACCATAATAGTTTTAACAAATAATTAAATAAATAAATTAAATAAGCAAATCCCAGAATCAAAGATTGAATTTTAAAGACTTCCTTAACGCACTTCGAATCATCACAACAAATTAAAAGATCCCCTATAATTCACTTCTAATCAAGTACTATACTTATTATCCATAGCTCTACATCTCTTATTGAACAATTATGTGCTTTACAGATTTATCCAAATATAATGAAAACGAGCTAACAGACCCATCAGCTGGCTATCCACAGTGAAAAAAATTGCAGAATTAAGCGTTTGGAACCGGTGACATGCATCATTTAAGAAAAGATGGACAACATGTAGTGGTCTCCAAAATATGTACTTAGGTGTATTGAAACATACAAGTGTGTGCATGTTCAAATAAATATTTTATTATCCATTAGTTAATTTTTTTTTAAGAAATAACAAAATTTTGCCGTAAAATTAAATTCTAATTATTTTGTCTAATTTGATTGTTTGAGAGCAGGTAAAGTATGAGTATTTCATAAAAGAAAAATTAGTTTTGTGTTCATTTTATTTTTGGAAATATCCAACCTAGACGGTTATTTACTCTTATATCTAGGCAAAGATAACAATATAATTTTCTGACGGCTAAAGGGTATTTAATCATAACCATACTCGCAACAGCCCGAGAGCAGGGAGGTTATGGATGCTGAGGCTCCACAATTTCGTTACCAACTATATGGTTGTAATAATGTTATCGTCTTTACTTCCAAAAGAAGCTGGTTCACATCGATCTGAAGTTGAGTGTGCTTCAAGTCGCAACTGCTCGATTCCTACACCAATTTTTAACAATGACAACGCATCCTTCTCTTAATGTATTGAACCAGGTTCGAATCTCAATGGTGGCCGATTTATAACCCTCGTGGAACAGCCGACCCAATTTTCGGTTTACGACTTCGAATGTTCAACTCCGTAGCCTTGAAACCCTTCCCAGAAGACAAGGGGACTCCTGGATCAAATATTAGGAGAAATATGCCTTCGTGGAGGACTTTTTGATGGAACTAATCCGCACTTGCGTTACAAGGAGAGGAAAACCGCGAAAACCTCCCACGGTTAGCCTGACGGCAAGGCCCCCCAGCCCATGATCCGTCTACCTCTAAAGATATTTTACGTCAGCACTGTGGTCGGTGTGAGCCTCCTGCGAATTGTACCGTGAGTAAAAATTTTGGTACAATTAGTTAGAGTTTAGGCCGAAACAACAAAAAAAAAACATAAAGATCGTATAGTTTTAAAAATATTAACATTAGTACACAAAAGAAGAAAAAAAACATAATAAATTAACCTAATTTTGCCGAAAGGTTCGATTCAAAAAAAAGATTTATTTATAAAAAAAAATCACTTACCTAAAGCTTTAAAATACACATGCTGAAACAAAAAATACCCCCCCCCCTTTCTTCATTACCTAAAACATGTTTAAATACAATGGGAAAAAAAAGGAAAACCAAAAATTCTGTTGAGAAATGACTCCAATCATTAAGATAAAAAAAAATTATTTATTATAATAGCATGGTTATCAGGATATACTATCAGGATTATAAAATATAATTTTAGGTTTTAAGGTTTTAAGATGCAAGGTAGTTGGCAAGGTTTACAATTTGTTAAACTAAAAGTTCATTAGATGGAAATTAGATGGAAAGTTCATTAGATGGATGGCTGCATTCACACTATTACTATAGCAATTAAAAAGGAAACGAAATCATACCACGTGCCCCCTGGCACGGACTTGCTGGCACTTCCTCATGGAGATCTCATGGGTCATGGAGATGAACAAGATCTTGATTACCATTTTATCTTCCTTTCATACTAATCATGTAAGCTTCTGTGCCGCTTGGCACGTGTTTCTTTCCAATTCCACATGGCTTTCTTTCTTCAGCCACAACGTCTATCAGGTAGGAGAGCGAGAGAGAGCCAGCTTTTTTTTGCACACCGCGCACACTTCCTTTTATATACTTTCCAAAAACGCCACCATTGCCAACACCTCAAAACTCACAAACAGAAATAATTTTTCAAAAATAAAATTATTTTAACAAAAATTGAAAGATAATTACAAAATAAAAATACCTTGCATATGTTGTGAAATAACTTAATCATTTAATTATTTAACCAAATTTAAAAATTTAATTACAAAAACATATCAAATCAGCAGAAGAAAAAAAACAACTTCAACTGAATAAACTGAAGTTAAGTCATGATTGATGCTGCCACCTGTCTGCTAAAAAAGAAACTAACTGAACAAATGTTTTAAAAAAAACAAACTTGTTCACTATTATTCAAAGAAACAGTTAAATAAATCTTTAAAAAGAAAAAGTTATTAGTCTAAAATTTAAATTAAATTAAATACCTAAAAAAACTGAACTCTTACAAGTAAGAATAATAAAGTTTACCAAAAATAAAAGAAATTTAAAAAGTTAAAGGTAAATAAAACATGTAGAATTTTTGAATTCTACAGAATTCGTATCGATCAGCCATTGCTGGGATTCGAACCCGGTTCACCTCATTAGAAGGCGAACCCTCTATCCCTAAACCACCACTGCTCAATGATGGCTCGCACTGACGTAAAATATCTTCTGAGGTAGATTGATTATGGGTTTAAATCCAGTTGCCATCGGGCTAACCGTGGGTTTGTTTTCTTAAAAAGTCTTCCTACCTTACAGAATTTTCCTTCTAAAATTATGGTAAAATAGCTGTGAGCAGCTCGTCCATATAATTGAACTTAAAGCCGTTATGGTTTTTTAATGGACCTCTTGATGTTAATTTTACTTATAGCGCATTTCGCCATATCTTGAGGACTTTTTAAGCTAATTGAAAAAAATTTGCTCGCAATTTTAAAATATATTTATCCAAAGATAATTCAAAAAATAAATGTAAGTAAATATTTATTAAACAATAACAATTTGAATAGTAAGTTATACAATTTTTACATTATTTTAAAATATGTAATTTTACATGGAAAAATACGAAATTTGAGCGAAATCGGTAAAATAGTTCCGGAGAAATCGATTTTTGAAATAGTCGTATATCCAAAATTCGATTTCTCAGGAGCTATTCAACCGATTTCGTTCAAATTTGATATTTTGCTATGTAAAATTACGTCATACTTTAAAATGATGTAAAAAATTGCATACTTTACACTGCAAAATTTTTTGACTATTGCTCAATAAGAAATATTTATCATTTATTTCATGCATCGAATTTATCTTTGCATAAAATTTTTCAATTCGCTTAAAAAGTTCTCGAGATATTGCTGATTACGCAATAAGTTAATATTACGTAGTCCAAATTTGGGATCACACTTCTGACCAAACTACACATCCTGTATTTTGGGGGTCAAAAATTTGAATTCGTTGATAAAAGGGTATGCTTATTCAGAGAAAGTACGTTTTTGTGTCTTATTTCGTAACTTAAAATATCGTCTGCACTAAATAATTAGCATATTCGATGTCACCCCCTCGAACCATTAAGAATGAGTCCTAGAACGAGAAGATGTGATCATTAAATCAAGTTATTCAGGGTATCTGTTTTTTTCTTCTTCCATTTTTTGACATGTTTTAGTAATTTCTGGTATTTCCAGACCGGTAGAAAGCAGCCTACCTAAATAACGCACAACATAATTGTCTAAAAAAGCGTTAAAAATTTCGACCATAGTTGCTGTTACTTTAACAAATTAATAACTTTTTCATACCTTTAACACTATCACTTAAATGTAGCATTATTTGTCTAAAGAAACAGTATAATCATACCTGCCAACTTTTACGCGTTTGGCGTAAAATTTTATTTTCATATTTAAAGTGGTAGTAAATATATACTATTTTTTCTTTTATAAACTTAATTTTTAAATAATTTTGATCACCACTATTCTTAAAAAAATTAAGCATATAATATTAATATGTGTTACCATCATAGTCGTCATCTTAAGCATTATCAAAAGCCACGTATCTTTTTGCTTAAAATTGAAATTTTAATTCCATATTATTACCACTGGGAAAAATCATTATAGAAGGGATTAAAAGTTGGCAGTTATGAGTGTAATATTTACAAAGAATCGATGAAAGAAAAACGGCAGAAAATACTTTCGAAAATATAAAATTTTATTATCTGATTATCAAAATTTATAAGGAATTTGTACAAAATAATACAAACTATACATCTAGCATAATACACAAACAACCGGAAACTAAGAACATATTTCTTTAGACATGAAAGTACAGACAATATACAAGAGAGTTAGAAACACTATCTGATGAACTTAACATTTATTAAAAGAAATACTGAGTAAATATATTTGTGCCACATTTTAAAACAAAAAATTAAACTATAATTTTTTCAATGCGACAGCGTAAACAAAGTACTGATGATTTTTAAACTAGTAGTCCAAATTCTATAAAATAAAGAATTACAAATATTCTTTCAGCCAGATATTTCGAGTTTCCTTTTTACCAAACTTGGATAGAAAAAAATAAAAAATCCAGTAGATTTTACGAAATAGTATAAATTTCATGAAAACTGTTGCATAGTCTACTAAATATTTTACATATAGGAAATTTTAGTGATATTTTTTGTCATCGAAATACAAAAACTTTTTTATACTAAAAACTATAAATGGTCTGTAATATTTTCTATTTACGATTTGTATTAAATAAACTTGAATTTAAAATGTTTTTTATTATGTTAACTCATAATTTTGATTAGTAATAGGCAACGATTATTGATAGTTAAGATTTTTTTCATAAATTTACAAAGGGAGTTCTGAATAAAAATGAACTGAACATTATAAATGAGGCTTGCTTCATTATATATAAGTAATACTTATTTAAATATTCAAGCTAGCAATAAATTGTGTAAAAATTCAATAGGAGTTTTGTATGGGAAACTTACTCGATTTTGAAGAATTTTTTAAACCAGGAGAAATTCGATAAATCCAATAGTCTACTGGTAAAACCAGTAGACTACTTAGTAGTAGTTGGCAGCTATCTATTTAAAATCTTCTTCTGCTAGACACTATCTAATGGGCACAGTTTCTTGAATAATAACAATTTTATGAGTGAATAACAATAATAATGCAGAACTTGAAGGAAAATATAAGATAAATGCACCACATTTATAAAACAAAATATACATAGACATTTTTATGTCCAGTGTTTATAAAACATATCTTCCCTAGCCAATAGCTTCCAAATCATCAACATTGTCTGTATCAATTTTGGCAATTTCTTTACCGAAAAATGTTTCAATGTCTTTTAATATTTTTAAATCGTTTTCGTCGATCACCATGTTGAATGCAATGCCACGTTTTCCAAATCTTCCGCTTCGACCTATTCGATGGAGATAGGTTTCACAGTCAGCTTCACCAGTGACTTGAACGGGCAAGTCAAAATTTATGACTACGGTCACTTGTTCAACATCAATGCCTCGAGCACATACGTTCGTTGTAATCAATACCTGTAAAACGATAACAAGAATAATCTATTACATTTGAAATAATTACAATCAATTGTTTGTATCATTTAATTTCACTTTAAAATCACCAGTCTTATTTTTTTAATATTTTATTTTTTAATTGCCTTTCTTTCATATTTAACAGGGGTCCGTTTAGAAGAAATTCGGATCCTTCACGAAATATTTTAACTTAAAAACGGACTCTTCACAAATTTGTTTATCTTCATTATTGTTTTGTTAATCGAATAAACCCTTCCCAGAGGCTTCTTCCTTTATTCGTCAGAAATGAATATTCTGCCTTCAGTAGTATAGGCTAAATACCAAATATTTATATGTTGCATCGCTAATTTAATAGCTGCAATTGCTGTTTATTTTTTAAAATTTAATTTTTTTAATTATAATTTTAGTGTTCAGCATAATCTTGTATGTCTTTACAATTTAAAAACTCCTTGAAAAAGTTTTTTTTTTTGCAATAACGGACCCTATTTGCACAAATTCTTAACGTATATAACGTATAAATATTGCTTAACGTATATTTTATATTCACAAATTACGAGTAATTTTTTCACAATTTTACAAAAACGGACCTTTCACAGAATGTCTGGACAGACCCCTGTTTAAATTTAATGTTCCTTCTTAGTTGTATTCTTGACAATATAATCATTTTTCAAATTAATGGTACTGGGTTTGTACGGATGACCAAAATAATTTAGATTTAGGAAATAATCAATTTCGAAGATTTTTTTGCCCTTAGCAACAATATAATATAAGGAAAGTTAAATAAAATAATTTAAGTCCACGGTAGTTCTAATGATGGACATTCAGATGACAATGGAGCTAGATTTATTAAAAACTAGCCGCCTCTAGCGACCACCTGCAGTGATTTAGTTTTGGGGACAAAATCCTGTTTGAAATTTTACATTACTTGATTAATGAGATATTAGGATATAGTCAGTAGGATATAGTTATAATTTTTTTTTCATTTTTTTGCAATTTGAACAGCTGAACTGGCATTTTAAATATAACTTTTTCAAGTATTTTGAGATTTAAAATCATGCATTCAGAAACAAAGAGATTATCTAAGTATAAATTCATATTATACGAGAAAGGGTGGACTTAATTTTAAACTCTTACATATTCACATTTTCAGATGTTGAGCATTACGCAGTATTTTTCATGGGCTTCGGGGTGAATTAGTGATTAAAATGTTCAGTAAAACATTAATTCGTAAACAATATATATATATACATATAATAGGATAATTGTTGTAACAATGAATCACAGCGCTAATTCTAAATTAGTTATAACCGTAACGTACCTCTCACACACTGAACGTTAAACCTTTGAGCTCCGAAAAATTGATACAATCAACTGACGATTTCATGACCAACCTAATGGATCCTCGAACCTCTAGTGGAGTGTTTCGTATGGAGAATCACAAGTTTGAATTTCATGTAGTGTGGGAACGAAAAGAGTCTAACACGGAATCCTCTGTTCTGAATCCGAAATGCTTTATGGACTAGACTTTATTCATATTTTGTCCCTTAATCCGATTTAATTTTATAACACAATGCAGCACGGTGACACGACAAAAGTGGTAGCCTATTTGCCATTGAAAAAATTAATTGGTTCTAAACGTTATTTTGAGCAAAAAAGAATCTCTCACGTTGAACGTTAAACCTTAGATATCTGAAAAGTTGATGTAACTGATGATTTCATTACCAACCTAATGGATCCTCGAAATTCTAGAATTTACAGGCGCTTATTTTGCCACTGAACTTAATGGTTATTTATTCGTTCGACAACATTGATTTTTAAAAGTTACATACATCTTATGTAAATTAATTACTTTAAAGTACAACTTTGAGAAAATTTATACGGTAACTATAGTTTTTTGAATAGTAAATGTAGGGACAATATCGGGATAGTGATCTACATGAAACTGATATATCGAACTAGTGAGCACCACTTTATTGCACTAAGTCTCACCCATTTCACTATGTTACCGCAAATAGGGAGACAAAAACTAATAATATATTAATAATAAAAATAAAGGTTGCGTACCTTTTCTTTCCCTTCTCTAAAGCGAGTCAGGGCATCCAGTCTTTGATTGGTCTCTAATTCTCCAGATAAATAACCAACGGAATGTCCATCAGCAGTCAGTTGGGCTCCCAACCAAGCTGCAGTTCTTCTTGTACGGCAAAATATAATGGTCTGACCGATTGATATGGAACCATAGATATTGGACAAAGCTGAATATTTACCTTCGTTGGTGTAGCACATAACATAGAACTGCTTGACATTTTCTAGAGTCCATTGTTCCCTCTTCAGCTGCATTATTATGGGTTCAGTTATAATCATTTCTGCAAAACTCATCACATCAGATGAGTAAGTGGCGGAAAACAGCATCATTTGACAACTTTTAGACACCATGCGGTGAATACGCAAACATTGATCATGATGCCCCTGAGTCGAAATCATGACATCAGCTTCATCCAAAACGAAAATTCTCAGCTTCTCCAAATCAAAAAATCGATCACGCCTAGTCCAATGAAACACTTTTCCAGGCGTTCCGATCACAAAATGCTCCGTTATTGTGGAACCTCTGGGCAAGTTCTCGCCTCTAACAGCCATTCGGAACTCAATCCCTTCGCAAAACTGTGCCATTTTTTTCGCCACCTCGCCAATCTGCAGGGCTAACTCGTAAGTAGGTGCTAATATCAAAACCTGGGGGTAATGTAAGTCCGGATCCGTTCTTGCTAAACTAGACAAAACGAAAGCTGCCGTCTTGCCAGTGCCACTCTGAGATTGTGCGATTATGTTGACGGGAGGATCCGCTAGCAAAGTAGGAAGAGTTGTTTCTTGAATCTTGGAAGGAGCATTAAAGCCCATTGCATAGACTCCTTTTAACAGATTTTCTGGCAGGTGGAGTTGCTCGAAAGATTTCACAGAATACAAAGGAGAGTCACTGTTCTTCCGCAAAATTTCAACTTCGTGGGATGAAACCAACAGTTGGGTCCTTAGAATTTTTCTCATGATGGATATTTCAGCCGCCGACAAACGAATTTCATCATCATCATCGGTAGGATTTGCCTCAACTTTAGCATCGTTTTTGTTGGTGTCAGTTGGAGAAGGTGTATCGAAAATAGGCCTCTTGAAAGCACGTTTTTTCGTTTCTGTAGACCTTTCTGGAGTTGGTGATCGAGATAGTGGAGAGCTGCCAACTTCCCATGGCCTTAAAACAGGCTTAGAAGAAAGTCTAGAATAATCTAAAAGCTGACGCAAGTCTGTCACTTCAGCTGTCATATCTAAAATTTAAAAAAAAAATGCTCTATAAGAAAAATAAAGTATTTGCAAAAATTAGTTAAATAAAATAGTTGTTTAATTCAAAGAACAACGATATTTTCTGCATATATATATATTAAATCTGAAATGCGCATTTAAGATTTTGACACGTCCAATATTAATCAATGTTGTTTTTCGATCACATTTTTCGGCAGTAATCAATATAGATTTGCACATTGTCCCAATATTTTTGATTCAACATTATTACGATACACGAATTTCGAATTTTAGTAATCACTTTTGACGTTCTTCATTTGTTCCGACTTCATCGTAAATTCATGCGACTTTGCGATCATTTTTACCGTACTTGAATAACCACGCGGATTTTTAGTATCAATACAAATAACTTTAAAAAAAAAATTTCGTCAGCCTTGCATTTCAACGTGGTTTTTAAAATTTCGATACTCTTAGCGCATTTATTATGAACAAGCATCAAACCGAGCATTTAGATAACTACTTTTCGGTGCGCTTTACTCATACCGATATAATTGCTAATTATTTTTCAATGGTTACTTCATAAATTATTGATGAACAACTTTTTCACGTGGTTTAAAAACTTCTTTCATTTTTAATACTATATTGTTACCAGGATTGGAATATTGTCTGGAAGAAACCCAGTTCTTCCAGTACATTGGAAGAATTTTTAAGCTCATATAACCTATTATTAATTATTTTCTATTATTAATAATAAATTATTTTTCGTTTTGATTTGGTTTATCCTTATGTTTCTAAAGAAAAAAAAGTTCCCTTATATCTAGATAAATATGTACTTATATTATTTTGATTTTACTGAACATTTTGTTCAAGGGGTCTAGGTTGTTTTTAATTTCATCGAAAACGCATGATTGTACAATTTTCTTTAATTAACTTGCTACTAATTATCTAAATTTGTACTCAGGATTCTGTTTTTTTTTTCCGGGACTTTAACGTAAGCACAGACATTATTTAAATACAAACACTTTAGTGATATATCACTAAGAACTTTTATAATTAAAATTTTTCCTGACTTAAAAGTAAAAAAAAAAAATAATAAATAAATAATAGAAGTGGCATATTGAGCGCACAATAAGAGTCATAAATGTTAATGACTTGAAATAACTTTTAATATAGAGTAAAATGTCTTTCAAAAACCACACTAACTCAAGGAAATTGAAGAATTAAATAAGAAGTATTTTGTTAAATAAAAAAAAAATTATATTTTTAAGCGACATGCTATACTGAATCTATTTACCAAGTTTTAACTCGTAATTAGATTCAATTGGTTCATTAGAAGTCGAAAAATCTTGTGTGCAAAATCGAAAATCTCGAATGGTGACAACCAGATATAAAGACAATAAATACTTTTGAAGAAAATAAGTAAGTTTTCAGACGATTCCTATTTAGAAAACGGGTGTGATATTTGCTGCTTTCATGAATGAGTTTCATTATTTTTTCTGTAACTTTACAAAAGTAATTTAGGTAATACCTTATACTTGGTATCTAACTGCTCAGGATAAAACAATTTATAAATTTATTCCTTACAAAAAAATAAGAAAATAAATAAGAAATAAAAATAGAAGAAAACTTCCTTAGAGATAGAATTATCTGAGAAATAAAAAACTACTACTGTTTAACAATAAAATAAGAACAGGGACGGCTGCCCAAAATTTCAGAAAATAGTCAGCAAAATAGGAGGATATTTAAAAAAATAAATAAAATAGGAGTGTATAAAAACAAATAAAAAATTCTCCTACATTAACTTAAATAAAAAATACGTAAACTTTAATAAATTTTCATGAATATTAAATCATAAATAATATCTATTTTCCTACATAGGCAATTAAAGGTTAAAAACAGTAATTAAAAATAAAATTGCTGATGAGATCAAAAATTCTCTAAGACAGACTTTCGTTGAGGTTTTAACAATATAATTATGATGCATAAAATTGAGCTACGAAAATTTATTAAGAAATTGTTTTTCGTTTTAAATATAAAATAATTTCACAAACACACACATATATATACATATATATTAAAAAGTTATTGATTAGGATATTTTTCTTAAGGTTAAAAAAATTTAGATTTTATTGAATTGTAGTTTTTTTAAATCGAATATATAATATTTTTTACACATATTATGGGCGATATTCTCGCTATTTCTGGAAGAGGAAAACGTATGAGTTATTTCTTTTATCACATTTTGTAAATTATCACATTAAACAAACAGAAAATTGCGAAATCCATAGTAGTAAGAAGTATCGCGAATAAGATAGCCACGTGAATTGGACTCTTCAAAAAGGTGTTACTAAATACGACTTTCCTTTAGAGATTCGGTTGTTGAAAAATAATATGGTATAAAAAATATCGGATTTTAAAAACTATGTGGAAATCAATAGGAATAAAGCAACAAAAAAACCGATAAAATCATGACGATAAACATTGAATATTCAAATTTCCCATATTGCCAGAAATATATCAGGATATTATAAAACCCGTGATAATCAATATCAGTTATTGCCGAAAACACAATCGAAACACTACATGGGTTTATGATACTATCGGCATAAATTCAAACGCATCAAAACGTGATTATTTAAATGCGCAATTCAAATTTCACGTGTAGAAATAAAATGGACTGATAAAGAACCGGAATTTTAAAAACACCGTGGAAATTGGGTGCACTGGCAATAAAGAGTTATGCCATCTTAACTTAGCGTGACGTGATATAAACATTTAAAAAAATTAGATTTAGAAAAAAAAAGTGAAAATTCGTAACAATAATTGCCGAAAAAAATGATCAAAATTACGATCGATATTACGATGGAATAAGCGCGAGTTGTGACATAACTATCTAAGGGAGCCTGTATTGAAAATTTTCAAGTGCGTAAATGTATAAAAATATTACTAGATCAATTTTATTTCAACCAAATTAAAAAAAGGAAAAAAAAATGTAGGAAAAATGCGCCGAATGAATTCATTTATTTGCTACAAATCTGAATTTGTAACAAAATTCCCAATCGCAGTAAAATTTTATTAGAATGTACAATATGGAGTTCCTTATAAAAAATGAAAGAAATTACATGATTTCCAGAGCAAATTACCTTTTCAATTTTCGCGATTTCAATTATTTTTTTAAACATTATCTAATTGAAATTCCAGCCCATTATCGAATTTTTTTATTCTCAAATAAGAATAGAAATATCAGGATCATTTCTTACCCCACTCGCAGTTCTCGCCCCTTTGTTGGGCGAGAAAAGTATCTTTAAAAAATTTTTGCAAGAAAAAAAGTTTTTTTTACTCTATTATTCTTTATTTTTCACGAGCATTTCTTTCCGATCGTGAGTAAGGCATCTTCTGAATATAATTTTGTGCAAGGAAAAAAAATCCTTCGAAAATTTCTGCAGAAAAGAAATTTAAAATTTTTTATTTTCCAAAGAAAAAATCTTTTTGCAAAAACTCAAACGTTCTGCGACAATGGTGCGGTGATTCTGGTACTGGATTATTAATACTAAGGAAAAACATGTATCACAATCTTATTCCTCTTCATGCTGTATGATATCCTCCACTCTAGTTGAACATGAATTGACAATCAGACATATAAACTGACGCACTAAAAATAATTCATGTTCTACTATATTCGACCCCTTCCTTACACCCCATAACAGGTGCAGTACTTGACCTTGAATCATTACTCCGTCATCTTGGCTGTCACCAAGTTTAAAGTAGCAAAATGATAGATGATTTAAAAAAAAAAAAAAAGATAAAAAGGAGTAGAAAATAACCGGAAAAAAGGGTGGGGAGCCAAAATAATAGGAGGTCTGTGGTTCCTATAAGAACTTATTTTTCGCAGAATTATAGCATTAGTAAAAATTAGCCAAAATTTGGAGGGGGCTAAGTGATAATATATGTATTTAAATCAAGTTACATCCTTTAATACTATAAAATTAAACTTAACTTAAATACTCTATACGTCTAAACATCAGTAATTTATACTATAACTAGAAATGCACACATTAAATGCACATGATTTTCTGTTTAAATACTAAAATTGCTTTTTTTTAATTTTATAAATTAAACATTGATGTGAAAATAAGAATTCAGCAATTTTTAAAAATGTAATCATAGTTAAAAATTCTTAAGTTTATATAATACCAAACCTTATAATTTTATGATTAGGTAAGTGTTTTCATTACAGAAAAAAATGGGAGAGAATTTTCTCATCCTTTCTCAAAAACAGGGTGAGATTTCAAAAAATTTAAAAAAAAAAGAATTGACTTGGAAAAAAATTATTTCTTTAATTATAATACATTTTTAACATCTTCTAATTGAATATTTTTGCTGCATCATCAGATGGAAAATATTCTATATCTACTTTTTCAACAGTTTTTATATTTATTTAGTTGAAAAATAACCGTATTTGTTTCGTTTTGACCGTTTCTACTGACATTTGTTTCATTTTCATTTGTCCGCTACGGAGTAAAAGATGTTGCCTTAACAAGGTATTTGTTCATCTTACATTCTTGCACAAAAAGCACGTCTTACATGAAGAAACCTTACCTACGGTGAACATGTGGTTGCAGAGAAATGTGCTCTGAAAGGGGTTCCGTGGTTCGGGGGGTTCTGCTGTTCACACTGGTTCTGAACAATACTGGTAAATAGGGAAGCTAGATAACAAGGACCGATGTTCAAAATGATGAAAGATCAAGGAAGAAAAGTGAAACGGATTTTATTCAAAATGGCAAAAGACGAAACTTTTTCCAAAATTTGCGCATTTTGAAATTGATTAATAGAGTGCGTGAACTTCTCGCGTTTATCATTTTCTATTGCGGGAAAAGAAGAAAATATGCGAGATTCTCGCGTTCTCGCTCTCTAGTGAAAACACTGAGTGTACAAATTAAATCTGTATTACAAAAAATAGCTATTGATAAACAATTTGACAGGGATCTGTTCAGGGCAAATTTACTACCGTTTAGCGGTACTTTCACAAATTCAACTTTAGGAAAAACGGTAGTTTCACAAAATGCTTTTTTAAAAAGCAAGCTCTCCTCCCCGCCTCTTACAATTTTGTTTCCATAAATTTTGTTCCGTATACTTACAGGAAGTATACTTTACAGGAAGTTCGAAATGGGTCGGCCTGAACTGCGCAAAAATTGCTACCCCCTTCAAACAGTGACATCAATTATGGAATTCACCTCCTTCCCAAAATTCGTCACAGGAGTGATTTAGAGCGTAATATAATAATATATAATTCGATTTTATTTAAAAAAGTTTTAAAATTAAGTTCGACTATACGTCAATTTAAAAAACACAACATAAAATTCCATTGTTTTGAGATTTTTTTAATAATTATGAAGCGTCATTAAATTTCCAATCTACTTCTAAATTAACATTGAACTAGCGTAAAAAGAAGTATAGTTAAAACAGAAATATAGAACAGTGATATGAACTATTTCATTCATTTATTGACCTTTTATTTTTTTCCCCCAACATTCAGTTAAATTTGTTTCAGTTTTTCGTTGTCGACGAGAGTAAAGAATATGAATTCAGAAAATTGTAAATATGCAGTTATAAGCGTTTATGCATACACAGGGGTCTGTCCAGACATTTTGTGAAAGGTCCGTTTTTCGAGAAATTGTGAACAAATTACTCACATTCTTTCAACCAGGATCCGCTTTCGTGAATTTGTACAAATAGGGTCTGTTACTGCAAAAAAACTTTTTCAAGGAGTTTTTAAATTGTAAAGACATACAAGATTATGCTTAACACTGCGAAATAATAATTTAAAAAATTAAATTTTAAAAAATAAACAACAATTGCTGCTTCCAAATTAGAGATGCAACATACAAATATTTGGTATTTAGCCTATACTGCTGAACGCAGAATATTCACTTCGGACGAATAATGGAAAAAGCGTCTGTCGAAGACAAAACTTAATTCGTTTACATCCATTTTTCTTGTTTTCTGCTCTGGAAAGGGTTTATTCGATTTACAAAATAATAATGAAGATAAACAAATTTGTGAAGGGTCCGATTAAAAGAAAAATCATTTTGTGAAGGGTCCGTTTTTAAGTTAAAATATTTTGTGAAGGGTCCGTTTTTATGAAAAGATATTTTGTGAAGGGTCCGTTAACGGACCCAAATTTCTTCTAAA
>NC_092206.1:65578331-65593773 GCF_043381705.1 Parasteatoda tepidariorum | reverse complement strand
CCAAAAAAAAGTCAAAATTTTTTCATTGCTTTATTTTAGATCGTATTTTTAAAAAATCTTCAATCCTACGATGATGATTTTTTTTAACTTACAAATTTTTTATTTATTTTTTTAATAATAAAGATAAACAAAAGTACTTTTCGATCCAAGGAAAATTTAATTAATAATCAAGTGTTTTTAATAATTTTTATTGACCAAATTAAAATATATTTATAGTTTTTTGAAAATAATTGACATTTTAACTTATTCCTTGACTCAAACAGCGCCACTTCTGTGGAACTATTTTTCTACTTCTTAGAGAGGGCCCTTATGTTAATTCTTTTTTACTTTTTTATTTTAAACATAACTACTAAGTATCTTTTATTCTTATATTAATTTTGCACCTTGATATGCTAAACTAATTTTGAGTGATGTGCCTTTTTAAATTATTATGAACGAGGATTAAGGGTATAGAGTTACCCAGGTACCTCATTAAGCCTAGGCTGAGTAAGCCACAATGACTTCTTCTAGGAGGTGTTGGTATTACTTATTATTTGGTGTATTACTAACTTTTTTGGTTCGACTCAGCGCGACCCAAGAAATATGCTTCGAGACCCAATTTTGGGTCGCGACCCATAGGTTAAGAACCGCTGTAGTAGCCCACTCGGTTGATAATGCCATATTACAAGCTTTTTTCCCCGCAGTTTTTTTTTCTTGCAATTAAACAACGATGCGCTCCCGCTGCAAACTTTACAGGAAGTTGAAATTCGAACATTTTTCTAAACATCCAAACATTGTTCTAAATTTATTCTAAAAGACCCTCATTTTTTATGACACATCTTTTTATCTGTGAAAGTTTTTTCGACGCGACCAAGTGGGAAATGTTCTCATTATGAAAATAACTTGTAGTGCAAGCACTGTTAAGTTTTTTTTAAAAATTCAAGTTGAAATTTAACATTGGACACTTATTTTTAAGAATTTTTAAATTTGGATAAAATTTTAAACTCAAAATTTTACAATAGCAAAATTATTTTTGGATGTATGGGGAAGTATGAAGGTTTGGATGTATTGAAACAACAATTTTTAAAAATATCTCCTTACTTTACCATGTATTTCTGTGTTGACTTTTTAATATATAATTTTTAATTTCCACAAATTATGACTGAATTTTCACAAAATAGGTGCCTCTCATAAAAACCTAGACAGACCCCTGGAGTACCCATCTAAAAATTGTTTTCAATATTTACCAAATTTGATTATGAAAATAAGTATGCTTTTTGTAATAGCGAAAATTATGAGTGATTTAGAGCGTAATAAAATAATATATAATTTGATTTTATTTATTTAAAAAAGTAAAGTTATAAAATTAAGTTCGACTATACGTCATTTTAAAAAAATAACATAAAATTTCATTGTTTGGGGATTTTTTTAATAATTATGAAGCGTTATTAAAATTCCAATCTAACTCTAAATTAACATTGAACTTGCGTAAAAAGAGGTATAATTAAAACTGAAATATAGAACAGTGTTCTAGTTGATATGAACTATTCCATTCACTATTGACCTTTTATTTTTTTTTCCCTCATCATTCAGTTTAATTTGTTTCAGTTTTTCGTAGTCCACGCAAGTAAAGAATATTAATTCAGAAAATCTTAAATATGCAGTTATAAGCGTTTATACATACAACTGCTTCATTCACTTGATATTTGAGTTCTTAGTTGCTTTTTTCTCTCACCGTGTGAAAAAAAAAATTATGTACAGTTAAAAAATATAATAAAAATAATTAATAAATAGTATTATTTTTTTCTATACAGTTATTGGTTAAACGAGCTTTAAAAATAAATGTAAGTTTCACACTTCCACTATTAGATCAAGAGGATAGGTAAATAAAATAAAAAAATTTTAAAAAAAGGAGAGGGGGGCATTTTTTTGAAAAATGCAATATATAATATATATCACATTATTTAATTATTTTTATTTTCTCCGATATGAAACCAAACAGAGTAACTAAAAGTTAATACTCGCCGATAACCACTAGACAATTTTTATAAGATACTGCCAAAAAATAATTACGAATTTGCAAAAGTGCAACTATTTAGTATTTTTTTATTGCATTAATGAAGACAAAAATTTATAAATCCAAAATTAATGTATGGTTATAAGTAACAAAAATTACTAATTTTAAAAACTTTTAAAATACTGCAGTATTAAAAATGTAAAATTAAGTTATATAAACTACTTATATAATCACGCTTATAATTAAGACAAATTATAATTGAAAAAATTAATTAGTCCATGATTATAACTAACAAAAATCATTAGTTTTAAGAATAATTACAAAATATTGCACAATTATCAATATATATAATTAAGTAAAGTTATATAAAAAAAAATTTTTTTTTCCTCAGCGTTTCTATTTTTTAAATTGCGAAAGGCAATGATATTGATTACAACCGCTTCCTGTAATATTAACTTAATCAAAAATTAAAGGTTTAAATGATCTAATCCCCTAATTAGTATACGACATTGATTTCAAAAGCAACTTACAACAAGGGCTAAATGTAAATATATGTATAAAGGATATGTTCATTACAAAGTGTTCCGTAACAAGTATATAAGTATCAAATAGTTAAAAATAAAAACCATACATTATCAAATACTATCTGCAAAATATTTATCAATCGACAAAATCTCTCTTACCTTAAACTATAATTATTCTATGAAGAAGCTGAGAAGACACTTATACAATTAACACGTGTTTTAATAAAGTTTAACAGACAGAAAACAAGCAGTTTTAGATCACCATGGCATTAGCAAGCCTTTCTACAACACACATTTTTAAGATCATCAACACCACATAAAATTAGGTTCTTCCCCTTCTTAACCAATAATTCATCACGTGACTAAAAACAGGGATATTCATAGGGCAATCCATAAACAAAGCTTTCACGGTATACCAATGACAAGCGGCAAGAGGAAGCACGTGGGTGTGTACGGCTTTCAGAACTTCTCTAGACACCTGTCTCGCGTCGTGGTGGGTACTATGGTTACGAGGAAAGGTCACTTCGAATAGGGGTGTGGGGTAATTAGTTTTGTCTTAATCTTAGCGTACGTCGTCGTAGTGCTGATGACACTAGGCAACCAAGTGGAGGCAACTAAGTTGAGAAACCGGTTTTTGGTTTCTCGTTTGTGATCACACGTTACAACCTTCGCTTGTTCAACCAACTCTGAATAGTCCAATACCAGAACGGCACTGGTATTGGACTATTATAGTATATAACAGTCCAATACCAGAACTTATATTTTTCAATAAAGTTTATTGCTAAAAGCTCTTTTAATTATCATGGAAGCGATTATTGACGATGTACTTGAAGTAGGCGTTGAGCTGATAGCTGAGGTTCTGAAAGAAGAACTAGAACAGAAAAAAGGTGATTTAAAAGCAAAATAATTTCTTTCGTTTGCTTTCAAAATTTCATTAGTACTCGGAAATATCTGTCAAAGAAATATCTATCAAAATCTGTCAAAATGAGTTTAAAAAGCTTAGCGTTCAAGCTATATAATTTTGAATTTTCAAATATTTAAACATTTGTAATTAGTAATATGCTAGTTTTTTTTTTCATTCACTTTTAAAATTCAATAATAATTTGTAACTTTTAATATCTCCACAGAGGAAATTAGTTTATAGGGAATTAGTTTATTCGCATAATCTTTGCTATTTATGTCCCAAAGACAAGGATACGTTTGAAAAATTTCAAAAAAAAAATACATATATCACTAGAATTCCATTTAAAACTAGTCATAGTTAGAAGATTAAACCAAGTTCAAATTTAAAAGATAAAAATTCAGGATGCGTCAGAATCAGCACGTGTATTTTGTTTACTAAATGGTTGCTAGTTAAGGTTGAAAGTATTTGGAAACTACTATATGACACGTTTCAACTAATCTGGTTGCTCCACTAAAGTTGAAAGGTTTCAACTTCAGTTGCTAGTTGAAAGCAACCGGGCAACCATCATATGGCACGTTTCAACTTCACCGAAACCGCTAGTTGCTTTCAACTAGGTTGCCTCGTGTCATATAGCCTAGTAAACCAATCCTCACCTTCTTTCCTCCATTTCACCCCCATTAGAAATGTGCTCTCGCTTGTTACCATAGCAGCAGACAGCCCCAGACTTTCATTCTGGAAGAGTTCTCCTCAGAGCCGCACTGTAACAATTACGGCACAAGTTTTATACTACTCCATTTATTACTTCGTATGTGCAAGAAATTGCTTCTTTTTTTTAAATTTTAACTGAGCAACCATCTCTTATTTAAGTATAAATATCATTTTCATGCAATTAAAAAATAATATTTTGAATGAGAAATTAGCGGACTATTGGAGACATGTTATGATTGTTTATAAAAGTTAGTAAAATATTCGATGTGTCAATTTTTTAATAATTGTAAATAAATTTTCATAAGTTCAATTAATTTTTGACTCAGTGGTTGTTGTTCAAGGAGCTCCAAATGTAGGTAGAGGTAGGTACGGGCAGGATTGTCACAATTACAGCTTTTTATTTTATTATTTAATTTTTTAATTAACAATACTGCATTTACAGGAAGGGAATCACGGAAAAATTTTCAAATTTATAGGTTGTAATGTGTAATATATTTCTATCAGAACATGTAGCATTGTAATTAAGGTGTTTTTTTTAAGCTTTAAATTTTATTTTGAAATTTAAATTAAACCCCGCACAGATAATGATTTTTTTTAATAAATTATCTGGAAATTTTCTAGCAAATATGGGTGTCAAAAATTTAACATGATTTTGCATTGAAATGAATCTGCAAAAAAGTCTGCCGAAAATGAAAAGACTATATAAATCCCGAGTTTACTTCCTTATTTCAGCGCTACTTGGCTTGTTTAGTTTAAATTTTTTTAAACAGAAAAGTATTTCGAATTAAGATGTGAATACTCAATATTCATATATTAATAGTATTGATAATTAGAACTCGTTAACATTATTCTGAACTCGTAGTGGGTCAAAATAAAAAAAAATAATAAAATCAGGACATTAAAAAAAAAAAAAATCGGGACAATTTTTTAAAAAAATAATCAGATTTTTTAGTAGAATCAGGGTCTGAGAGGTCCCTGTAAAGCCCCTTTAATGTAACAAAATTGTCTTTTTTTTTTAGTACTTTCTTTAAGAATTGTCCATTAGAATTAAAAGTTCTATTTAATTTTATAACCTGCACTGAACAATCGACCAGATTCTGAATTTACGACTATCAATGTTCCACTCCGTAGCATTCTAATTTCGAACCTACTTCAGAGGACAAGGGAAATCCTGGACAATGTAGTGCAAGAAATTTGCCTTCGTGAAGGACTTTTAGATAGAACTATCCCGCATTTGCTTTACAAGGAGAAAAAAACCTCGAAAACTTTTCACGGATAACCTGACGGCCTGGGGACTCTAACCTAATGATCCGTCTACCGCTGAGAATATTTTACGCCAGCATTGTTGTTGGCGTAATTCGTATCGATCAACCACTGGGATTCGAACCCGGATCACCTCATTGAGAGGCGAGCGCTCTATCCCTTGAGCCATCAGGAATTAAAAGTTTTATACCAATCGTCGAACAGTCGACCCAATTTTCAGTTTACGACTACCAATAATCAACCTTGTATCCTTGTAATATTGAACCCAATCCAGAAGACAGGATCAAGTATTGGGAGAAATTGGTCCTTCATAAAGGACTTTTTGATAGATATAACCCACATTGCGTTATAGAGAGGGAAACCGTAAAACCTCCCACGGTTGGCCTAATGATAAGAGAATTCTCACCCACGATCTGTCTACCACTGGGGATATTTTGCGGCAGCACTGTGGTCGGTGCGAGTCGGGTGCGGAATTCGTATCGACCATTCATCGTTGCGATTGAGTTCGAATCCCAGCTATGACTGGTAAACCGATTTCGGGTTCACCTCATTGGAAAGCGAACGCTTTATCTTCTGAGCCAGTATGGTTCCAAGATTTATAAGTTAACAAAATTTTTATAACTGTCGTTGAACAGCCGACCCAATTTTCGGGTTTACGACTTCTAATGTTCAACTCAGTAGTCTTGTAATTTTGAACCTAATCCAGAAGACAAGGGAACTCCTGGATCAAGCATTGGGAGAAATTTTGCCTTTGTTGAGGACTTTTTGATGGAACTAACCCACATTTGCGTTACATGGAGAGGAAGACCACGAGAACCTCCAAAGGGTAGCCTGACGGCAAAGGGACTCTAACCCGTGATCCGTCTACCACTGAGGATATTTCACGTCAGCACTGTGGATGCGGACTTGTATCGACCAGCTATTGGTGGGATATGAACCCGGTTCACCTCGTTGGAAGGTGAATGCTCTATCCCAAGAGCCATCACGACTCAAGTTAACGAAATTGGAGATAAGTAGTACATATTTTGATTAAAATTATTAAGATATACCGATTTTTTTTTTTTTTTTTTTTTTTTTTTTNTTTTTTTTTTTTTTTTTTACATTTAGCGCATAGTACATATTTTGATATTTTAAAACAAAAACTACTAACTTAATTCGATTTTTATTCTAACATCGATATTTAAAAAGTTTCTAACATAAATAGGCGCACAATTCGCAGCAGATTTCAATTTAATTATTGGAATTCGGTATAATCAAAGGTACAATAAAATTAATTTATTTATTGAATTTTCATTTATCTCCTTTTTCTATGAAGAACTGTACAAAGAAAAACTAAAATTTTTGACTAGTCCAGTTCCAGTATTTAACAATTTATCTATTTCCCCTTCCCCCCTCTCGTAATGAGATTCCTGTTCTGATCAAAAGCTTACCAACTGCTCTCTGAGAATTTTGAAGAGAAAAAAAAGGGAAAAACCAATTTCATCATTAATAAAAATTAATCCATTGATATTGCGTTAAAAGTTTAAAGATATTTCGTTCAGTTTAGATAAATAACGCTTATGACAACTAACTTTAATAAGCACAGAACACAAATTTTCTAACGCAAAAAGTAATAAATAAATAACTGCGTAAAAAAAAAGAAAAAAAAAATGAGAGAAATATAAGTGGAAGATAACTAAAGGATATATGTTGAAATCAATCAGACCTGTGTTTAGGGGCTGTTCAAATATTGCATAATCACCTAAAGTGAAGAAGGAGTACGAGATTTGCTTATTTTTGTTGTCAAGGGGGAATATTGTTATGAGCAACATTTACAACAGTTCAGTTTTCGGGGATATTTCCGTAACGTTATATGCGTCAAAATAATCGACTAGTCTTGGCACTTTCCGGGCAGTGGCCTGCGAGAAAACAAAAACATAATCCATAGGGACCAACTCGAAAGGTATAATAACTCGTAGCCACCCCTGGCAAACATCTACATTAAATATAAAAATGTGCAAGTTTAAAATTTATTTGGCACTTTGGCGATTAAAGTTGGGGCCACACATCAAAATACGGAAATATCCCTTTTTTTTCTTCTTTTTTTTTCAATTTTCTTGCAAAAAAAAAAAAAAAAAAAAAAAAAAAAAAAAAAAAAGTAAAACAATTCGGGGGAAAAAAATCACACATGAAAAAACTTAAAATAGAGTTTGGAAAAAAGTTTCGTTTTTTTTTTTAATGCGAGTTTTAAAATAAATTAAAGAGTTAATTTTGCTAAGCAAAGATACAACTTCTACTTAACTTTAATCCTCAATTGCCGAAAACAAGCTAACGACAAAATATTTGAAAGTTCCTTAACTTAAAGAAGACAAAGTTCCCTGAGATTAACACAAATTAAAATGCTTCAAGAAAATAAATAAATAAAAATGTGTAAGTAATAAGAAATAAGACAAAGTAATTAAACTTAGTGCAACACATTGAGATATTGTGGAAATTTGGTAACACAAATACTTGCAGAAAATATCGCTCCAAATTCGGCCATTTTGAAATAATACAAATTAATAAGTCATCAAACAGCACCAACACTTCTTTGAAAAACATGCTTAAGTCATTTTTATGATTATCTATAAACAACAGAAACAAATAGGATGAAATTGAGTAATATTGGTTCTAACTTTTGTGGTATTATTGGAATAACAATTATATGGTACATATTCAGATTAAAATTTTTATATACATAAAATATAAGATGGTAAATCAAATCATATTCTCTGTATAGGTAGAAGAACAATTTAAAATCATTTAATAGTGTGATGGAAAATATTCAGTTTTAAACACATTAATATTACAAATTACAACAGAAAATTCAAAAATATTTCAGCACGCCAAGTATTTAATAATGAAAACTTATATTTGTATTTGAATTTTCCGATGAGCTGTTTTAAATATTTGAAGAAACTACTTTAGACAGATATTGATATTAGTAATACTAAAATCAGCACTTAATATTGAATTCTTTCAAAACAGCAATTATCAGAGCGTGGATAAATAAGAACACTACAATCAGTAGTTTAAATTAGAGCACATATTATAATATAATAATCAAAACAGTTGCTGCAAAATTTAAATTCTATATAAATTATTTAGTGTACACATAACAAAGCTACTGAATAAAGAAATTAAAATCACTTACTTGTAGAGTTAAGAGTTTTCGTTGTTTCCTAGATTTACGCTTGGATTTTCAGAATTGTTTTATAATTTCGAGAATGTAAACTTTCAATCCCGCTCGAGTTTGAAGTTAAGTTGAGATGATATTTGGACTACATTTTTGTTTTTGAAAATTCAAGTAAAAATCGTCTGCTGCGTATTGTTATTGGGGCATGGCAATAGCATGAATAGTTAAAGAGGGAAAAAATAAAAAAAAAACGATTGAGTGAATGGCGTGACAATCGGTTTCATCTTACTCACAAAGCTTCCTAAAATAAAGAGGAGGGGAAAGAATACAATTCACACTGAATTAAGTAGGTAAAACAAAACTACAACTTAGATTAGCCAAGCATTTTTATTCGATAAAATCAAACATAAGATCGTCTGCATGTTATGATTTAACCGTCGCTATATTCATCGTTATTTTAATGTCAGGCCTAATTAGTTGAAAAAAGAACAGTGAAGTATAGTAATAGAAGTAGTGATATTGTTAAAATTGATAAACATAGTTGCAATAATAATATTTTTATCACTATAATGTTTTTTGGAATAGTGTTGTTAATGTTTTTTGTTTTTATGTTTTTTGTTTTTATGTTTTTTGGAATCACTATAATAGTTTTTTGGAAAAATCATCAAATTTCTACCTCAACAATTTTCCTAACTTAGAATTTCAAAATCCTAAAACATATACAAGATGTTACGAAATCATCGTCTTTTTATTTTTAAAATCCTTGACAAATAAAAATTAAAAAATGTACTCATTGGAGGTCAAAAATTATGTTTAAATGATGAAAAAGCAAAAACAGCTGTATAAAGAACCTGTGAAGAAAAGTGTGAGACTAGTGACATCAAAGCTTGTTGGATATCAGGAAAAAACTGAGTTAGTTTAAGGCAATCAAACTGGTTTAAGTGCTTTTATAAACGTTTTCATTAGTACTGATTAGTCACATTTTGATGATGTTTTTATATTTTCTTTAACTTAAGTTATGATTAATGACCCTGAAGGTGCATTTTGTTTTGTCATTTTTTTTAAAATTCAGTTTTATTTAGAATTCTAATCTTCCTGTGTATTGGGCTACTCTTTTAAGTAAGCTGCTGGTCAGTGTGCGGTATTGGTCCTCGTTAAACTGTTCTACCGTAAAGTGCTCGACTTCGCGTGCAGGTCGTCGGGCTACCGAAGAGGGAGTGCTATCCCCTCTGCAGAGGATCAAAATTTTGATGGCATGTCTTCGGACCATCCTCAGGGATGTTTCCCAGACCGTCGCCAATAGCCCATTGTGCAGCTCTAGTGCGACGTAAATGAACAACAACAACAACGGTCTATTCGGTTAGTACTGTTTAAGTTAGTTGTGTAGTTCGGTTAGTTTCTACGATNGACAGAGTACCTATCGTAGACAAACAGTACTTGAGTGAAGCTACCCTCCCTAAAACGAGGATTCTTGTTTCCATATCACCAGACGGCCTCAGACTTTGTGGCGGGAGGAGTTCTTAGATTAGACACACTATATTATATTTTACTCAAAACATTTTATATTTCTATGAAAAGAATTTTTTGTTTATGCAAATCAACAGAAATCCGAGCTATTTTATTATTTCCTATCAAGATTTAAAAAAATTTCCATCAGATCCATAAAAATATAGATTTGTGTTTTTTTAAAAACAAATTTCGTAAGATAACTATTTGATTTAGGAATGTCTTTACGAACAAGATTATTCAAGTTTTCATGAGTCAACAAGAATATTTTGATGTAGCGTCCAACTTCTTAAACTACTTCCAGTTTAATGTTGCTTGTGTTAAATTACTCCAGTAACGGATAATATTTGAAAAGTTTTAAATGCTTTTATTTTATATTTTGAAAGCTTCCCCTATTTAGCAAAGCGGTTCTGTTATAATTTGTTGCGTACGTTAGACGATTCGTTTTGCGAACGTGAGTTTTTAATAGATTCACTTATTAGAAAACGAATTCTTTGCGCGTTTAATTTTTCAAGGGTATATATTTTTTAATCTCAAAGAAAACAAAAATTAATAAGAAAAGCATTTTTTTATTTTTAGTTTCAGCTGTTATTGATAAGTGTTCGTAATGTTTTAAATAGCCAAGAAGCTTTATTCTAAGTTCACATTTTTTTGGGATCTTTCATATTTCTAAAACGTAACGTTATTCCCAACCCCTTAGAATATTAGAAAGATAATTTAAAATGAAATATACGTGGTAATGAATAAGGTTAATTTCTTTAAAAAATATTATCACCTTCAATTATCTTCTATGTTTTAACTCATCAAATACTTTTTATATAGAAATTAGTGATTTATTTTCATATAAATTTAAGATATTAAATATTAGAAATTATATTTGCTATTTTTATTAAAAAAAAAAAAAAAAAAAAAAATCAAAANAAAGGAGAGAGAGAGAGAGTTGTGACTGATTTTTAAGTAATTTTTTGTCTTGCTTCTTGCAATACAAAAGTCGAAAAAAAAAAGAAATCTTTATATATTAAAATTTTAATTTAATTATGAAATCAAATGCATCAAAAATGCAAAATAAACTTTTTGTAATAATTTGTGCAAAGTGAAAAGGAAAACAATTTACTACTGCCAGAAACATTTCCTATTTATGTTCATACCAACTTTTATTTTCCGCATAATATTTATTTAAGAGATAAATTTAGGAAATCTTTCCTTAAATATATATATTATTTACGAAATAAATAACAAAATTAAAATTTCTTTTCCAACCTGTATATCTAGCAAAAAATCATAGCAATAAAGAGATTATTTATAAACATGAACATGTCTTTCAAAAAGAATTTATTGTATTTCAATTTATAAAGCAAAACATGAAGAACAATTTTCACAAAATTTTAAACTTCATGATGTGCATATGTTGTAAAATGTTTAGATCTCCGGAATAAAGGTCACTTCATGGAAAAAACTGAATAGACTGGTGACACTTGAATAGCCGAGGAGAACTTCGGGAGCCAATAGAAACCTACAAGTGGTCAAGTAGTTACTAATTAATGGCCATCCATCTTGTTCATAAGAAAGGCTAGATGTGACATGACGTGATATGCCGAGAATAACGACTATGGAACATAAATATAGTTAACAATGATAAATTTTGGAGGCATGTTCAAATATTACTGATAAGGATAAGCAGCAAAACTCAGAGAAAGTTTCTCTGATTTTTCATCCATTCTTTGTACTGTAGGGGAGAGTGGGGTCAATTGTAACAGGGTACGATTGTAACAGAGCAAAAATTTCGAGTGTCGGGTTCTAGATTTGGTTCCTAGGTGGCGCACAAGGTGTATTTAATAAATCTACATGTACACCCCTGATGGCAACCATTTTTATGTACTTTTGAAAGAGTTACATCACAAAAGATATTTTCACGCCACGCGAGTACTTTTTTTGGTATTAGAATATTATATTGTAACAAAGTAATTTTGTTTAAACAAATAAAAATTAGTAACCGAATAAGTAAGTGGACACTTTAATTAACATTTCAATAAAAAAAAAGATTAGTTTTGCTAATTAACTAGCATTGTTTTTAACAAATGAAGCTGAAATGGCGTCTTGGGGACAATTGTAACAATAAGTAAAGGGACGATTGTAACAGCTGAAAATAAATTATCTTATGTTTACAAACCATTACTTAACTCTTTAAGAACCACCAATAGTTTCCTATATCATTTATATTATGTTGCATGTGCATTATTTTATTTGTCACCTTTCACAGCATAAATTAAAATTTTCAACAACTGTGCCAAAAAATGTGGCAATAAATTTGTAACTCATAACTATTATTTTGGTTATTATATGCAATAATTGGACAAAACTTCGTACTCCTTGGTTAAATATTTATGGAGATGTATGAAAATTTTTATAAAAAAAGAATTTTTTTTTTATTGCTATAGTTTAAATATTAAAAAAAATTAAACAAAGCGTTTGAATCAATTTTAAACTGATAACGAAATTATTGCTTTAAAATTAAAAAAAATAATAATTAAAACTGCGCCAGATAAGAGTAATTGAAGTAGTTGTTTTATACAGCGCATGTGCGGAAAAATTTAAAAAAAAAAAATTATCTTAATTTTACAGTGAATCGTATTTGACAACTAATAAGTTAAGTCCGATTTGAATATATTAAAAATGAAAAAAGTTTCAAGCAATTTTCTAAGTAGTTTTCTTACTCTTTTAAGAGAAAGCTCAAAATTATGAGGGATTTTCCACAAATTTCATTTTGTACTATTAAACAAGATTTATTAACAAATGATAATACCCTACAAATGATGGTCTGAACAATAAAGTGTGATGGAATTAGGAAATAAAACATGCGAAAGAAAAGATACTTTAATTGGCATAATCTCCAACCGTTGTCATTTATAAATCTTGTTTAATACTACAAAATGAAATTTGTGGAAAATCCTTTATTATTTTGAGGTTTCTTTTAAAAAGGAAAAAAAAAACTCCTTAGAAAATTGCTTAAGATATTCAAATCGGACTGAAGTAGTTGTCAAATAAGATTCACTACAAAATTAAGAAAATTTTTAAAATTATTTATTTATTTTATTTAGTTATTTTTTTGTGTTTATGAGCAATATAAAAAAACGTTAATTACACGTATTTGGAGCAGATTTTAAAAAAAAAAAGTTTAAATTTCTATGTCAATAATTTTCTAATCATTTTAAAATTGATTCAAACGTTTTTTATTTTATTTTATTGAATTATTTTAAAGTTATTAAAAAAAACGCAAGACAAAAAAATAAGTCTTTTTTAAATTTTTTAAAAAAATTTTTTTTATAAAAATGTTTATATTTTTAAAAATATTTAGGCTACGTTTACGAAGTTTAGTTCAATTATTGTATATAAGAACCAAAATAATAAGTTACAAATTTATTACTACATTTTTTTGTCATAGGGTGCTCAAAAGCATTTTTTCCGTTTGTCATTCATTCTCAGTGCGTCAACCCTCAAAAAGCTTTAAATTTCATTGGTATGTATAAGAAATCGCAGGATCTAAATTTATCATTTGATTCTCTATGTATTTTCTGAGAAATATAAAAAAATGTGTTAGTATCGAAGTCTTTTGATTATTTTGTGCAACTTCTGTAGTATTCTTTTAATCAAAAATCGAATATTATGATTTTAATAATTTGGAAGTATACTTTTTCAATAATCATTTTTTTTAAAATAATTAAACACTACTGTAGACACGTGAGGGGGCTATTGTGGATAAGTTATAAAAATAATTATTTAATCTATTGTTAATTATTAAAAGTAAATAAAATTAAAATACCATTCAATTTTCAACTTGGTTATTCGATTTGTTAATATTCTGTACCACCGCTATATTTTTAATAAGATACAGCGACCGCTGTGTCTATAAATGATAGCAAAATGATAAATTATAGCATTTTGTCACTTAATTTGAAAATAAACAAAAGAACCAATAATAATTCAGCAAGTCTTTTGTGTTTAAAATAGTAGTTTGAAACAGCGCAGATGTGGAAATCAAAAAATTTTCTCTACAAATTCAGCAAAAGCTGTATTTGAATGGGGGAAAAAAATTAAACATTGTTGGCAATTAATAACGTATTTTTCCGGAATTTATATAAAAAAAAGCATTTGGATAAGGAAGGATTTTAAATAATTTAGATAAATACATAAAATGTGGTCAGCATGCTCTGAAGTTTATCTATGATAAAAATATCGGGCAATCGTACCTTATCTTTATTGTTAAAACTTTTGATTTTAAAATGATTTAATATATCAATTTAAATATCTCTTAACTAAAAATATAATGAAAAATAGGTAATAGTCACTTCATTTTAAACGTCATATTTTCAAAACCTAAGGCTCATCAGCAATCCAGTTGGAGACACACACACACACACTAATTCTTTATTTTATTATATGTATAAGTAAATAGATACAAATCTATTAATTAAATTAATGCGAACTAGAATACCATACCGATTTCTGATCCTTTTTATTCGTTCTTTTATAGTGGAATAAATTCTTTCTAAATATAAGCACTCTGCCTCCTCTTTCGGAAGGAAGAAATTGAATATTATTTTCGTCCATTTCAATTTTTATTTGCAATGCAGTTTCGAATAAAACTAATTTGTAAAATGTAGCTTTAAAATTAAAATTGTAAGTTATCATTGATATGTTTAAAATGTGTTCACTTCTCTTCACAATCGCAATTAGTATATGCTTATATGAACCCAGTTAGTTTTGACGAAAATACATTTAAGAATATTTTTATCAGCAAGTAATCCTCAGTTCAACCTCTCACTTAATTGCTGGCGCGTCACCCCTACGCACGCCAACCCGAAGGGATGTCCCTTTCGTACGCCAAAGCGAAGGGGTGTGCAACCCTAAGTGCACTACCCCTCTTTAACCAACAACTCCCTATATAATTATCTCCTCCATCATGGCTGCTGCTTCTTAGAGGGGTGGGGGCTGAAATCCAGGTGCATCTAAAAACGGATTAATACCCCAAGACACCAAAAGTTTAACCCTTTAAGTCTCTGCTCATTGTTATTTTTACTCCTAAAATATCACTACTATTTCGATCAATAAAAAAATATATCACAACTATGATAATATGTATAATTAACTATGCTTTACTGTTTGTCTACGATAAGTACTCTGTCCGCCATTCGTCTGGAGGGGTGGCGGGGACTATGGTAACGAGGTATGATTATTTCAAGTAGGGGTGCGGGGTCCCTCTTTAAGACTGGTTTCGGTGGGAGAAAAGGAGACTTCTTTCTTCGATCTATTGTATTAGCCCTAGAGTTAAGAGAAATGAGCATTCGCGCCTGAAACATCGTTTAGAGCGTGTGATTCCTTTTTTTTTA
>NC_092206.1:65382232-65577883 GCF_043381705.1 Parasteatoda tepidariorum | reverse complement strand
GCTCTCCATCGTAGTTCTTCAGGCAAATGATGCCTAGAGGTCATTATTACGAATTGGCTATCTCAGATTTTCAATGTCGCAATCACAGTAAAATTTGTGTGCTTTCTCTCAAACTTGGACTTTTATGCTCCAGGCAGATGACGTAAGCCGAGTGCAGCGCCACTAATTTGCATATTGCAATTTTACTCAGCTACTCTTAGTGGACAACATATGCAAATTTTGCACGGTTTGGCTTACTTTTGAAAGAGTTATCGCTATTTTTGTGATTTTTCCTTAATTTATGATAACCAGTGTAGTTACTAATTAATGGTCATCCATCTTGTTCATAAGAAAGGCTAGAAGTGACATGACGTGATACACCCAGAATAACGACTATGGAACATAAATATAGTTAACAATGACAAATTTTGTCTAATAGTAAAAGCGGCATGTTCAAATATTACTGATAAGCAGCAAAACTCAGAGAAATTTTCTCTGATTTTTCATCCATTCTTAGTACTGTAATCTTGTTTCTCTTTTGTACTTTTTTTTTTTGTAATGTCAAAGAAAGTGCTCTGATTCTTTATACGAGTTGAAATGAAAGGTGTACAAGAGAGGGCGCTATGCCACAGGAGAAACGCTTTATGGAGAATTTAGTTTCACCTATATGAATAATTTAAATTTTACAGAAAGAGTCATAAGGCAAAAAGTAAGTTTAGGCAAACTCGCAGTAAATCATTATGTTTCAAATGACGATTTTTTATAGATCTATCAAAAGCAAACAAATTAAGGCAGGATTACGGGATAGAGAAGTAATCTTGCCTTAATTTATTTGCATTTTGATATTTTGAAGAAGAAAAAAATGCTTTTGAGACTTTGTTTTACTCTGGGTTTGTCTAAACTTTAATTTTTTTCAATTTCCTATACTTTAAATTTTAAACAGAATTTGTCATGAAAAATTTGTATGACAGAAAACTACTGATTTTAAGGGGGTAGAGAGTTATGTGTTACATAACCCCCATCAGGTACAGTCGAACTCAGTGGTTCCCAATTTTCTTCGTCTATGGAACCCTAAATGATTGATCTTTTTTTGGCAGAACCCCGAGACTTAATAAATTCCATTAGCAATTGTGAATATATTAATCAAAACACTATTAATTTCTTAAAATATTTATAATGATAGAAATTTGAGCCGTGATGGCTCAGGGGATAGAGCGTTCACTTTCCAATGAGGTTCGAATCCCAGCGGTGGCTTGTCGATACGAATTCCGCATCCGGCTTGCACCGACCACAGTGTTGACGTAAAGATATCCTCAATGGTAGACGGATGATGGGTTAGAGTCACCTTGCCGTCGGGCTAACCGTGGGAGGTTTTCGTGGTTTTCCCGTCCATGTAACGCAAGTGCGAGTTAGTTCCATCATAAAAGTCCTCCACGAAGGCAAATTTCTCTCAATGCTTGATTCAGCAGTTCCATTGTCTTCTGGATTGGGTTCAAAATTACATGGCTACGGGGTTGAATATTGGTTGTCGTAAACCCAAAATAATTGTGTCGGCTGTTCAACGACGGTTATAAAATATAAAATAAAATGATTGAAATCGTGTTAATTATTTTTAAAATATTTAATGAATGGCTACGAAGTATGAAATTTTTTCATCATATTTTATCAATACTAGTTTGAACATCGGGTTTTATGTCAGAACGCTCAATTTACAGGTCTGGTGCTGCATCTTATCTAGTTCATAATTTACGTATGACCGTATGAGCATAAACTGAAACTTAATGAACTGAAATATATTTTTAGTTGGAATAAAAACAAAATGGCGAAAATAAATGTCGAGAATTGTTAAAAGAGAAACATACTTATTCATTGTTATTTTTATTTGATGCAGGTAATATATTTATTACGAAACGCACAGCTATAAGCGATAAGCAGAGAGCTCGCCGCACTTAACTATACTCAATATATTACTATGAGAAAGTACATTTTTAATTTAACTTTTCTTTCTTCACAGGCATAAGAATAACTGAAATATTAAATAAATAATAGATAATTTATTGAATATAAATTTAATGACAGGTTTTGAAAATCGTCACTGATTAAAAATGTTCTATCTCTCGGAACCCTTGTGATCCTTTCACGGTTCGGTATAGTTTTCGGGTATAGCACGAGACTCAAGAAGAAATATACGTATTCTGCACTGTCCCCTTTCTCTAATCTCAATTAGTGTAACTGTTTGGAAATATTTAGAGAATCGTATTTGGCAACTTATAGAAAAATTTCGACTTAAAAAATTTAAAAATAAATAAATAGTGCGTGGTGTCCCTCCGCGCGGAAGAAGTTAAACTTCGCAACCTGCGACGTTAATTGTAGAAGAATCAGCAGTCGTAGAAGGATTACTAGTCCTACTCAACGACTCTTTTTCCTGCTCCGCTCGCTTCCGTGCTCTGTAATCACGGTAATATTGTGCATTTTTCCCTCGTGGACCTCTTGAACCAGTGGAAGTGCTTGTGGTTGCCTCATCGTCTCGCCCTGGAAAATGTATTTGTATTAATAATGTATGTGAATGCGTCATAATGTAATTTCAAAAGAGAAAACCTAACAATCAATTGATATTCACAAGAGACGTACCTTGACATAACCTTAAATCCGTCGCATTGTCCGTGGGATTGTTTTCACTCATTTTTTACAATTGTTATCCACTAAATTTGAAAATAAAAAATACTACCCTATTAAATTATATGTGTATCAAAACAAACTAAAAAAATATTTATAGAAAAACAATACTTTAATAAAAAATATTTTTTTTATGTTAGTGAGAACCAAAACAATATGGAAATGAATGAGGGAAAACTGGATCCTACCACGTGATTTCCAGCCCAATAAAAATGTAGCGTTAAACGTTTAACGCAACCTTGTTGGAAGTCGCATAAGAAGTATAACTTCAAAAAAATTTTAAGAGTTTCAAGCAATTTTACTAGTAGTTCTCATATTTTTTAAGAGAAAACTCAAAATAAGCGGTTTCCCACATATTTATTTCGCACTATTGAACAAGATTGACTAAAAAAAGATAACAGCATTATTTGGGATCATCCCCAAAAAGTATCGTTTCTTTCGCCTGTTTTCCAACCTTCTTGAATCACATTTTCGTGTATGAATGTTTATTGTAAAGTATTATTAATTTGTTATTAAATTTTGTCGTATGACAATATTTGTAGAAATCTCCTTATCATTTTGAGCTTTCTTTTAACCAGTACAAAAACTACTTAGAAAATTTGCTTGAAACTTTTTAAATTTTTAAGATATTCAAATTGGACTTTTTTTCATTAGTTACCAAATACGATTCACAGTAAAATTAGGAAGAATTTTTTTCCACGCATGCGCAGTATAAAAGAACTATTTTAATTATTCATATCTTCCTCGGTTTTAAACGACTTATTCTTCTCAAAATTTAAAGCAGTAATTTTGTAATTAATTTTAAATTGCACCAAAAATTTTGTATTATTTTTNTTAAAATTAAAAAAAAAAAAAAAAAAAAAAAAAAAGGACAAGAAATTTGTCTTTTATTAAAACGTCCATACCTCCATAAATATTTAAGCTAGGATTACGACATTTTGTGCAATTATTGCTTACAATTTTTTTCATCGAGAATAAGCATATGATAACCAAAATAACTGTCACAAGTTACAAATCGATTGCTACATTTTTTGGCATAGGGTGTTCAAAAACATTATTTTCCGTTTGTAATTTAGTGTTGGTCATTCAAACTTTAAACTTCATTTATAAGTATGAGGAATCGCTTGATCTAAACAGGTCTGAAATTGAAATGATTCTTTTAGTATTTTTTGAGAAACATGAAAAAACTGTATTAGTAGAGAAGTATATCCATAATTTTGTTTCTCAAATTGGAGAGTGAGAAAAAAAAATTTTTTTTGTTCGAGAATATGCTTTTGATTTGAAATAATTGTGATAACAACAGCAAAGTAAAAACCAGTCAAAGAGAAGTAAAAAAAGCAGTGAAATCGTTGATAATATTTTAATAAAAAAGATTAAAAATAATTTAGGTCGGATAAAAATAGTACGTGTGAGCTCATGATGTATTTTTAGGACAGTGTGAAAAAAAACCGAGTGATTAATGAGTTAATAATCAGAGAAAAAATAAAGCAGAAAAGAATAACTTTTTTTTAAAAATAAAACGTTGTCATCAACGTCAAAATATTGCACGCTTACTTAACTTAATTCACAACTACTATATAGAACTTGGCATTTATTTCAATATTAGTTGCCATGTTATAGCTTTTAATTTAACTTAACTAGTTCATCTAATGAATCGATCATCTTGTCATTTTTTTTTAACCATCACTTATCCATTGTGCATTATTTATCAATTTATACTTGAATAAAAGAAATTTTGTATTTTTTTTTTTTTCCTTTTTGTAAAAATTTGTCCAAAATTAAATCATCTTCAACGGGAGCAGATTTAACTAATAAATGATGTAAAAGAGAAAGTAAAGAACTTAAGCTTTAGTGCTGCCATCTAAGAGCATAGTTACTAACTTTTTCGACTTCTCAAATGTTTTATGCTTATTTCAGAAGTCAAGGTATCGAAAGAAAGTAAATCGAAACATATAGAAAGATAATACAGAAGTACCCAAAATTGAGTCGGCTTTTCAATGATGGTTTTAAAAATAATTTTCAAATCTAACAATAATACTTGCTTACTCCTCTCAACTTTCACAAGATTCCGTTCCCCCGTTGTGTGAGAATAACTGGCAAGAGATGGCGCCATTGTATTTCTTATTATCAAATTCTTATTAATTCGTAATCTGACGACTCTTAATGTTTTTAATTTATTTAATGTTTATAAAATATTAAAAACGTTTACACATAAATTGCTTGAAATCACCAAAAAAGCTAACAAAATGCTACGGAGATGAACATTGGCAGTCGTAAACTCAAAATTCAGTCGGCAGTTCAATGAAAATAAATTACTTTTTTTATAACTCCTTTTGATAGAGCATTGGATGCTCTTTAATTATGTTGCATTTACAAAAGGAAGTGTATCATATCTTACTATACTGTAACTATAAATGTTATTGTTTATTGAATAACAAAAATAGCGGCAACTACTTTACACCAAGTTGTGTAAAAGTACATTCTAAGCGTTTCAGGGACTGAGGAGGCTGTGATCAGCTCAATTTTAGTATTGTAGCATTAAACATATTTATTTTGACCGTGTGACATACATTTAAAACCAGACCAGATTAAAAAATATAAACATAAAGAAAATAAATCCCTTAAAGGGATAAAAAAAAAAAAAATCATTCTCGTAACATGGGACTGAGAGGCCAAAGGTCCCCTAATATCACGCCAATAATTCCAACTGGAAAGTAAATGAATTGTTCCCAAAGGACAGTTAGGAGCATGGGAAGAGATCCATGGTTGGCTAATTATCGGAAGATAACACAGCCAAAAATAAAACTAACCTTCCCTCATATATAGTCAATATTAAATTTGAAAATAATTTAGGGAAAGCAAATCGCCAAAAAGATTGTTGGAATCAGTATAACCATGCAACTGAAACGTTTTTGTGGTAAGAAATAAAGAATAAAAAGTTGTAAATAGATTTTTGTTTTCAATTTTGTCGCGACAGTAAATTAATGAGTCTTAATTAGTATTGAAATAAGAAGTTAGTCGTTACATTGATTGTAAAGAAAAGAATAAAATACTTCATATTCGCTTTTTTTCATAAATTGTAATAAAAATTAAATAATTGGTTTGATTTAATTAAAAAATTAGATTAAAAATGATTAAAAAAATTAGTTTAAGTAATTAAAGAAATTTTAATACACTCTAAACAAAAAAATCGAAGCACCAAGAAGCAATCATCCGATTGCTTTGAAATTTCGTATGCATGAATGTTTTGAACAAATATGGCTGGAATGATGCCGACTGGGGACGTATAGTCTTTAGCGACGAATCCCGCTTCCAAATGTGTCCTGACGATCATCGAAGACGTGTTTGGAGACNCCATTTCTAGTTCTCTGGGAATTAGTTCAAACGACAAGTTTGAACAATTTATTAATTAATACTGTGCTACAAATTAATACAATTCGAATATTAGTTAATTAATACTGTGTTAAATAGTGCTGTTTTTGTATATTTAAAAGTAAAATTTTGTAGAAGCCTGTAAAAAACAATTGCTCTCGAATATTCTTTAAACCTTCTCTTGATTTTTAAATAAAATTTAATGAGTTATAATTAAATTTCTAGTTTGTTAAATCATGATTATTTATAATCATAATTTAATTTAAAAAAATTTAAAAAGTTACTTATTCTTGAAAGTTAAGAAAATTTCTATGAAATTAAACTAATAATGCATTTTCAGAACCGTTAAAAAAAAACGTTAAATATTAATTATTACAGTATGTAGAGTATTCTTGATATTAAAATGCCTACCTTTTAACCTAAAAACGAAAACTAGTTGAAATCGGCAGAAAGCAATAACAACCCTACACAATTTAGCAGTAATATTACCATATATGCTCCCTAACCTTTTAAGTAGCCTTGATCTTGAATCATATTTAAAGAAGTAATTTTTTTAAGTAAGTTAAAATTTAAAGAAAAAAAAAATCCTATGAATTTTGATGTAGTTTTTGAAGATTTTTTGACCATTTCTTAAAAGGGTCACTAGGCACTAAAAATATAGTTTCAAGAATATTTTTGGCACTAAAACAATGCAACATAATATTACATATGATTAAAAGTTGTACTTCCTTAAGTAAAAATAAAATAAATAAATTAAAATAAAATCTGCATAAAAAACCATAAAAAACCATTAATCCCTTATGCTTAAGCCATAAGATCATCATTTATATGTACTTCCCAACCTTTTCACTTATTATTGATCTTGAATCATAATTAAAATAAGTTACCGCAGGCTCTCAACAAGGTTGATTTATTGCCATCGGTGATGAGATTAAAGAAGAAAAAAAATGCCATAAAATAAAACCAAATGTCATCAGGCATCGGTATGGAACACTGAAACCGGTTTGGAACATTGGAACAATTCAGGTCATAACAGTGCCAACCCAACCCAGCAATTTACAAAATATGTAGTACTCTTAGTATATTTCGTACTTCGAAATGAAATGTGAATTAATGTTTCGTACCTAATAAGTAAATGCAAAACAGGTTCACTGGGTTGAAATAAATTAGTTAATCACATTCATTAGTTAATGCATGCCAAATTACAATTTGATTTAGTGTATTAGATGAAAAATTCATGTTTCCCTTTGTGTTTATTATCAAAATAAATAAAATAATTATAATTTTTTTTCTAGATATAAATAGAATTGTATGAACTATAACTCTTTGAGCTGTTTGTATTTGTGTGTATTAATAGAAAATTGTGAGTTCTTCGAAATAAAAATGGTGTTAAATGGTGATTCTTGTGACAGCCTAAATGAATTTTTTTATCTACTTCGTATCTAAGTAAGTAAATGTAAAATAGGTTTTCTGCATTAAAATATGTCAGTCGATTACATTCATTAGTTTATAATGACAAATTAATATTTCATAAAGTGTATTAAATAAAAATTTATGTTTCCCATTAAATTTGTTTAAAAAAAAAAGAAAGAAAGAAAGAAAAATATGTATAAATGCAGATTTTAATATAAACCTGTTCGAATATGCAAGAACTTTTTTGAAGTACAAAATTGTAAATAAGTCGATGTAAAAATAGAATTAAGCAAGAGTCTGATAACAATTTTAACCCGTCGGGATTGAAAGTTAAGCACTAATAATTGTTAGTTTATTATAATAATTAAGGCTCAATAGTTTGAAGTATAAACATCTGAATTAAATCATTAATTTGAAAAAATAATTAATTATTTAAATAAGAATGTTTAAATAATTATTTTAATAATTTAATTAATTGATTTTTAACAAAAAGAAATAAAACTTAAAAATACTGTTGTTAAAAGAGGAGAAAATAATACTGTTTTTGTCAGAACAAAAACTAAAAATTTAAGGCGCATCATAAAGGAGTAAAGGCGATTTTCAGAGGTAATAAAAGTTGCTTACGAAAATGGAACTTTTTCCAATAACTTATGAAAAATTATGTGAACATTTATTTACTAATCAATCAAATTATCACCATCAAATTATCACCAAAAATAAAGGGTTTAAATTAAATTCGAAATTAAAGTATGTTTAGGTTGGGAGTATAATTGGAACTCTGTGAAACAGAAATAAAATACTGCTTTGTAAGAAACTTCTGACTGAACGAAAAATTGTGACATCGGGTTAAAAAAATTAATGTAGTTTACAGATTTTATGTTTTGAATCATAAATCCCATTAAATAACTACTAACCATCCTTATGACTACGAATAATTTTTAAATTCCATTTCATTGAAATGGCTGTAATAGTTAAATAAACATTAAATGGTCTTTTAATGATAATAATGTGTAATGAAGTATTTTATTCTGTCAGTCTAATGTTACACTATGGGCTATTGGCGACGGCCAGGAACAGGGAAGTACTGAGTGAGTGGGGCCCAGAGGGGCTTTAAAAAGAATGAAATTTTCTGATTTTTTAGTAGTGTTAATAAGCAGTTATTGGTTTCGCTGTTCAATAACTTGATTTGCATAATTTCTAATAAATTATTTAATGAGAAAATATTTTGCGGTTAATTTTTAAATAATTCAAGTTCAATTTTTAATTGACCTAGTATATGCGCGAAAAAAGACTGATTTATTTTAACGAATTAAAGTTTTACTTGTCCATTGTGCCCTTATCTATAAAGCACGTAGTAGGAAACAAGTTTATTTAGTTTATAAGTACTTATAAAAAAAAATATTTAATTATGTGTCTTTTAAATGCTGAAGAAATATTGCCTAAAAGTATCGTTTTCTATTGATGTATTTTTCCTTTCTTTTCACACTAGTTGGGGCGCATTATCAAGGCTTCACTATTATTCATTCTAAAAAATATTTTATTAATGTTAAAAGTGGAATAAATTACAATAAAACATATTTTAAAACAATGTAAAATTTTTCAGTGCTCTTTTTCTTTTAAATTTACAAGGGGTGTACCTTCGAGGACGGCCCACCATAGGAACTGGGGCCCTGAGGGCGATTGCAATTTTAGATCCACGGTCAGTCCGACCCTGGTCAGGAACATCCCTGAGGATGATCCGAAGTATTTTAAAATAAAAGACACCGTTTTTGGAGTTCATAATTTACATTAAAAATAATTGTAATGTTTCGGAAATTGGGGATCTGCATACCTCCCCCCCCCCAGCAATGACCCTTATGAGTACTATTATTTTATTGATAGACAATTATCTCATTGTCTATCTATATTTCAATGTTTGATATCGATTTTTTCTTAAATAAATTTTTTAGTGATTTGCAATTATTTCGGAGTACACTTTTCTTGAAAACAACCACTCAATAAAATGACAAGCGAAAGTTATTCCGATAAGATACTAAGGTGTAAGACAACAATGCCCACGACGCCACATTGACCGCATATAAGCGGAACATCGTAAAAACACGTTTTACCCTTCTCTCGCATGATCCTTTTCATATTCTCAGCTGTGTGAAACGTCATTTACTACGTCACAGATCATGCGATATTTTTCAGCCAATCGTGTAAGGTAACGAGATGGCCATACATACATCGGTTGTAGAGGTAACCAAGTTGGCGAATGTTTCATTTTACGTAGAAAAATAATGAAAAATAATTTAGTACCATATATGATACTATTTAATGTAAATTTAGGGATAAAGAGGGTTTTTCAAGGCAAAATTTTGATTTCTTGAAAAATATATACGTTATGATCCGCTTTTTCGTTTTTATTCTAAGCAATTAGACTCCAAGTATAAGGCTAAGGCGTATAAGGTAAAGATATATATATATATATAATCTTCGTCTTCGCAATGAAATCAAGACCTCCATTAGAGGCAAATCGCTAATAGCGGGTTATTTAGTTCATAAGTGTATTTCTTGGAGTTTTATGCATAAAATTTTAAAATATTTTCATTTTTTAATAGCATTAAAAATTTTAATTTCTTTTCCTAATTCTAGGAATTTTTATTCTTTGCTTTTTAATTAAGCCACAAAACCTAGTTTCGTAATAAAACATTTTTAAAACTAAATTTTTATTTCATTAATTTTTATTGTTACATCATTATTTCATTAATTTTTATTGTTACAACATTATTTCATTGATTTTTATTGTTACATCATTATTTCATTAATTTTTCAACACCTTATGGTTCAAAACAAATTTCAAAACGAATTCTAATTTTTTTAATTCTCTTGCAAAATTTCTCGCTATGTGGAATAGATATATTTTTAGAGTACTTTAGTCGAGAGCTAATTGGATAGTTTTTCATAGTGTACAAACTTCGACAATCACAAAATCCTTGTGTACTTATTTCCAAAACTTGTTTATAATAATTATTTAAGATGAAATATAATGATCAAAGAAAAAATGTTGAATTTTATGAGTTTAATATTTCGAAAATTTTAACGAAATTGGTTTAATTGTTTCTGAGGTATAAAAATCGCATTTTCGCGATAATTTTTAGAACTATTTAACCTATTTCATTAAAATTTTGGATTTGGTTTAAGAGATCAAGTGAAAATAAAAGGTGGACAGCCTCCTATTGATACGAGAAATCAGTTTAAAAAGCCGAATGGATAGCAATATAAACAAGCAGAATAATAATAACTACTAATATTTTTAATCAATAGGTGGAGAATAATTGCCAATTTCTACAAAATATATTTACCCTTCGCCTATGAAATAAGAAGTTTAAGAAATTAGAATGTGATTTAATAGCGAAGTGTCAAAGTTTAGAATAATATATAAAAAATTCAATACATTCTATTTCGAAAAAAAATCTAACATTTTGTAGTTGAAGCAGCTGGAGAAATGAAATTTTTAATTTTAAATAAAGAGCCTCTTTATTCGAAATGTGTCAAAGATCTGGATTTGAAATGAATATTTTTTAAGATTTTATTGTTCCAGGCCTTAATACATTTTCAAAACCTTGCTACACCAATATAAACGAAAGCAAATCCACTAATATTTTTAATTTGCAAATTTCAAATGTTAGGTCTTGATCTATTTTTTATTTTTATTTATTTATTTATTTAAAAAACACTTCACAGCTGTCAAAATTTTTATGATATTTCTTTTTATAATTTAAGTAAGATTATTTTATGCAATTTAAAGCTTGATTAACCTAATATGTGATTTTATTGAAATTATCTTGTGAGTTGAATTCTATTTAGAGACTAAGATTTTAAAATGATATGTTCTTATCGCAACACATCGAAAGCTAATTTTTGGATGATATCATGCTTCCTTACTTAAAAAGGTTTTTAGAAATTAACTTTCTAGCAGGATTCTGCACCAGCATACAGAGCTAGAACAAAGCATATTTTATTAATCATCTTATAACTCAAGAATGGCCATCTTATTCCCCAGACTTGAATCCAATGAATTTTTTGTTTTGCCCATCTCGTAGACAAGGAACGGTAAAAAATATCGGCACTGCCTGGCTTTTTTCAGACACCAGACTGGAAGACTGGTGGTTACTGTCCTAAGGAATATAAGTCACTTCGAATACGGGGGTTTAGTATATACTTGAGGATATATATTTGATATATCTTTGAAGAGTCATGTCCTTTCTTCAATTCTCCTCCATTAGACATGATTTTATTCTTGTTTCCATAACAGCAGGCTACCTTGGAATTTTAATTAGGCGGAGTTCTCGTGAAAGTTAGATAGTAGCCGAATTGTGATCCATGGCAGATAAGTTTGTGACATTCTTACAGAATTACTTAAAGGCCAATCGTTATCCTCACCCTGGCATTTTAGCCCTCTCAGAGCTCTGGATTTCTTAAAGATTTTGAACTTTTTTTTCTATCGGTCGCATTTTTCTTGCAGTTAGTAATTTTAAATTATTCCAGGCCCTCATCCATTTATTCCTTCCATCTAGTTCTAAGTCTTCCTCTAGATCTCGACCCTCCTAGTTTTCCGTATAATAATCTTTGAACATTTCTTTCCGAGTCCATTCTTAGAATATGTCGAAACCATTGGATTTTTTTAATTCTTCCACTTGTTACAATGTCTGTTACAATGTTGCTTGTTGCAATGTTGCTTGTTGCAATGTTGCTTGTTACAATGTCTGTTACAATGTTGCTTGTTACAATGTCAGTTATAATGTTGCTTGTTACAATGTCTGTTACAATGTTGCTTTTTACAATGTCTGTTACAATGTTGCTTGTTACAATGTCTGGTTCCTATAAGGCCAAACATGGTCAGTTTGAAAATTTGCAGGCAAGCTGAAGATAATGTTTTTGTTTAGTTGAAATGTTATGGTATTTCAGTAAGCATTTAAATTACAGTATAGCGTTATGTGTCCAAGTTGCTGCTTGTCATCCTATAAAACAAAATTTATTAGATATTTTGGAGTTCGCCAACTTGAGTTTAGTGAAAATTTTGTTTTCATTTTTAAGGATGTTTTCGCACAGGTGAAAGTGAAATGTTGCAAATACGCAGTCAAATCAAGTTATTCGAATATCGCATCTAATCTAATCGTTACCACTCTTGATGAATGGATTAAAACACTGATAAAAAACGAAACTGTTGAGAATTGAAAGTGATTTTGACGCACCTCTTGTTTTATTTTCAAGTGTGCCTTATCAACAAAACACTTAAAGTGGCTTAACTTTCTCCATACCTTATTCTATCTGATCACCCCCTCCATTTCTTATCAATCAGATGATCTAATCTTGATGAAACAATATTGAATTCGTGAGAATCAGCCTTGAATCGTCATCATCTGACAAACTATTACAATGTTACAGAGCGACTGATTACTTTAAATCTGATATTTATTTACTTACACCCCCCAAAGTCGTACGATTTTTTTTCCTACTACTGATTTGATGCAGATTAGGAAGAAGTGGTTGTGTTGTGATATTTGATAATATTTTACACATAGTAAATTTCATTCGTCATTGTGGCCATGACCGAGTAAACAGACTAATTCTCGTAATGAATATCAGGAAGTAAATCAAAGACGGCGGTGTGTTTACGTTTATGTCATAAGTAGCATGGTTGGATACTGGCTGGATAGTTAGTATTTTTGCACTGAATATTTAAGTGAGACTACAAAAAAAATGTTAGAGTTTAAACAAAAACTAGAAAAAAATGATAAATGCATAAAATCTATTATGTATGGATCTTTAACAATGAAATGAGCGTGTAATTTAATACTAGAAAGACTGAAGATTGCTATATACCTAGAAAGACTTAAGAGTTTTGCCGCTCCAGATTGTTTGCATGTAGATCAATTAGACACAAAAATTCCAGAATATAATCATTATTAATTTAATAAAAACACATTATAGACTTGATCGTAGAAATTCTATAGTATTTTATTCGATTTGGTTAACGAAACTATTTGATTGAATGTAACATTCTCTTTGCAATTATACGTATGCATTAGTTTTTTGGATAATTGAGTTTCGTTGTCTATGTTAATAATAATTATAGCTTGCGTTGAAATACTATTGTTTTTCTTAAGAAAACTGAAGAAACTTACATATACCAAAGAAGGGTACATCTTATATTTAAACTACATGGGTTTATGGCCACTCTGGCCTCTGCCATCATTCTAGGTATAAGGTTTGATACATATACTTAATAAGACTAACACATGAATGATTGACTTAAATTGGATAAAATTACGAAAAATCAAAAATGCTTAACCCTTTCAATAAGTTGTTTTTTTGAATTTCGGAGCAACAAGAGACGAGAGGGGTCAAATTAGCTGTTGAAGCTTGAGTCTTGAGTTATTAACTCAGCAAAGTTTATGAAAAAAAAGCAGTATAGAAAAGTTGATTTTAATACATTCCTAAATATCTTCTTAAATATAATCATAGGACATATGAATTTTAAATTGTGATGCATTAAAATTGAGTAGGCTTGAAATGATTACATTGTATTGCACTGTACTTAGCTAATTTACTAAATTAATTAAGAAAATATACGAATGAATTCAATCTAACATTTGTAATTGTTACCCAGTTCATAAATATTCACCTTTTTTTCTGTATGTCGTTCATAAATATGGCGGTGCAAGTGTGCTTGTGAGATATTGATAAGTACTTATAATGGTTGTGCACAATTTCAATAATTTGTACAAACATATTTTTAAAGTTTACTTTCTCAACTGTAATGTTATCAAGAAAATGTAATTTTAAATAAAATGCCTTTTACTTTAACTGTACATAAAAAAGTAGAAATATATAATTTGAAATTAGCAATTACTTAATATTAATAATTTCCTAGAATTTAGAGGAAATTTTAAAATATGAATCGCAGTCGACCTTATTTGACAGTCCAGAATACTTTTCGAACATTTCTACTACTAATTCCACAGTTCTGGCATGCACTTTATTGAAAAATCATTATTGCTATTGAAAATACAGAATAATGTTTGTACGTAATGTTCGTACTTCAAATTTTCGACTTATGTATCGTAATAAGAGCTTTTCTTAAAGGTTCTATCAATATCTAAAAATATATAGCAATTAAAAAATAATAAACATCTAATTAATCGTGCATAATGTATGCATAGACCGTTAAAAATAATTATTCTCAGATTTTTCGCTTAATTTATTTGTTAGAAACTTATCTCGATTCTTAATTTGTTACAAAAATGTATCTAAGAACGACAGTTTTCAATTTTTTAATAAATTAATTTCAATTGTTTATCCTGTTAATTTTCGAAAATATATTTAAATATTATCAATTTTACATCATTTACCTTGCGTAAAATATTTCATCTATACGAACGGTCCACGGCTTGGCGAGTAAAACGAAACATTTTTGGCGCTTAACATGATATTCGTTGGCGATGTCGTGATAGTTTACTATTACAACCCTTTACATTCATCCTGATTCTGAAATGCGTAGAATAATTCAAAACTGTCATATTTCGTGTTACGTTTCGTCTTGTCATATCGTTATCTTCTTTTTTAAATAATCATTTGTAAATATTCACATCAAATTTAAGGCACTCGCACTGTTAGTGTCATATTTAAATTGACTTTGATGCTGAATAGTTTGTATCAAAAAAGTGTTGGTTGTTGGAAAGANATAATCTGGTGCTTAGCATGGAGAGACGATGCCAAGCAGCAATTACAGTAAGGGGAGGTCATATCCCATACTAGGGAACATCTGCCAGTTGTACTTACGCTTCTTCAGGCAATCATGTGTAACGCCACTATATGTCAAATAAAGTCTTTTTTTGTTCCATACCCTACTTTAAGCTTTATATTCATTCCTGCGCCATTATTCTTTTCCCATCGTTTAAGTACAAAATAATGTACATCATATTCAAATTTCATGTCAATCGGATGATTTCTTGTAGAGTTATGACAAAAAACGCACTTGTTTGTTGCTTAAATTTTGCACACCAGTGTATATACTTTATGAGACTTGCACATGAATGATTAAATAAGCACTTCAATTGGATATATGACGAAAAGTCAGAAATGCTTAACACTTTCAATAAGTTATTTTTTGAATTTCAGAGCAACAAGAGATGAGTGGGGCCAAATTAGCTGTTAAAGCTCGAGTCTTGAGTTATTAACTCAGCAAAGTTTATGAAAAAAAAGCAGTATGGAAAAGTTGATTTTAATACATTTCTAAATATCCTCTTAAATATAATCATAGGACCTATGGATTTTAAATTGCGATGCATTAAAATTGAGTAGGCTTGAAAAGATATGCCATACATGAGGGATTTATTGGAAGGCAAAATCGCCATGAAGATCTGGGGGAAATAAAGTGACAAAAGACACAGTTTTCAAGTTACTGCATTGTGTTGCCATCTAGTAAAAATTTCGGAATCTCATGAAGTACCTACTTGTAAACAATTCTTAACGAAAGAGATGACTTGTCACTGCATTGTTTGTCACTGTATTGCACTTTATCTTTACTAAATTAATGAATAAAATATACGAATAATTTAACATTTGTAATTGTTTCCCAGTTCATAAATATTCCCCTTTTTTTCTGCATGACGTTCATAAATACGACGGTGCAAGTGTGCTTATGAGATATTGATAAGTACTTATAATGGTTTTGCACAATTTCAATAATTTGTGTAAACATATTTTTTCAACTGTAGTGTTATTAAGAAAATTTTATTTTGAATAAAATGCCTTTTACTACCTTACATGAAATAGTAGAAATATATAATTTGAAATTAACAATTACTTAATCTTAATACTTTCCTAGAATTTAGTGGAAACTTTAAAATATAAAACGCGCTCATTTGACAGTCCAGAATCAGGGCCGGATTAAGCGTACGCGGGGCCCTAGGCCATTCAAATTTTTGGGGCCCTTAGATAAAAATTTTTTTCCGTATATTTTTTATTCATTCAAATATTAAATTATTTATATATCTTTTCATTTAAGAAAGCATATTTAAAACAAAAATAAATAATGCTAAATTAAATTTTACGTTATTTTATTAAATTAGAACTAAAAAATAATCATGGCATTTTGAAATAATTAGAAAAATCATTGTTTTTCTTAATTTTTTCAAATTTATTTTCAAAAAATCCATTCTGAGGGGGCCCCTATTCATTGGGGGCCCCAGGCCATGGCCTAGTCTGGCCTAATGGGTAATCCAGTCCTGTCCAGAATACTGTTCGAACATTTCTACAACCAACTCCACAGTTCTGGCATGATCTTTTTTGAAAAACCATTATTGCTATTGAAAATACAGAATAATGTTCGCACCTCAAATTTTCGTCTTTTTACCGCAATAAGAGTTTTTTTTAAAGGTTATATCAATATCTAAAAATATATAACAATTAAACAATAATAAACATCTAATTAAAAATTACTTCATGCATAATGTATGCATAAACCGTTAAAAATAATTTTTGTAAGACTTTTCTCTTAATTTGTTTGTTAAAAACTTATCTCGATATTGAATTCGTAACGAAAATGTATCTAAGAACGACAGTTTTCATTTTTTTTTAATGAATCAATTTCAATTGTTTATCCTGTTAATTTTCGAAAATATATTTAAATATTATCAATTTTACATCATTTACCTTGCGTAAAATATTTCATCTATACGAACGGTCCACGGCTTGGCGAGTAAAACGAAACATTTTTGGCGCTTAACATGATATTCGTTGGCGATGTCGTGATAGTTTACTATTACAACCCTTTACATTCATCCTGATTCTGAAATGCGTAGAATAATTCAAAACTGTCATATTTCGTGTTACGTTTCGTCTTGTCATATCGTTATCTTCTTTTTTAAATAATCATTTGTAAATATTCACATCAAATTTAAGGCACTCGCACTGTTAGTGTCATATTTAAATTGACTTTGATGCTGAATAGTTTGTATCAAAAAAGTGTTGGTTGTTGGAAAGAAAGTTTGTGAACAATTCATAGAAGGAGTTGTAATGAGTAAAATTAATTTATCGTTTGCTGGTTGTGGATTTTTAGGAATTTATCATGTTGGTGTAGCAAGTTGTTTTCGGGAATATGCACCTCATGCAGTTGTTTCCAGAATTGCCGGTGCATCGGTTGGTTCCGTAGCCGCAGCAGCTCTAATATGTGATGTGTCTTTAGGTAAGATCATTTATTATAGATTGATTGTTTTAGATTGTTGATTTGCTATAAATTTTATTGATTTTTTTTAGATTATTGATTAGTCATAAATTTTTATTAAATTCTATTGCATTCTAAAAGTGCATAAAATGGATTGAAAACTGATATAATATTTTTTTCAATAATAAGAATCTATGATAGGAATATTCTTGCTACGTTTTGTAATTGATGTTTAATTGATAAAACTGTTTTATTTGCATAGTTTGACGCCTTTAAAACTGAACTGGATCAGTATTTATTTCTTACATATTCAATTTTGGAATAATTTCATTAAAGATAGTCACTTTTATTAAACCGTCTAATTCCACTTAAAACTCGTTAATACTCATGAAATGCCTACCTCTATTTATAAATTGAACTGCTTGAGTTTATTAATTAATCAATGTTAAATAGAGTTCTATATGCCCTTATTATTATTATTCATTACCTAAATGAATGTCAAATCTTCACTGCACTGCATAACTTTCACTGCTTAAAATTCCGCTTCCGTCTTTCAAAATTCCGCTTTGCTAATTTTCTAATTTTTCAAATTTAAATATGCATTAAATTTATGCGCGATTCCTTAAAGTTATTCTTTTATAGTCAATTAGTTAACATATATTTATCTTTTGCATTTATTTATGAGATTGCAGAATTTTCTATTTAATTATTTTATTTTCTATACTTTAATATGAAGTACAAAGTGCATTTGTAATTGGAATTTGTCACATGTGTGTTGATATAAACTTCTTTTTTATAGATAATTATTAAAAAAGTAAAGTAGACTTCTTTGCGTTTAAGTCTGCTTTACTCTACTTTTAAAGTAAAGGAAATAAATAATGCTTCTAACTTTTCTTAACTTCATGCTTTATAACTGATAACTTCTTTGCTTTTTATTTTTATAAAGTTGACAGAAGTAGCAAAAACAGCAATAAACTAATTGTCACATAATAATGATTAGATTACTATGCAGTTCATTTTAGTTAACATGTTTAATCATAGGTCTTTTCCTGTAATGGGCATTCATATTTTATATTTTATTTTGAAGGAAGGATAGTGTTGAAACTATCCTCAATTGATATCATTGTCTCTGTATAATGTGAGAGATAAATATCCAAACATACTCTTGAAGAGTATGTTCAAGACTTTATATTAATAATAAAAAAAAATAATAAATTGCTATTGTTATTCTACTTGTAAGAAAATAGCATATATCATGTGAATCAGACATCATTCCCCTTTAAACATTAAAATAACTTATTATTTAACTGCTAAAAATGATATTGTATTTATTAAATAATAGACATTAATCTTAGAAACGTTATGACCTTGAGATTTCACTAGTTTTACACTTATAGATCAAGAGTTTATAAGCTATTTTGTTTGATATATATTATTCGAGATAACTGTGCAATTTAATGCTACTGTTGGACTGCAGATTAGGTCTGAACTGGTCGGGTCAAAAGCTGGACAGCCTATTTTTATTGTCAAGCATAAATTACTCAAATTATTAAAAAAAATATTTTCTATAGGTAACAAAAATGTATAATTTCTTATCTGCATATTTATATTTACCTACATTTGGTAATAATAATTAATTTATATAAATAAGATTTTTTCTGTGCTTTGAGAAAAGTTTTCAAAAGTTATGTACTCCATCTAAAACTATGCAGATTCCTTCACTGAAGTTTAGTACTCAGCTTCTATGCATCTTTTTTTCTTTAGTTATATGATAATCTAGTATTATACACTTCAGATATGCTTGTGGAATTGTAATATAAAAAGCAATTTAAATTATGTTACCTGAAAACTTGAAAATTAAAGAACTATTCCTGAACTTTCAACTTTGTCCTTATCCTTAGTCAATCAAAAATATTTTTTTCATTACTTATATATTTCTCATTATTTTTTAAGTAAATATGATTTGATTTTAATTTAGTAAAATACAAATACAGGTTTTAGTTGACAAATTATTCAGAGCTTTAGAATTTTCCTATTAGATAACTAAGGGTAATACTGTCTTTAAAGAACTGATCAGTATTATTTTAAAGTTATAAAATAGAACAATTTTTTCACTACTGGTTAAACTACTAAGATTTGTTTGGAATTCTAATTATAGTTTTTTTTTTTGTTGTTGCAAGTTTTCATTGTTCTGAAATTTCTCTAAACAAAATTTTGCATCTTTAAGTTTGTCACTTTTTCATATCTCATCAGGGTCACTAATTTGCATTATAAATTTTCTAACAAGTCTCAGACTTGGTTACATTGTAGCTCTTAACTTGTGAAAATTATTTCTTTGTAATTTATAGAATAAAAATTTTAGGTTTAAATGCTGCTTATCTGTATTATAAATATATTAGAAATTTATGAAATTTTATCTAATATTTGGCAAATTAAGAAAGCTGTCTACTCTAATTTGTCTTATGTTTGGAAAATGGTGTGATAAATCCCTTGATTTCACCTATTTTAACATACATCAACTTAATTAAAGTATCAAAAATATCAGAAATTAATAAAATTTCAGTTTTTGCAAACAAACTGCAATTTTAAAATTTTTTTGTTTGCAAATTAAAAATTGTTAAAAAAAAATGATAGGTTCCATTATTTGGAGGATAAAAAAACGTTACCAGTTTAAAGCTACATTCATTCTATAAATACTTGATTTATTTTATGAAATTGGCATTAATCTTGATTGAATCTCCCAAAAATGTAACGCCTCTCTGAACTGTTGAATTAATAGAATTTGTGACTGATTAGTCACAGAATGCATTTAGAGAAAGAACCGGTTAAAAATCTCGTGTGTGAATGCGATCACCTGTCTTGTCTCAACTTCAACAGGTCTCGTGTTCTCTCTTTTTTCAAGGTTGGATGCCTCTTGAGGTTATTCTATTTCCTTGTTAGTTAATACCTATATTTATAGCTTCTTTTTGGACGTCCGTTTCACATTTCAAAGCTGTCCTTACTTTTTTTTAGGCTTATAATTTTGGTCTTAGGTCAGTTTGCTCTCTCTCGTATTTTCTATTCTACTTTTACCTATTTTTCTTTCTTTTTTAAATGTGTATTATATGAAAGTAATGGCCGAATATTTCTGAATTTCAAAATATCTTTTCATAAAAACGAACCTTCACAAAATAATTTATCTTTTAATCGGACCCTTCACAATTTTGTTTATCATCATTATTGTTTTGTTAATCATCATTATTGTTTTGTTAATCAAATAAACCCTTCCCAGGAAGGGGGAGAAGGACAAATGCAAACTAACTAAGTTTTGTCTTCGGCAGAAGCTTCTTCCTTTATTCGTCCGAAATGAATATTCTGCGTTCAGCAGTATAGGCTAAATACCAAATATTTGTATGTTGCATCTCAAATTTAGTAGCAGCAATTGCTGTTTATTTTTAAAAATTTAATCTTGCATGTCTTTACAATTTAAAAACTCCTTGAAAAAGTTTTTTTGCAATANAGCTTCAAAAATTATAAACTTTTTCCTATTATATTATATTATTTTCTTTTGATAAGTTAAAGTAAATTGTATAAAAAATATCAAATATTTATTGATACCTGTAATTATTATGTGTACAATGGTTACACCTATAGAATTTTTACCTTTTACCTAAGTTCAAGGTTATGGACAGTTTTACCCATTTGAGGACAGTTTTACCCAGTTTAGGACAGTAAAATCCACGGGTCCTGTCCAAAACCAGTTTAGGACGTCCAAAACCCCAACCCTGGTTTTATATAAAAGTAACGGTGGTCCAATATTTCTGATTTTTTCCGCACAGTTAATGAAATTTTTAAAAAAAGTTTTTTTTTCTAAGATTATTTTACCAAAGCTATGAAGTAAATTAGTTGTTGCGCATTTAATTGTATGTTGGCATCACTAAACCAAGCTGAGCGAAGCTGTTCGCGTTTTAACGAATTTTTTACTCCTCTGAATTCTAAGGTAACATGTTTTGCTAGTAAAATTGGTTTTTCTATTACTTCAAAATTTTAGTGACGTTTAATAACGCAAACATTTTTAAAACAAACAACTTTTGTGTCGCTGAATACAGTGAAATTTTTTAAAAATAATGGAGTAACTACAAGAATTCAATCTTTATTCGGTGCATTTCCACCGGCCGCATGCGGCTCGAAAATTTTTCTCACGAGATTAGGGTCAGGAATTTTTTAACTCATAATTCCTTTTTGCTTTGAAAATTTTTCGCGATCTCATGTGCTAGTACAAAACATATGTTCGAATTATAGAAAAATAAAATCACATGCATAAAATTAAAATGAAAGGTCAAATCTATAGTCACAAAATGTCATTTCAAAGGGACTACCACTGTCAAACAGAAATCTTCGAATTTTTCGACCTTATTCTTGTTTTATTTTTAAGGTATATTGGAACAAGTTTTAGAAATTTAAGCGTTAGAACTATTTTCTACATTACATGATATTATAATACTGCTATATCTTGGTAGTATATATCTGAATTTGTTGAATCATATAGAAACTATACAATTCCTGGCGTTATCATCTCCGAGTTGCTACATTGCATAGTTTTCATTTCACTTTATCATCTGGACTGAACTTGTCACTGTTTATTGTAATGTTCTACTATCAGTAGGATTATGTCTGGATTAGATAATAGTAGGACGGAACTTGTGATAAAATTGTTTCTGATTATGATAGCTGATATTGTTGATGGGTGCTACTAGTGGTAAATTGTATTACCGGGTATTAGGAATTGAATGTGAATTTTTCTTTTATGACGCACAGGAATTGAGAGATATTGTAGTCACAAGATTTTTTTCGGTCACCAGCTTTAGAATGCATTTTGCAAGGTTTGGAAAAGATAGTCACCCAACTCATTTTTGTCTTTTTTTTTTTAATTGCTCAATATATGTTAGATTAGTGAATTTTCTGGAATGAAACTGTCATTTCCCCCCTCTTTCTAAAGATTATTATCGAGGAATGTCGGAGGTAAACCAGATTATTCCCATGTAGCTTATCATATTTTTGATAAGACCGAAATTCAGTTGATTTTCAACTTTTCACACATGCCCCTTTATGTCATGTATGTTCCTCTTTAATTCTTTTGTATGGGTGTTTCAATTTTATTACCAATTGGCCGCAGTAAAAATAGCTTTACATTTTCCGAATGCAATTTTAAAAATGCAGTACTATCTGTAATAAAACTTGTGTATCTGGTATAAAGTAAAATTTATAACAAGTTTCTCTCTTTTTTTCTTGAAAAGATTTATTTTTTTCCCCATATGAGTGAATTTTGCAACTGTGACTTTTTTTTTTTGATTCTTGAAATAAAGTTTTTGGCGGCTTAAAGACCATCAAGATTCCAATCGATGAGTACCACCAGCCTGTCTTCGAAGTAAAGGCGGTTGTTGCGCAATGTTGACCACATTGCCATCATGCCGTTGTTCACGAAATTGTGCAGTCATAATTTCCATAACACCCTGGTTCACAATGGTTATTGTGGATATTCTTAACTTTATCGGAACAGACTACTACTTCACATTTACATTTTTTACTCGCATTAATTCTACCTTTCATTATTTGTGTCGTTTTTAACAATTTTTATGTGTTATTTTCGGTCCATCCTATCCTTACTGTAACCGTTAGCATCTTCTCGCCAAGGCCGTAACCAAGGGATGAAGGGTAGACAGGGGCGACTGTGCCAGGGACTCCGAAAAACCCTGTCATAATTCCTTATGAAAAATTGTCATGTCTTTCAATTAATTTTTGAAATTGAATTATAAAGAATTCCTTTATATGCATTTACAAAAAAAAAAAAAAAAAAAAAAAAAAAAAAAAAAAAAAAAAAATGAATTCAACTCTTTTATAGAAAACTTTTAACCTATTCAGAGTGGTTGAGACAAAGGAAATGAAACTTCACGTCACTCCGTCCCACACTTCCATGATTGTTTTATCACCTAACTTAATTTCAGTGGCATCGAAAGTTAAAAAAGCGAAACTTAACAGACAGCGGGCCTCCTCTTTGACTTGACATAATTTATTACTGACCCATTTCAGATTTACATCCGTATTCAGGACAAAATCAATCGATCGGCATCAAAAGTGCATATCAGTGGCGTGCAATGCAGATGTGTTTCGATATCCTGGGCGAACTCATCATTTCCAAAAAAAGAAAAATAATCACCCCTAAAAAAGAAAAGAAAAAAAAATTTTTTTTTGAAAGAAAATATGTAGATTTTTTTATGTTAAATAGTTAGAAATTATTCTAAGGTAAATAAATCTTTTCTTGCAATTTCTTTTTCTTTTAATACAAAGTATATTTAAATATTTTACGATCAAAACTTCATTATTAAATTTATTTTAAATCATATTTTAATCTTCACAAAATAATTTTGTTTTATCCAAATATGTAATTGTTTTATAAAGTTAATTTTATAATTAAAGCAGTTGTCATAAATTTTAAGTTTTAATGCCCTCGTCGTCCGTTTAGAATCGTCGCCTCCTTTGCCTCCTATTCTCTAGGAAACTAGTCAGAATAGTTGTGGTCCAAATTTATAAACTCATATTTTAGATGAGATATTTTTGAACTATATTACTTGAATTCTAGATAAACTTGATACTTTAACATATTACCCTTGACACATATTCATTTTATCAATTTAATTTTGAACAAATCAGTATTATTAATTAAATTAATTAAAGCCTTTGCCTTCCTTTCTCTAGGAAACTAGTCGGAATAGTAGTGGTCCAAATTTATAAACTCATAATTTAGATGAGATATTTTTGAACTATATTACTTGAATTCTAGATAAACTTGATACTTTAACATATTACCCTTGACACATATTCATTTTATCAATTTAATTTTGAACAAATCAGTATTATTAATTAAATTAATTAAAGCCTTTGCCTTCCTTTCTCTAGGAAACTAGTCAGAATAGTAGTGGTCCAAATTTATAAACTCATAATTTAGATGAGATATTTTTGAACTATATTACTTGAATTCCAGATAAACTTGATACTTTAACATATTACCCTTGACACGTATTCATTTTATGAATTTAATTTTGAACAAACCATCATTATTAATTAAATCCCCCCTTTTTTTCATGGGTGTTGTCAGAAAGCGGTGTCAATCGTGGTTCTCCAAATGCGAAATCGTTGTCATTCGTAAAGAGAAGAAAAGGTTAAACGATTTAAACAGCGGATAGAATGCTCTTCCTCCTAGTTATATTCCTTTATCAAAACAAGGAAATTCAATTAAAGAAATGAACCAAATTAATACGTATTGTTATGAGGATACATCATTCTAAATTGTATGTATTTTGAAATACTGTTGTCATATACTGACGTTATTCTTGCTCATTAATTCAAGTGACAAAACAAATTTAAACTGAAAAGACGATTCGCAGTTGATAGAGGAATAATAAAATCGATATTTATGTTCGATTTTGTAGCAGACTCTTGACATTTCGAGCTGACAAGGTCATTATGTCTCTGCAGGAGGATGAAAAGAAAGCTGATCAAGATGCTGTGACGTACTGAAACATTACTGAATGCGTTGGACCAACTAACATAGTTTATCTTATTAATATTCATGACACAACATTTTTAGTTCTTTTCCGTGATTTTAAAATTCTGTTGGTATGCATATTAACTTCATGCGTTTTATGTATGAAGCTTAATTGCGCACCTACATCTAAACATTTTTTTACCTTGTTTTGTTTTTAAATGTAAGAATTATTTTATTAAGTAAATTCGACTTTTGCTCGGAAAAAATGAATATTTTTCATCCAATTGATTGGAAGTGGTGGATTACGTTTAGATTTTATCGAAGCTATCAAAATTGATTTTTAATCGGTTTTTTAAGTTCTAAGAAGGTTTGAAATAAAATCTATATAAATTGACGAGTTCGCTAAATCGTCAAACTTTATAATATCAGAGATTATTAAGAAAACCGTATATTAAGAAATACGGAAAATAATTATTCAGAAAGAAAAAAAAAGTTCATGAATGAACATATATATTTCGATATTTCGTTATTGTATCGCTACATTTAGTGAACAAAAACTTGTTGATAAAATATGAACGGTTTTTCATATTATCTTAGTCTTGTATATTTTATTACCTAGGTTATCGTAATATTAATTAAATGGATAACAGTATTTTTCTTTTTTTTTGTTGTTAGGAACGATTTTTGAAAATTGTGTGGCGGGGGAGGGGATGAAGCAGTAACTTGTAAGTCAATCAGTAAAAAGTTGCAGCTAAATTTTTAAATCTTATATTGATATAATTTCTTTGCTAAGAATTTTTTTAATTGTTAATATAGTCTTAAGTCAATTATTTTTTTTAATACATCCTTATAAAATTGGTAATAACTAGCGCCTACGTATACATACGTATAATTAATAATTTTGCTTCCTCGTATTAAAACATCGAACTAGCGCGTACCATTGCGAAAGCAATGAAAATAAATGTGACATAAAAAAATAAATAAAATAAAACAAACCAGCATTTCGTCTGAAATAATGGTTAAATTTCCCCCATTTTTATTTTTTCGGCAAAATTTTCCTTATATTTACAGTCTCTTACGTATGTTCCTAATTTCTGATACTTTTTCCTTTCATTATTTATTTTCTTTCGTTCACTGAGGATAATTTTGTTTTCAATGAGTTTCTAACTCGAACTTTGGTTTTATATTTGTCTTTTCTGCTGTTAACCGTATACAAGTCAACAACTTCTGTGTAAACAATTTATATGAAAATATAACATCGTTATCAGTTTATGATCAGTTGTCAGTTTAATCTTGATAATAAAGTAAATAAAAGTGTGCTTTTTTTTTCAACATTTCTTATGTAAAATTACAAAATCGGGTTTTATTTTGAAATAGAAATTTGTGTGGAGTTATCGCTTGTCTTTGGTTTTGAGTCTTAAGTTTAGAGTCACTACAATGTTTTCTTAGGTAGTTTGATATAGTTTAATGACTTTATTGTATAAAGCTTGATATATTTAAAATTGCACATAAGAATTAATTAAAATAATCTGTCGGATCATGAACCAATAATTATGTTTAAATTTAGTAGCCACTTATTTATAATGAAGCTGTGTTATAAGTGCTTATCTTATTTTTACAGTTTTCACTTTTAAAATTAATATGCATTACCAGACATAAATATGGTGATTTGTAAACAACACTCTTATTATATATATTTCAAAATTCTTGTCAAAAATGAAGACAAAAAGTATGTAATTAAGAAATCACAAATTATTTAAACTGGGAAAAATTACTAAAATTTGGTGAGCTAGTGTTGTGGAAAGCTGTTAAAAGCATCAAATCCAGGAGGGTGCAAAATTTCAAGGATTTTCCTTTAATTCTATTTCGTTCGCTTATCTAACAGATTTTGATGCTTTCAGTCAGTATTGATTCAAAGTGATTATATTCAGCAGTGATTTAAGTATTAATTTGTGACCCCTCATGATTTTTGGTAATGAGTCGAAAATTATATATTGAGCGGTTATTGAGGGTCAGTTTGTAATATAGTACCTTAACATAACTGCATTTGGTTTTTTAATCTAGTTTATGTCCTTGCTTGTTGCTGGCAATTTATAGTAACACATCAAGAAGTACAGGTGTACAAAGTCTAGCTTTTTCTTCTGGAATGATAAAACGTGGTGATACTTAATAAAAATAAATTATTGTTGAAATTTCTATTGTGTTGCTCAGAGCAACAGAACCTTATTTATGCTATCTTAGCGTTTTCATAATTCAGCATATGAAGGCGAAGGTCATAGACGGCTATCAAGGTGGTTGACTATTCACGAGAAAAAGATTAGATCACGTGAGAAAAACAAAAATACTTTTATACAATGTAATACATATTAGTATTTCGTTAAATTATTTTTAATGTTTCATTGTCTTTTATATATATCTTCATATTTCTATCACATTTTTGTCCACTATCTTTTACCAGAGACGTTTCTAATATAAAGTGCACGAAACGTTAAGATAAATAATTTTTTCGATGTTAATTATTTTCAAGTACTTTTCCTCCTTTCAATTATTATGAAAGTATAAAGATTTCTATTGATGGTGTAATATTTATTTTCATGCTAGTCTCGAAAGTAGATTTTTGTAATGTCTAGAAGAAATGTTTGTTCAATTATTTTTTAATCTATTTATTTGCTATAGAAGAGTAAATGCAAATGTAACAATTTTTTTCTTTTTTTGGAATAGCATGTAATTTTAGATTTTAATAATTTTTGGTTTTTCACATTTGCGTTTTTAAATTTTTAGGATTTCTGAATTAAAATATCATTTGCAGACAGGATTTTCGTTAGTACTTTTCTTTTATTAGTATACTGTAAATTTTTCTTCCTATAATCGATCTCTAGGGCCTTTCAAATACGATGCCTGTTGCAACTTCTCACCTTTTTCATGCAATAATAAGTGCCATAACCATTACTTATTCAATTAATGTTGTGTGATCATGAATATTTAAGCTTGTTATCGGAATAAAAATGTTTCCTAAAACTACAAATTTTAATATTTCTATTACTTATGCTAGTAACAAATTTCGCGAAACAAGTCTTTTCTTAGAACTCGTGTTTATCACTAAATACAATTTGGCTATCATTTTGTCATTTAAGCTTAAAACCCAATTATTAAAATTCTGTTGGTAACTCCGCTTTTGTTATATCTGTGAACTTATCAAAACAATTTATCGAATAAATTTTAAATTCTGCGACTATCTATAGTTTTTGCCGTATGTCAAATGTTGATTAAAATGTATTTTAGCTGTATCTCAACGTATGAAATTATAGTTGCCATTTAAGTATTTCCTTGAAAGAAAAAAAAAAAACATGAAATTGCTTCACGAGTGGCTTTTGTGGTATACCCTGTATTTCTAGCCACTTGTCTAAAATTGAAATGTATATTTCTAATTTTAGGTCAAACTACGACAGATATCCTAGGTATTGCAGGAAGGGCTCGATCCTTAACGTTAGGTGCTCTAAGCCCTAGGTTCAATTTAAATCAAACTCTGAGGGAGAAGCTAGAGAAAGCACTTCCTGAAAATGCTCATCAAATCTGTTCTGGGAGACTTTTCATTTCTGTTACACGATGGAGTGATAAGAAGAATGTTTTGTTGTCTCAATTCGACACCAAAGAGGATCTAGTTCAGGTAAGTTGCAGTATTTATTCTTTGGTCATATTCATTAGGTATGCCTCTCTAATTTTGAAAAAAAAATCTTGAGAGACACTGCCGCTGTTTTGAGTGTTCAACTTTTTTACATTTTGTTTTGTTACATAATATTATAGTAATTATGATTTTTTTTTTTAGCAAAACATTGTTTTTCTGGACAATATCGACTTTTAAGAGAGAAAAAAACAAAACAAAAAAAAACAAAAACAATCAGGAATACAAAACAACTACGGTACTGATGTTTCAGGCCACGTACGTAAGCATCTAAGAGGGGAGGATGGATTGTGTTTTGCTGTTTAGGGGGAAGGAAAAATCCAAAATTGCCCAAAATATGCATACATAACATTTGTTTGAATGACCCCATTTATAGATTTATAGATTGTTGCAGTGCATTAAAACAATGTTTTCGTAATCGCTTAATTTGTTGGGGACCCACAAAAATTATAGTTTATTTAAAATTGAAAAGAATGGCATTTAGTTTTTTTAATTGTAAACTGTTTGAAAAATAAAAAATAGGGAAGTGAAGTGTTAAACAAATTGTTTATAATAAATTGCTTCGAAAGTGTAAATTCGCTTTCAGGTAAACGCATAATTTATTAAATACTTAGCGACGAATGAGACAATATGAATTCGAAATTTATGAATTTTCTTAATACTAATGAATTTATACCTTAATTTACCAATTTATACCTGGTTTAAAGGTAGACTTTATTATAGATATTTTCAAGCATTCGGTTATACGTCTTTCTGTTATTTGTATCTATACAAATTCAAAATCAAATGAGTGTTGAATTTTACATGGTTTTTCAAAGCGCTGTCGTCAAGGAAAATAAAAAAGCCACAGCGTAAATGCCTGACACTTGAAGCAAAGCGATGATTTTAAACTATATATCATCTTGTTGTGAAGCTACGAATCTAACTTTATCTGGGCTTTAGAACAAACAAATAACTTAAATATTTTAAGGGTGTAACTTTTTGAAAATCGTCAATTTGGTGACATTTTTTACACCTAGAAATGAATTATCAAAATCACTGCCTTTTTCTCAGTTGCAAATTTTTAAGCGCAGATAATGCAGTATTGGTGTAAGTTTAAATATATTACCACAAACGCTTATCATTTCCACAATATTGTGGCTTTTCTCCATATTGACGTTTTGCACTCTTTTCAAAATAAGCACAAGAATGCGCTTGCTTTAGATAAACTAAACTTGTCCTAACAGTCGTGAGTAACAGTTGCAAACTCACAGCAGTTATGAAAAAAGCATATTTGCAAAAAAGCATAATTTCGTATGACGACAAAATCTTCGAAAAACAACCTCAAATGATTTCTATGCTACCAAAAAAGTTTTATTGGTTAAATAACGTTATCTCTATTTCTAAATTATTTCGAATTTAATGAAATCTACTTTTCGTTTTTCATGTAAATTACATATGAATGACGTTATGTAAATATTTAATTCCTCTTCCCTTGAAAAATAAAGATTAAGAAAATATTTAATTTATAAACAGTCATTGTTTCGTTACTATTGTTTCGGAAAATGCAATGTGATCCCTTTCTTTTCGGAACAAAAAACCTGGAGGGAGTTATCTAATCAGTTTTTATGCTGCATTACGTAATGATTTTCCCGTGACTGGTTTTGCTGAAGTTCTTCCGCGTTTATCTTCAATAATCCAGGAATTCAGATAAACTGAGAAGGTGTATGTTTATGTGTATTGAAAAGCGTTTATCTAGTTCTAATGTAACTTATCAGATATCGTGGGTATAACGCGCTGACGTTTGTTTGAATTGAATGCTCTTTTTTTTTTATTTATTTAAAAATAAAATAAATTAAAAAATTCGTTGCCTTGGTATTTTTTCCGCACTCTCTTCTTAATGCGTAGTTTTAGTGACCTGATTAGTGTGTGTTGAAGACGCACCTCTTCACAGTGGATACTGATTGGTCGATTTCAAGGGCGTGTTTTTCGACCCTGAAAATTTTGCAGATAGGCATTCGACTGTATAATATGTTGTGATTTTCCGGAATAAATCCCGTAATTTATTTTAATCCATAACGTATGGTGTAACAGTAACTTTAAAGTTCTTTAAAAAATATATTTATCACATTTTAAAGCTGTTATAGAAATAATTTTATCCTTTTATATTTAAGGGTTACCTGTAAACGTTTATAAATCTATTAGGCATATTTATTAATTGTGTAAAAATTTCCGATCGATTCCATCAAAATTGATTTTTATGCAGGCTAAAATTGCATTTATTTATGTGGATGGTGAAAATTGTTTTGAAGCTCTACCGATCCCTTTTATCTAATTGTTTCTTTTACGTTCTTTGTTCAGCAATATTTTCTTATGAACTAAATCGTTTAGTTTTTCTTCCGATTTTTAAATTTGATTTTTCACAATCGATTCAGCCAACTTTTAGAGTGAAAAATCAGTACTTATAGTTTTCAAGGTTGCCTGCCATTACGTTAATTTTTTTTCTAGTCGCTCGATTAAGTAAAACGATAGAATTAGGATATAGAATTCATGGAATTAGAAGATAGAGCGGATCAGGGGATAGAGAGCTCGCGAGACGACTAAGGTTCGAATCCCAGCGATGACGAACTGAACCGCGATGACCACTATGATGTAAAATATTCCTCCTAGTTGGATTACAATCCCTTTAAAGTGGAAGATTTTCGCGGTTTTCCTCTCCATGTAACGCAAAGTCTGTGTTCAACTAAACGTTCTCTTCGAAAGCTCTTTTGTTCTACAATATCTAATCTAAAAGTTTCGTTGTCTTCTGGGTTGGGTTAAAAATAACAAGGCTATGGGGTAGCATCACACCCAAAACCATAAACCCAAAAATGGATTGTCTTTTCAACGCTGGTTATGAATAGAATTATTTTCTTTAAAATAACTTTCGTTTCATGATTTTTTTCATGAAAAAAAAATTCATTTCAAACTTTCACATCGTAAACTAGTAAATCTTTTAATGTATATTGTTAATTTTTCGAGGAAAAAAAAATTATAATTTACTGTTTGTCTTACCTTGCTAATACATATAAGACCTTATACAGTCATAGTTTAAACATTATACATTTTACAGATCTATAAAAATGCTGAAGTCATTTATTATCCATAAACACTCTCATACACTTTCAACACACTGACATAGCTCTATTTTTCAGTAAGAGTAAGATTGTAATCCGAAACTTATTTTTCATGATGATTATAGAGTTTTCTGCTTGTTTTTCTCTATTGAGTTTTCTGTCTACCTTTTGCACTTTTTGTTTCTGCTTTATTTTTATTTTAAGCTTACAGCATCGAGATTATTTTGAAAATATTTATTATTTCAGTTCCAAATAATTTCGAACTTAATTGCAAATTATTATTTTATTTCTTCCATTCAATATCATTCTGCAAGTATTTAGTGTTTCTGAAGTAAGAACGCAAATTTTTAGTGCTTCAGGTTTTGGGAATGTAGCTGAGGCAGTTCTCATTTTGTCTTCCCCCCCCTATCATCTGTTATTTTTTCTCTAGTATTAAGTATTATTTAAAGCTTTTAATGTAATCATTGATTGTTAAAATTTTATGTAAAGTTTGAAAATAAATTTAAAAAAAACTCTATCTGTGTGGGTTTTGGGGTTTTTTAAGATGTTATAAGTTTAACACTTTTTGGGTTTAAATTTTAATTCAAAAAGAGTAATTTTAGTTAAAAGAAAACTTTCACATGAAAATATTTAATAATGAATTAAAAGAAAAAAAATAACTTTAATTTTAACGTTGTACCTTCTTTTCATGCTGGTATTAATAAAATGCTCTTAAATTAATTCCTTCTTTGTTTAGAAATAAAAGCATAATATTAGAGTTCGAGAAACATATTGTTTTCTGTTTTATAACAATTTTCTTGATAGTTTTTTGAATTGCTCATTAAACTATGGATTTAGAAATTTGCCATGATCTATAAGATAATTAATCATATAAACTTTTATTAAATAAAATTTCTAATGCGAAGTAAGTTAGCAATAATTTCACATTATTCAGTATTTTATCATGGTCTGAAATTTAATGAATTTTTATATTTAAATTATTTTGGAGCATTAAAATGTAACTACTAATAAAATATTTTAATCCATCCATCTACATATTTCATAAAACAAAAATATTATTTTGAAAAGAATTAATTCTATTTTTAATATTTTGTTATAATACTTATATATGCTTATTTTACTCGCATTTGAAATCTTATTTATTAATGAGATAAAAGAAAGACAAAGTTATTCTAGTCTGTACTCTACACTTGTTCAATTCAAAACAAATAACATTAAAAAAGCTTAAATTATTGTTTTAAAAAAAAGTGATTTTTCTTAACGTTGATTATTATATTCAAAAAATTATTATATTAATTCAACGTTACATATATATTTATCTAAATACACTTAAGATTTGAAAATATGATAATGTATATTTGTGCATTATGTATTAATATTTATAAATCAAATAAAAAATCACAATTGATATAAGGTAAGATTTTAGTTATATTTGTAAAAAAAAAAATTAAAAAAAACCATTCAAGCCTGTTTTTTATTGGGATTTTTTTTTTAAACCCATCCAGGAATTTTTGGGTTTGTGGACGGATCAAAAACTCTGATTTTATGATGCACAATCTGTATCATTGATTATTTTTTTTAAATTAAATAAGTTTAATTATAAGTTTTTTTTTGTTTTTGTTTTTAATTCAGAAATAATGTACAATTAAGAAATTATTATATCTGATGATATATTACTTGCCAATATGATATACTAACTTATAATTTATTTTCAGGCCATTTTATGCAGCTGCTTCATTCCAGGATACTCAGGGATGAATCTTCCTAAATTTAAAGGAGAGGTAATTAACTTTTTTCTCTATTTGCAGAATAATACTCTTTCTCTCTAAATCTACATAATGATTTAGTATGATTTAATTTTTTTGGCTTTTGCATTATAAATTATTAGTAAAATTTTTTAAAATTTTTTTCAAGTGTGTTTCTTAATTGTTAAAATGTAGTGTTCATGACTTCGATTATTAGGAAGTTTTGACTGTTAAACTATATTAGCACAACAGCCTAGAATGGGCCTTTTGTTCAGAACATTTTTTCATGCAGTTTTCTTTTCCAGCTCTAAGAGTTTTGAAATCTGTATTAAGAGTTCAGCCATAAAAGTTTTGCCGGCTCTCTAGTTCTAACACCAATTAATGTATGTTTTTAAAACTTAAGTGTTGGCTGATATACCTTGCAAGTCTCATTTTGTTAAACTTTGCAATTTTTACTATACCAATGTCCTTATGATTTTTGTAAAATTTTGTATTTGTTGTTCCTCTGTAGAAACTGCCTTATTTAATTCTGAAAAAAAAAATGGTTTGCCATATCTTTCTTTGACAAATGTTGCTATTTATAAATAATTGGTTTCATCAAAATTTAAAAATTTTGGTATTAGATTTAATACATAATTATAATTTATGTTTAGTGTTTTGTTCAGTGATAGCTATGTGCTAGTGGTAACTATTAGTTGTGTATTATTGTTTAAATACTGTGTTAAATGTTTGTTGGTAGATTTAAGATTAAAAAGTATATTGTAATGACATTTAGTGTGTCTTCATTAGAAAAACTTATATTTTGTTTACAAATTTTTGCTAAGATAGTTGCCCAAGCTGTCATTTCATAGTTTTATTATTCATTTTCATCAATACTAATAATACATTTGTTTTAAAACAATTTTCATTGTTGTATACATATTTTTTATATCCCATTTAATGCAACATGGGAATAAATATATGGCTAAATATTTAACGGAATTTAATACATAAATTAACTATTGAATTTAAATTAATTTCTAACTAAATTACAGATTTTGAAGTTAAGATATTGTTAGCATTTAATAAAATCACTTTTCTTCCTAATTTTTTATTTCGGTCATTGTGGTAGTTATCTCAATTAATTAGTGAACGGTTTTCTCTCTGTTATTGGAAATTATTGCTTTTTTTCTTTTAATTTATATGGGCTTCAAATCCTAAAAAATTTACCATTTATCTTAAACTTTAAATTTATATTTTAATTTAAATTATAGACGGAATTATTTATTTGGTAAGTTTCTACCCTATTAAATTAATTCAAATGCTTGTTTATCTTTTAGAAATATGTTGATGGTGGTTTGAGTGACAACCTTCCTGTATTGGATGATGATACCGTGACAGTATCTCCATTTGCAGGAGAACATGATATCTGTCCCCAAGATGAAAGCTTCAATATAATGCAAGTGAATGTGGCGAATACAAGCATTGCAGTAAGTATTTGGTTTTATGTAATGGATTCCATAATGCCTTCTTATATCAAGTCAGAAATCAAAAACTTGTTTTATAAACAAAGTAATGTTATTTTTTTAATGCTTATATCTAATAGTTAGGTAGCAGTGAATTCTGTTCTTGGAAATACACTTCCGTAGCATGTCAAACTAAATTAAATTTCTTCAATCTCTCTTCATTAAATTTATCTCTTTTATTAGAATTTAGAATAATGAAAAATGTCTTTGTTTTTATATGCACATTTTTTGTAAAGATTATTAAAAAATGGATAAAATGATTAGTTAAATGAAATTTTTGAGTTATATTAATAATTAGAAATTAATTTATGGGTGTTGTTTTTTTCAGGTTTCGCCTGGCAATATGTATAGATTTTATAGAATTTTATTTCCTCCTAAACCTGAAATACTTAGCAAAATGTGTGAACAAGGTTTTGATGATGCCTTGAGATACTTGCAAAGAAGACGTAAGCATTTACTTTCGTGTGTCCATACATTGTAATTTTCAAGCTAGTTTTTGTAAAATGTTTTTCTTTTTAAATTTTTATTAATTCATCTTAAAAATATGGAATTCGAAATTATTTATTCTGAGGAGAGCAAGTGGAAATTTTCTTTTGTACATGCTTGATTTTTAAAATGTAGTTTGTGTATTGCACTTTTACATTCTTTACTAAATCATCTTAATGAAATTAATTATTAGCAGTATTTGAGTGGTTTTATCTACTCTTTGTCTTTTAACTGTCGTGCATTGTACTAAATTAGAGTGTGAATATCAGATAAATTTTTTTTCCCTTCTTAAATTATACAAAGTAATTGGTTATCTAGTTAACTGAATAATAAAAAATTCTGGGAATAATTGGACATAACTTGGATAATTAGAGCTCTATTATATCATATAGTCTCCTTTATGAATCTTTTTTACCATGACTCCTTATACTGATAAATATTTTGTTGTCATAGATATATCTATGAGTTTTTTTTACGTTCTGTTTTAAAGGAAGTAGTATAGAATTAGCAATTAGGAAGTAGTTTAGAACTAGCAATTAATTATTTGTTTCTTAAATTCATATTGATTTTCAGATTTTTTGTAGGTATCATATCTTGTACTAGATGCTTAGGCGTTAAATCTGTAGTCAAAATACAACAAAAATCTGAAGAGGACTCTGGAAATGAGCTTACGAAACTGGAACATGAATTTGATGGATGTGAGGATTGTAAGAAAAAGAGACAAAAGGCCAAAGCCAGCAGCTTACCTGATCAAGTTGTATCAGGTACATTAATAATCTAATTGTTTAAATTTGTTTTTTTATTATTTTTTTCTTTAAATAATTGACATTCACACAGTGTTTTATAATTTCTTATTGTTAAGTAAAATAGCAGAACATGGTTTCTCAATTGATATTAAATATCACTAAAATTTCAAAACAATTGCGTCATAAGATTTATTTGATTCCAGTTAAGTGTTATGATATATTAAAAATTTTGTGTGAAATTCAATGTTTCAAGCATGATGCTGACATATATTGAACAAAATAAAATATTTATCTGGTGCAAAATTATTCTTTGTTAAAGAATATTTTTCTAAGATATATATTTTCGTATAAGTTTTGATAAAAATTTTTAATGACTGGCATTCGTTAATTTAAACAGCTATAAAATAATGTATTTGTCATAGTGTTTATATTTTTTTTAAAGTTTATTTTCAATTTTAACCTGAAATACTTGTAGAGGTTGTAAGTAACTTTATTTATTGATTGAATTTTTAAATTTTATTTAAAAATTTATATTTTAATGCAATATTGGTTCTATTCTATTCTATATTTCTATTAAAATTTTATTATATTGAAACTGAAATAAGGGTTTTAAATTATGCATAGTCAGCAATAATGTAATGCTTGAAAAAGTTATAATGAAACATAATAAATTTTCTTTTTAGTATTGAATTCAGTTTTCTGAAAATGTTTTGATTATTTATTTCATTTTTCTACAAATGTTTCATTATTTATTTTTTAGCTATTCAAGATGCTTGTGACCAAGTGAACAAAGGCCTTTACAATTATCTGTTTAATAACAGATTCATGAAACTTGTAAAATTAATGGGAATGCCCTATACCTTGTCTTATGATGTGTCTATTGCAATATTTATTAAGTAAGTTTAAATTATTTTTTATATTTAAAAATGGAGTTATCCTTTGTAAGAGCTCAAATTTTTAATCTCAAAAATTGTGTTACTTTGTATTTTTAGGATTTTGCACTTGTTACCAGATTTTAGACAAGAGTTACTTAATAAATTCCAAGATGTTATTGCTCTTATAAAACAGCTTCTTACCAAATTGGAGACAAAGAACATTTTGTACCGTGCCATGTAAGTACAGTCTTTTTTTCAGTAAATGGTACTATATTTTATGTTGTGTAAATTTCTCCTTTTTATTTATTTCAGTTCATATTTCTCTCCATTATGCATGTCTATCTTATGAGCCTTTAAGCATCTTTCAGCTCAATTCTTCTTTATTAATATTTTCCTTTGAATTTTAATAAAGATTATTTTTTGTCTCTGATAAGTAATTGTTTATGCAACATTTTTCTTTTATTTCATACATTTGCTATGATTCATTTCAATTTTCTTGGAATCCATTACGCACGTTTGTCTTTTCGAGTTCTTAAGCATGGTTTAGCTCCTATTTTTCTGTTATCAATATTTTCCTTTTGAATTTCAATGAAGGACAGTTTTTTCCTCTGATAAGTGATTGTTAATGCATGATTTTTATTTCATGAATTTATGGTGATCCATTTCATCTTAGAATTAAAGTTCGTTGCTATTAAAATTCTACATTTCATATTTCAGTTACAGGTATTGTGAGTGTTTGCTCATTAACTTAAACTGTAAATGAAATAATAATTACTCTTAAAAGTATATTTGTTAAGAGAAAATTCATCATTTACATTAGAAATAATAAATTTGTTTTAAGTGAAACTTTATAATCAAAATTTTTAAACTAATATAAAAATATGTTTTTGAAATTTGCATAATTTTCCATTGAAAATATCAAATTAATTTGAAACTCATCACATTCTCTAAACATGAGACTTTAAATATGAAACATTTGAATCGAAAAGAAAACATTCATTGCAATTTGATTATTCAAAATGTAATTCCAATTTTCCAATTGAAAATTAAATTGTTTATTAGTGAAATATTTAACTCTAGTGAAATGGTTCATTTGTTCTGACATTTCCAAATTTGTGTCCTGTTTCAATCTAATCTATCCATTTTTATTTAAAGTTGTTTAATTTGGTTTTTATTTTGAATTTTCTTAACTTTTAGAGAATATATCCAGCTATGCAAGAAGCTTTCTGAATCAGTTATCAGTAGTCTGCTAGTGACATTGTCCGTTATTTTATTTTGAATCTAATTAGGATTCAAAACACTTAACTACTATGTAGTTAATTGAGGTCATGAATTAATAGTGTTTGTCTTTTATTCTTTACCTTGATTTCTTTTTGCGAATTTAAGTAAAATTTTAATTTGTTGTAAAAACTCTCATCAAATAAAGTAGTTTGAATTCTATACAAAATATGTATTTATATTCAATAGTTTTGTTTTTTTAAAAGTCCAACATTTTGTTTATGTTTTATTATTGATATTTTGATGAGTTGTATTTTATCTGCATGAATGGCTTTTGTCAATTGCAGACAGTTTTTATTTATTTTTATTTTTTAATTAAGTCTGTGTCATGTAAAAGGCTTTTTTTTATTTTAATTAATTTTTTTAAGTCTGTGCATTCTGGCATCTTTGAAACCAGCTTTAAGCTAATTGTTAATACAGAAGCCAACTGTGTTAGTTGATGATCTAATAAATCAAAAATCAGGCCATGTGGAAATAGTGCTTTTATCTTTTCTTTTAAATGGTGGTTGGTGTATGTATATTCTAGTAAAATGTTTATTTCTAATATTTTGCTGTTAGTAACATGCAATTGATGTAGGATTATTATTTATGTTATATGTATTATAGAGATGCAAATTAGTCTCATAATTTTGTAGTCCAGCAAGTTTTTACTATTTTTTATGAGGAACATATCAATATTTTTTTTAAAATTTTATTATTTTATTCTGTGCTCTGTTCGAAACAAGTTTTGAAGAAAATCTCGTGTAGTAAAGAAACTTTTTATGGAAAGTAGAAAAATATTAGGGCTTCTTTATATATTAAACATAATGCCATTAAACCCTTTATGTTATTTACGTCTCATGCTAACTATTTTTTGTTATTATCATAATGTTACATAAAGATTTATTTTCCTAATTGTGAACGATAAGCTTGAAGCTTTTGCTTATCTACACTACATTGAGATTTACAAATTCCACATTTTAATTCCTTTTTGCGCAATTGAATAACTAATTTTTATTTATGATCGCATTTTTTACAATTTGCACACTACAACTTGTATTCATGGGATTTATTTCTCATAATTCATATTTTAGTTATTAATATTCCTACTTGGCTGTTTTGTACGGACATGGTTGAGAAATCACATACTGCAATACGTTTTCACATGATTTATGAATGATTTTCTTTCAGTACTAATACTATACACTGTTTATAAATCATGCACTATCAGTATTAATTTTTATAATGAAGAATCGTGTTGCAGATTGAATGGTTTTGAGTAAAACTGTAAGCAATTTCCTGAGATATATTAATCAAGGGATCAGATAATATTGTGTCAAGTGAAGAATTTCTACCCTATTTTAAGAATTTTTGTTTTGTTTATTTTTAATTTTTTTTTTTTTTTTAAGAATGACGTTAATTTAAAATAAGACATCTTTCATTTATTTAGGCAAATTCAATTTTTAAACGTTTTATAAAGTAATGTTAATATTTTATAACCTCGATTCCCTTAGAAGTTGAATTTCCTGATTCTGTTTAAAACCTTTGGTACAATTTAAAGTTAAAAGCTGAGTTTAGTTATTTCACTTACTTTGAAAGTGTGTTAACATTTCCTCTTGATTTTAGGTTCTCTTGTGAACTTTCAATCACTGAGTTTAATTATTCTGAGGAAAAAGTTGATCCTATTCAATCTGGTCTACCTCACAGAACCACCATAAAAACTGAAGAAGAAAGAGTACCTAAGAGAAAGTTTTCAATTAGACGTGCTTTGAGCGCTCAAATAGTTCCTAATGTAGAGCCACGCCAGCAGCGAAAATCTTATGCAGGCTTTCCTAATAGTGCACAGCAACCTGAAGTGCCTCAAGTTCGCCGTAAATCTTTAAGTGAAGTCATTCAACCAGAGCGCGTGATAAGAAATATGAGGTTTGGTTTTACAGTCGGTGTCATGCCCGACCTCTCGTCCAACGACAAACACGCTGAGCTTTTCAATTCCTTGAAGTCTTTAGGTGATGAAGACAATGAGCTGAACATCATGGAACTTGCAAAGACAGCAATTGGAATGCAACAAGAATCCATCCACCAGCATTGTACAAATATGAATTCCCAAACTGATGAAAATATCAGCAAAGCGCTGGTGGTACCTGATAGTAATCCTCTTATGAGCTATTGTTATATGGATGAAGATAAAACCATTAAAATTAATGAAATCTACAATGTCACTGATGCCGACTCAAGTCTAGTCTTGACCGATGAAGAAAGGTTGCTGAATAGTGAATTGGAATGGGAAAACAATTGGGTCAACCCATCTGAATTTAAAACTGGCTATGATAGGTCTTTTGTAGATTCTTTAGACGATCACGAATTTGATTATAGCGATAATGAGTGTGATATAACGGGTAGTGATGTTTTTCTTGAGACCAAAGAAGATATTTCTATGGAATCTCATGAGGAGGAAGCTGTCACTAGGCGTCAGAGAAAAATGGGGGTGGCTGTAACGAACATTGCGGAATTGAAACTCACGAAACCCCATAGAAAATCTTCGTTTGTTATTATGAACCAGGAAGATGTTGATATTAGTAAGCCGCGTCGAAAAACTTCGTTTGTTATATTGAAATAAGAAAAGTATTTTATATTTATTTTGAAAATAAATTTTTTACGCTACGATGCCATTTTTTAAAAAGATCAAAATTTGTAGATAAAAATATTTTAGTTAATGATTTAAAGGCTAGTTTTGATTTATTTATTTATTTAAGTTTAATAAGTTAAGATTTTTTTTAAAATTATTAATTTATCATTACCTCTTTTACTTTTCTTGTCTAAATTAAAGGTTATTTATACTTTAATGATATGACAGAGTCACTGTGTAGTTTCTTGTCTTATGTGATAGCTTTAAGAATTTCATCTGTATGTTGTGTTCAAGCAATGTGTGTTGATGTATTTTTCATTAAACATGTTTTTATTTATGAGCCTATATGTTGTAATTTATTCTTATATTATACTATGGGTACAACTATCATCTCATTTTTTTTCCATTGACATTTGACTAGCATGATCTCATTTTGTGCCATTTGTATTGAGCTGCGAGTGTATTTAAACTTTCCTGTTTTCAATGTTGAAGTCTTTGTCATGTTATTTTGCTTTGTGAATAAAATTTTATGAAGCTTTAATGCATTGTTTCTTATTGTTTTGCTCTGTATCAAATAAATATGGTATGTTTTAAATTTCTAAGATATTTTAGTCGAAATTACGTCATTCTAAAATGTGGAATATAGGTTGGAAAATTTTTATATATAAATGTGGAATATATATAAGGTAAAATGAAGTAGTTGGGGGGCCATGGGTCAACTAAATATTAAAAAAGGTGATTAAGGAATTGTCAATCGCCACCAGATTGCTACTCGTTTTAACAAAGATGCTCTCTGTGCCACAGTAAAATGGTCGTTAATAGAGGTTGGTTGTTCTTAGAGGTTACCTTTGACTTTAAAATGTTATTGGAAGTACCTGATTTTTTGCTAGCAATTTGAATTTTACTAAGTGTCATTTTCTTGGTTTGGAAATGCCACTTATGTTGGCGCCATGAAAACCGTATCGCTGAATAAAATTTAGCGTCAATAAAACCTACCCCTACTAATGTAACCGTAAAAACTATTTTAAATAAAGAATTATGTTTTTGTTTAAGTTAGCACTTAATTCATATAATCAAAATTAGTTTACTTTCAAAAAATGGGAGGTTTTTTTAAGATTCTTAATTTGTTTCCTTAAATAATATTTTTTCTTTCTAGTTGACAAAACACAACTAAATCATTGATAGCATCGTCTTAAGTGCACTACTGTAACATGAGGTTGTCAATCTCTTTCACTGATCCTCAAAAAGAGCTCTAAATAAGGGCCGCTCACAAATATTTTGAATACATTTGAATCGACTCATTTGCTTTGTTAGTATTTTTATTTTTATAATTTTTTGAGAATCTTATGATGTTTACCATATGTTGAGAAAAACTTTCAAAATAAGTGCCCTACATTATCAATGTCAACAGATTTTAAATCCTTTAAAAATTAAAATTTTTAGAAAAGTGGCCACATGATCTAAAAAGTAGTCACATTTTAAAATGCTATAAGTCACACCCACTGAGCAATAGCAAAATTTTTCAATTTTGCCCTTTAATATAGAACAGTGGTTACCAACTGGCGGCCCATGAAGGCTTTTTTTTTGTGGTCCGCGAACTAAAATATATTAGTTGCCACTTTTTTACGGATAATTTTCGTAAAAGATCTACATGGGCTTATAATATTTATCTTTTGTTTTTCAAAAAAAAAAAAAAAACCTAATTTCTTCGTTTCTGTGAAATTTATCATACAAACGGGGCAAAAAAATTTCTTTCTCAGGTTTTGCATCCAAGAAAAGATTTATTCTAACACAAAAGTAATAGTGTATGTTGCTCTTTTTTATTTCCTTTATTTTTTTGTATTTTGTGAATATAATGTAGCATGTGCGTATCAGAAATTTTCTCGAAGACATTCTCCGATTTAACTTTTTGAAACCACTCATTTTGGACGAAATTATTTACATTTGTAAGTTTTAAAACACATAAAGGGGGTAATGAATATCATGTTTTGATTAAGTTGCGGCCTGCCATTTGACTGGTGTTTTTAATTGCGGCCCCTGGTTTCATGTAAGTTGGAAAACCCTGATATAGAACATTTTTTCTCAAAGGTTTGAAATGAAATGGCATTCATTTGAAAAAGATGTTTTGTAACACCGCTTGCACAATCTAATGTCACCATACCCTCCACCCACTTTTAGGTTACAAGAAGCTAATTTTGCAATAAAAATGTATAGAAAACTTTATGTTGTTAGTAAATAGAAGTTCAGTTCGTTTAGTTCTAGGTTTTTTTTCTTTTTTGTATGTATAAGCGCACTTTCACATTTATATGCATTTGGATTGTTTTATGAAACAAGTATAATGAAATTAGATTAAAATGATTTATTCAAAAATGCCTTGCTAAAGACCACATTCTCAAAGTTATGTTTCATATATTTAAACCATTTGCAACTCAGCTAACAATAAATGGTCCAAAAACGTTATGGTTAAAGTTTTCTGTTACTTTTAACATGTGTACGTTAAATGAACTTATACACTCAAAATTATGTATTGCATCTGTCAAGACTTGTAAAACAAGAAATGATGAAGCCGAAGAAATAAATTTTTGTCATTTGAATCGAATAAGATCTTAATTTTTTTCGTCTCTTTCTGTCTGATGCTTCAAACTATCCCGAAGTTTTCAAACAATAAATTTTGAACATTAAAAAAAGATTCATTGCGTAATTTGAAGATTTTTTTCTTTCAATTTGACATGGGGGCAAATGAATGATATAAAATTCTACAACCAACAAACTACTATCTGCTGACGTTTTAATTTCAGACCGGGAAAATATATATAAAAGCAGGAAAACAATGATACAATTAGTTCCTTCTAGTGTGTTTGGAATTTTTATTTATTTTTTGTGTTTTCTGCATGTACTCTTCAAGGATTATGTGGTTATTACACTGAGAGTATGTTTAATAATAATCAAAATTTTCCTTGTGACGTTCATTGGCAGGGAATGTTTACGACCTTTTGTCAACAACACATGCGCATCTTCCTTATATTTTTTTGGGAGGGGAGGGAGAATATTCACGTTGTCTTTGAGCCACGTTTCTTGGTAATTTTGAGTAGAGCATTAAAATAGGACATGAAATTTGTATCGCTGTTTGAAAAAACGAAGGGTATCTGTACTGTATTATATTAACGCTAGAAAGACGAATTACTATTTAGGCCTCTATCGTTTTTTGTTGTTCCCGAATACGAAAAATATTTTACTGAAAAATGTTGATTTCTGACTTTTCATAATTTGATTCAATTTAAGTACTTATTTAATTATTCCTGTGTAGGGAATGTGTGTATATATATACCTTATACCTAGAATGACAGAAAGGCCCAGAGTGGCCATTTAAGTATTTTGGTAGGTCCCATAATCCTAGGTAGGTTTGGGTGTAAAGCTCCCTTTGGTAAGTATAAGGTACACCAGTTTCGTTAGAAAAAGTGTACTTCATATATCTACCCTAGCAGCAAAATAACCGGGGCCAATATTCATGAATCTTGGCTCAGTACGGGTTCAAAGGGCCTCTATTTTTCCAATATTGGCCCTTTATAGAATTTTACGATTCAACCGATATTTTACTGCCACTTTACAACCGATATCGGTTCCATATAGAATTTTCAGATTCACCCGATATTTTACAGCCACTTTACAAACAATATCGGTTCCATATAGAATTTCTTCTAGAACATGCACCGAGCCAATTTTGAACCCAAATGGGGCCAAAGTAAAATTGTTGTTAGGGTACTTATTATTTATAAAGAAAAGGAAACTTAATTATCCACTAAGCTAATTTTTAAGTATAATAGAAAAGTCTGCGTTTTGTTTAATCATATACTTACGTTAATCAAATCGAATACCATAGAGATTTGATAATCAAGTCTCTAAAATATTTTTTATTAAATTATGATTATATATCGGGATTTTTAATATCTAATTGATCTACGCACAAACAATCTTGGAAGAGCCACACTGACCCCTTCAGACTTTCTAGGTATAACGCAATGTTTAGTCTTTCTAGTGTTAAAGATGAATACGAAGTATAAAAGTAAAAATGTAGTTCTAAAAAAAAGGAAACTATCTGATCGTTTCGGTACTTTTAAAGTTGGTCAAAAGTAATTAAATATGGTCTTGCGTTTGTCATTTTCTGTTAGACACGACATGCGTTGTCCGACAGTATCTGCTGTAAAAACGATCCTAGATATGATCACATTCTTAGTGTACAGTGCGGAAAAAAAAAAGAAAAAAAAAAAAAAAAAACNAAAAAAAAAAAAAAAAAAAAAAAAAAACCCACGCTGAATAATCGGATCATCCCATAGTAGGACTTTTTGGTTTGAGGGGAGGGATCTCAAATATGCTAATTACTTAGTGCAGACGATATTTTAAGTTAGGAAATCGGACACATAAGCGTAATTTCTCTGAATAAGCATATCTTTTTTTCGACGGATTTGGATTTCTAATCCCCGAGATTTATGGGAGATTCCATAAACCTGGGACACTCAATATCAGGGAGGAGCGTGGTCTTATGTTTGTTCCCGTTAATCTTAATTAATAATATTTTTCGTATTTCACCATATCTCGAAAAAATTTTAAGCGAATTGAAAAATATTTTATTCAATTATAAAGTTTGTTTATCCAAAGATAATTCTATGCAAAAAATTATTTTTAATAATTATTTAGCATTTTTTTTATTAAATTTTTTATTAGTTGAAAATTTTTAAATTGTAAGGTTTAAAGTTTTTGTATCATTTTAAAGAGTAAATTTTACCTGGTCAAATGCAAAATTTGAGTTAAATCTGTCCAATAGTTCCTAAAAAATCGATTTTTAGAAAAATCGTAAGTTTATGAAAGTTGAATGTTTTAACTCATTTATGTAAAAATATAAATTTTTCATATAAAATTAAAAAAACCAAATTATATTTAGGGCGATAACTGCAAAATTAGTTAAATAATCGATTTCCTAATGTTTGCGTTTTTGAAATGTATTTAACTGAACAATAAAAAAAAGTTGAAAAAAAGATATTAAATTGCTGCAAAACTGATGAGGTTTCCCTACTGTTTTAATTATTCATATACTTTCCGATGCTAATTTTAGTTCTTATTCCCTTACTTTTCATGTTTAAAATTTAGAGAATAACTACGCAGACACTGCCTAGTTGGTTGGGCGTTGGGCTCATGTCTTAAGAAATCGTGAGTTCTATCCCCGCCTACAGACTTCTCCTTTAGTAAAGGGTGACTGGTGCTCATGAAATCTGTCGGGTCACTAAGTCTTCCATGATCCTATGGAGGTAATGAATTGGAGATTGATCGTTCTTTTGTTCTAAATCACGATTACGGTCTAATTTACGATCTGTGGATGTATGAATATGAATGGGCTCGCCCTATAAACGGTCTTTGATGTACGTGTGTGGAAGAAGTCGAATTCTTGGCCATAGATGGCGCCACTGATAAACAAGAAGAAGCGCCTTTTGACTTAATGGCATACGACAAGAACAGAGAATAATTATCGAAATTATCTACTTGAATTTTATTTATAGTGACCTAGCTGAAAATTTGTCTGAATATTTGTTGCAAAAATAGAAATAAATTTTCTCGAAATGTCATTTTTAAAAAATTTATAAATTTCTAAGTGTTCCAGTGAAGTAGGAATTTTCTTAAGTTGCAAATAAATCGCTGAGAATTTTTTTCAATTTAAAAAATTGTATTTTCTTATGTGATATTTTCTTGCTATCTGATGATCTGAATTCTCCCCAAAAATACTGGTTTTTGGCAGTATTTTTACCGTATTTTTTTAAAGTTCAAATTTTTTGTAAAGAATTTACTTATTTTAATAATAATTAGGATATAGGAACATTTTTAAAGTTTCTGCAATTGAATTGAATGAATTTTTTTAAATTTCTTTTCTATGCAATTAAGTATTCGAAATTTGATGCATTCCATTTCAACTGCATTGAGAAAAAACTTTGATAGCATGTTTTAACATGTAATTTTTTTAAAAATCAAGCCTGGTTTTTGCTAAAATAATACTACAATATATTTAAATGAATATTTATCAGTTTTTAGCAACGTCTGTATACAAACAAAACAAAATTAAAAACCGTTGTACGTCAATACACGAGTTGGTTTCTTTGCTCTTTATCAATCTTCACGGGATCTGGTGGGAAGAAGTTTGTTTTATTTGCACTTTATTACCTCAACGTTCTGTACATTAATCAGATATTTTTTAAAGTTTTATCGCTCAATAGAAGGTTCTTTCAAGGACGGATGTTGTCAATCAATAGAAGTGACAGAAATTTTTTCCTCTATTTTGTTGTTTCTTTAAAAATTGAAAGAAATTTCGATAAATGTAAATATATGTTTTTACAGCCACGTTTCATAAAGCTTAGAAATACTATTATTTGAGACTCTCTAATAATCTGTAAATTTGATTCATGACGTCATTTTATTTTAAGAGAAGACCCCTTTAAAATAATAATAATAAATGTGCATGGCATTCCAACTCTTTTAAATGGCTTACCTTTTAGTGCAGCACTTGAATGCTAAGTATTACGAGTGTTATTCAAGTTTTCGATATCGGTGGGCGTAGATACAGTCAAAATTTTTTTTTTAAATTGTAGCACTTATTGGAAAAGGCTTTGAGTTGAAACAAAATTAAGATGACCGATCAGTTTTTTTTTTTTTTTTTTAAATTATAACCGTCTTTGAACAGCAGACCAATTTTGGGTTTACGACTACTTATGTTCAACTCCGTAGCCTTGTAATTTTGAACCCAATTTAGGAGACAAGGGAACTCCTGGATCGGTATAGTTCGTTCACCAGGAGTTGGCACTTGGCTCCACCTCCTCAGACGGAGAGTTCACTTCAGCGCGGGAATATCTCAGCGCTTGAAAATGAGACAACCCTTAATGCGCTCCAAAGGCTAAGAGAAAATTCTTTTTCAGTCACTTACTTTGCTTTATCATCTGCTATTATACCTTTCGTTACTTTATCTAATTAAATATATTTAATTTAAGAACTGCTGTTTTCCTAGCAAAATGTCTCAAAAAGGGCAAGCTATTTACTCAAAAGAAAAAAAAATCAAATTTATGAAATAATTAATGTTAAAAAAGATTCGAAATGAAGATTGCGAAATGAATATTTTTGTCATTAGATCTCCAAATAGAAACCTTGCTCAAGATTGTTCACATCCTTCTCCCTAAAATAGCGAAATAGTATAGTCGGAAAACACCTATGAGGGCGGAGCCAACTCCTGGTGAGCGAAATATATCCCCAGAGGTATGATTTGTTATGAGAACATAGAGGACTTTGTGACTCGACAGATTTAACTTGTATTAGTCACCATTTACTACATGAGGAGTCTTCAGCCGGTGGGGATCGAACCTACGACCTCTTGGGCATGAGCCCAGTGCCCTACCAACCAGGCTGTCCCGGCCCCCGATCAGCTGTTTTTGGTAGGCCACTAATAAATTAAATTTACTTAATCAGTAAAAAAATCGTTATGCTAATACAAGCAATTTTGCAACAAAGCANATTTAAATTTTTTAAATTGTGGTTTGTCGATTTCCCTTTTCTTTTTGAAAATCAGTTTAATAATATAATACAAATGAAAATCTATTATTACTTTTAATATTACTGGCCTTAAAAATTTTTTTTAAAAAAGGGTACCGTGTAGCCTTAAATGGCTTACCTTTTAGTGCAGCACTTGAATTCTAAGTATTACGAGTGTTATTCAAGTTTTCGATATCGGTAGGGGTAGATACAGTCAAATTTTTTTTTTAAATTGTAGCACTTATTAGAAAATTTTTTCAAAACTAGGACTCCATAAGCTTTTTTAGTAATGTTACGCATTAAATTTAGTAAACGTAACTGGGAGTCTGCAAATTTTTTAGTAACGTTACTACATCAAATTTAGCAAACATTCTATGTTTACTAAATTTAATGCAAAACGTTACTAAAATAACTGGGATTCCGTAACATAAAACTTAGTGAACATAAATAGGATTCCGCAAACTTTTTTTAGTAACGCTACTACATCAAATTTAGTAAACATTCTATTTTTACTAAGTTTAATACAAAACGTTACTAAAATAACTGGGATTCTGTAACATTAAACTTAGTGAACATAAATGGGATTCCGTAAACTTTTTTAGTAACGTTACTACATCAAATTTAGTAAACATTCTATGTTTACTAAGTTTAATACAAAACGTTACTAAAATAACTGGGATTCTGTAACATTAAACTTAGTGAACATAAATGGGGGATTCCGTAAACTTTTTTAGTCACGTTACTGCATCAAATTTAGTAAACATTCTATTTTTACTAAGTTTAATACAAAACGTTACTAAAATAACTGGTATTCTGCAACATTAAACTTAGTGATTCCGTAAATTTTTTTAGTAACGTAACGTAACTGCATTAAATTTAGTAAACATTTCATGTTTATTAAGTTTAATGTCGTAACGTTACTAGAAAGATTTATGGAATTTCAGTTTCCTAGCGATTTTCCGTTTTTCTTTGCAAATTATACATTGTATCCACCGATATCAGAAGAAAACCGGAATGACACTAGTCAGGTGTGGTGTTCAAGTATTTCACTTGGGTATGCCATTTTAATGAGTTGAAATGCCCTTTTTTTATTAATATTTTATTGCGATCTGCTTTACAATAAAGAGATGTTATAAATCAAATTTCTAGAAAATTTGCCAATATAAGGGTGTGCTATATAAATTTTTTACTAAGTCCCATTAGTTGATGAGCAAAAGATGAATTAAAACCTTACTGTTACTGATGTGATATGGATTGGTTCTTATAAATTGGCTTAATTTCTGATTAAAGGTTTCTTCTGATTTCTATATGCTTTGAGTTAAAACAAAATTAAGATGACCGATTGGTTTTTTAATTTTTTTAATTATAACCGTCTTTGGACAGCCGACCAATTTTGGATTTACGACTACTAATGTTCAACTCCGTAGCCTTGTAATTTTGAACCCAATCCTGAAAACAAGGAAACTCCTTGATCGGTATAGTTCGTTCACCAGGAGTTGGCACTTGGCTCCACCTCCTCGGACGGAGAGTTCACTTCAGCGCGGGAATATCTCAGCGCTTGAAAATGAGACAACCCTTAATGCGCTCCAAAGGCTAAGAGAAAATTCTTTTTCAGTCACTTACTTTGCTTTATCATCTGCTATTATACCTTTCGTTACTTTATCTAATTAAATATATTTTGAATTTAAAAACTGCTGTTTTCCTAGCAAAATGTCTCAAAAAGGACAAGCTATTTACTCAAAAGAAAAAATATTAAATTTATGAAAAGATTCGAAATGAAGATTGCGAAATGAATATTTTTGTCATTAGATTTCCAAATTGAAACCTTGCTCAGGATTGTTCACATCCTTCTCCCTTAAATAGCGAAATAGTATCGTCGGAAAACACGTGATGAAGGCGGAGAGACTCCTGGTGAACGAAATATACCCCCAGAGGGATGATTTTTTGTGAGAACATGGAGGACTTTGTGACTCGACATATTTAACTTGTATCAGTCACCATTTACTACATGAGGAGTCTTCGGCCGGTGGGGATCGAACCTACGACCTCTTGGGCATGAGCCCAGTGCCCTACCAACCAGGCTGTCCCGGCCCCCGATCAGCTGTTTTTGGTAGGCCACTAATAAATTAAATTTACTTAATCAGTAAAAAAATCGTTATGCTAATACAAGCAATTTTGCAACAAAGCAGAGCTCTATTTAGATAAAGAGACAATAAAAAAAATAATATTCTTCTTTATTGTAATACATCACAAAATTATCCTTTTTCTTCTGAACACAATTTTCATTACATATTCATAATTTATTTTGGAATCTTAGAGATAGCTTTTTATTATACATTTCCAATATCACGAATACTCCTAGTAAGAAACTTAGCCAATTTTTAACCCTTCGGCCCGAATAGGTGTCACTTTTATACATATATTTTTCCTGACGCTCTAAATACAAGTAAAAATATGTTTTTTTATTTTTAATTGTAAAAAAAAGTTTAATAGTTACTAAAAAATCTGTCAGAATCTCGAAATTATTTTTGTTTTATAATATAAAATCCAAAAAAAAAGTAGTTTGAAAATCTTTTTTTTTTATTCAGATTCAAAAATTTATCAATAATTGATTTTGTAAATTAAAGAAATTTCAATGAAGAATTATTGTTTCTTTTAGATAAGTAATTGCAAATTTTAAAAATTATTCTTTGGAAGTGAGTCAGGTTTGGAAAATTTTACCTTTTACATGAAAAGTGACACTGGTGTCCGATGCTGTAATTCATAAATAAATGTTATTTAAATGCTGAATGCGACCTTTTCCACCTAATAATACAGAATTTTTCACTTATTAATACAGACCTAAATTAATACAGAATTATGAAAAATATGTTTCATAAAAATTCTGCGTCAAAAGATTAGATCACATTATGAAATATGAAAGAAAAAGTGAAGCAAAATTATAGGATTTCAATAATTAGGTGTTTAAACGCTTTTTCTTTTATTAATTAGACATTTAAAAACATTGCTTCGTAAAAAAAATTAAAAAAAAAGCAGAATTATAGGATTTTGATATGAATGATTATTGTGAAATTAAGTGATTAAATGTAAAAAACGTATATAAATTTTTAGTAATATTTGAAAATTAGCATTTATGCCCGCGTCACTAAATTTTTCATTTCTTTATTTTGTTGAATTAAATAAAAGAAGCAGGAAAAAATTTCATAGAATGCACAATGGGAAAAAAAAAACAAATTAAAATGTCATGACGTATTTTAAAAACCAGTTAATTTTAATAATCTTTTCTTCTCTTACTATTTATGTTCGCGTAAATTTTACGTCATGCAGTTGAAAAAGTCTTCAATTACATATTAAATCTTGTTAACAACACATTTGTCTGTCCCAGAGTAATAAATAAATAAGGAAAATATGTAAAGCAAACTATTCAAATTATTTTATAAGGTGTTTTAAATTTTTTTTTGACAAATTTTAATGGTTGACTCATGTTTGTCTTTTACCGCTACTCAGTTAGCTATTTTTCTTTAAAAATTTTTGAACGGTTTCTTTTTTCCACTGAACTAATAAATTTGTTTGTTTTACTGCAGGAATTGCAACCGAAACCCTTTTGCACACAATTTCTATCAAACATATTTTCACACTTTTCGCATTATTTTGTATTTATTTAGGCCCAAATAAGTAAAAAATGTTATATTTAGCATTTTAATTATTTATAGTTATGAAATACAGCATAAAACACCATTGCCTTCTTTTGGGTTAAAGGTAAAATCTGACGAACATGTTCATCTTCCAAACAATAAGTGCATTTATTTGCAGTTGTTTTGATCTAAGAGAAATAGTTGGTCAACATTGATATTCATTTAAATTTTAAAATCAGTTATGGATACATTTTTGAATATGAATGAAAAAAAAATTTCAAACTTTTTTTCGATTTTATATTTTTGTACAAATATAATTTAATATAGTACAATTATAATCCAACAGATTTTTTTAGTAAATATTAGTCTGTTTTTTTAAAATTAAAAAATAACCAAAATATATTTTTGCTTGTAATTCGAGAGTCAGGAAAGAAAAAAGATATAAAAAGGACACCGCTGTTTCATCTACGTCAAAGCCCGTTTTCTCATTTTTATGTAATTATTCAATGCATAAATGTATAGACATTTTCTTAAAAGTGTTAAAAGTTTTTCGTAAATTTCAGGCTTTTTTTTATTAAAACTCTCGTTACCTTTAAATGTGTTTTCTGAAAATAGTATTCTTGATGTTTGCCGACAAGATACACTTTTAAAAAAAATTTTTTTTTTCCCAACCGATTGGCTTAGACATTTATCAACATGAATTATGGTAATGTAGTTTTACATGAAAGTACAATTTATTTTATTGCGTTTACAATTATTCATTAATTAAATGATAAAATAAATTTTGTAAAAAAAACTGTGTTTATCACTTACTTTATCAAAAATTATAAAAGCTCTAAAAAGATCCTACATACGTACTACATAAGTAATATATATGCTGCTAAATTTTTGAAGTTGTTTAGATCTAAGAGAAACATTTGGTGAACATTGACATTCTTCCAAATTTTAAAAATATATTATTGATACATTTTTGAATATAAATGAAACGAATTTTTTTTCAAACTTTCTTTCTATTTTATATTTTAGAACAATATCAATGTTTAAACTTTCAATCGAAAGAAATATATAGAAAGTTAGAGAAGTTATCCTTTTTCAAAATTATTTGAATTTAAATTATTTGGTAGTATAAAATACATTATTTTAATAAAGCGTCTTTTAATGTTGTTTTATTCCATTTCACTGCCATTCCAAGCATTTTCCAAATTAAATACAAAATCGCGTATTTCCCTAATTTTTTTTAAAAAATTTATAGTGAGAATGATTACCAAGTGACGCAGACGCGAGGCGGCAAATCTTACCTAGAGCCCCTGAATTAGACGAATAATCTTACCAATTGGCAGTATTAAGCTAGGTGAACAGCGAGCAAAATTAAAAAAAAAAAAAAAAAAGAAACTCCTGAATAACGTTTGATCTAATAATATGAAGCAATCTGAATGGTGCGAGGATCTTTGTTTAAATATGCTGTTTAATTTCTCCGGCTGACAAAGTTACGAAATTCGGCAAAATGTTTTTTTTTTTTTAATCAACATACTTTTCCTCGACGGATTCAAACTGTTCAACCTCAAAATATGGAAGCAGCCACAATCTAAAAAGTATGGTTAAAATAGTTTATGTAATAGTTATGTAAATACTTAGATGTAAGTTCCACTTCTTGCCTATTTTGCCTTTGCTACAACTCTAGAACTTTTAAATCAAATTAAAAGAATTTTGCACACAATTGTCTAACTCGTTTGTTCAAAGATGATATAATAGAAAATAGAATTTTTTAACGATTGATTATTTTTATTATTTAAGTAGTGATAGAAAAACTTTTGAATTTAAACGTACAAATTTTTTTTACCGTTTGAAAGATGAAATTTTAAATTAATTCAACCTATTAATAGTCATTGCGTAATAGAGCAAAATTTTGCCATCATCTGAATCGATTTTGAAATTTCACTGTAATCCTCGTAGTTTCCTTATTATTTATTATTTTTGTAGTTATATTTTATTTTGTCATGCATTGAATAATTTTTGGATTAAAAACGTTCATAGTCAACATCGTGACCCTGTACCATTGTTTTATAATTATTCTCGAATTGGATTGATTAGATTAATAAAGAATGTCTGAAATAGATTATCGCATATTTGTACAGATAATTAAATATAAGTTGTCTTGGACTTTATTATTAATTAAATGAAACAGATGAAAGACAAAATAAGTTTAATCTATTTGTCTAGATCAGTTATAAGATAATATTCTTTTATTCTATTAGAATACGATCGATAACGAAATTAAAGAGAGACAAATGAACATGGTGACATTGACAACACGATGACTCATTAAATTAACTTTCTAAGCGAACACAAAAAAATATTAATTGCTGATACCACCACTAGGGTCTCACCAACTCGCAATTATTCCTATTATTGTTTAAAAGGAAAGAAAAAAAATTGGGAAACTCATACACAAAAAATTATAACTATTATTTTTTTTAAGTCTTTTATTATTTTTTTAAATATAGTACATCTGTTTAAAAAATTAATGTTTAAAAATTAATTAATTCTTTTAAATGTATGGTACAAGATTGGGCAGACTCGAGTATGCTAACGAATTTTTAAGGTAGTTTAGCGTTTTTTGGAACAAAATAAATAAATAAAATAAAATAAAAAACAAATAAATATAAATTAAAAATGTAAGTTAAAGTAAGATAAAATTAATTAATAAATATTTATGAATCTTTCGATCGATAAAAATCGATGAAACCGTGTGACATAGTTTAACAGTAATATTAGCTATCTATTAGAATTTAGGTGATATAGTTTGGCAACAATTCAAACATAAATAAAAAATATGTAATTTTACTTTACCCAATTTGTAATTTTGAATTTTAAATAGTGCGTTAATAATAGTAATTTTAAATAGAGTTTTGAAACCTTGAGGCACTGAAGATTTCGAATAACCTAATAGTAATGTTACTATTATTTTAATTATAATAATAACCTTAAATAATCGATGATATCACACCAAAAATTAGCCTTAAATTAATGTTTCGGTGGGAGAAAGTAAAATTCATCACTTGAAAATAATTATTTTAAAAATGCTATTTTCATTCAATGTAAAACGGATATTAGTATTTTAATTTTTAAACCTCTGTAAACTATATTAAATAATTTTATAATGTATAATTTCTATCCGATTTTGCTCTATTTAGCCTTGCTCGATTTCGTTTTAATATTTTCTCTGTGCTACGCGTATGTTTGATTTACAAACATATCTTATTTTAAGAATTAATCTATGTATGCATACAAAATTAATGATTCCTACTTCATATTACAAAAATAACTTTACTGACTCTTATGTCTATCTTATGTTACTGCAATTACAATTTTAGTGCTTCTGCATAACAAAAATAGTGATAATTACTTTACTCCGAGTAGTGTATAAGAGCATTCTAGTTGTTTTACTGCGGCTGGTACTGTCCTTGGCTCTGATTATCTTAGTTGCCACCACCATCTTTGATACTGAGATAAACTTACATTTTTAACAGTTTATAGAATGAATTTTGTTTATTTGTGACTGTAAATTACATATAATTTTGTCACTGTTTCTAGCAGCGTTTGCGACTCATTCTTTACAAGTGTTTTTTCATTCTTTTTGCCTGCCAGCTTTGCTTTTTAATTTAGGCCACTTCTTTTAAGAACTAGCCGGTAGAAACACCTCAAACATTAAGGGTCAAAAAATGTTTATCCATCAAAAATAAATTTATGTTATTACGTTTATTTAGAGAAACTATGTCTTTTTGTGTGTGATGTTGTAAATAATAGTTTTCTCTAAATGATTAACATATATCATATTGCTTGTTATTGCGAGAAATTCGACCATTATATGAGCCGCTCAGAGGCCAATGCGGTTAAGTCCATTTTTTGATATTTTCTGATTTTTGGAAATTTTGATGAAATAAATGAAAATCTTCTTAGTTATTAAAGGATTTACTCGTTGGTTACTTTTTTCTAGGTTAGACAGCCCTTTTTTTAATAGCTTCTGAATATATTGTGTAATAATTTCAGAAGCCATTGTGAATAAGTCCACTTTTTGTCAATATTTTTTTACATAATTTTCTTATCTTTTTCAGCTGCCAAAAGGTATAAGTCCTAAAATTTTTAAGATGCTGTCATTATTTCAATAAATGTTTACGTTTTTATTTAGACATCCTGTACATATCTTGTTTTTTTTTTTTCTGCAGAGTTTACACCTCGAAAAAAGACTTTATACACTTTTCTAATTAAATTATTAAACCAAGAATTTTAAAAACTAATGTATCAAAAAACATTAATTTTCTCAATTTTTTTGTTTTAGACTTAACCGCATTGGCTTCTGAGCGACTCATATATATCAAAAGTTTTTCAGATAGTTGCGCTTTTTTTTAAAAAATTTTGTATCATGTTTATAAAATTGTTTGATTCCTGAATTTTAATACGCAATTATTCGAAATGTTTAAAAATCAGATAATGAAAATATCGTTTGCTCTGAATAATTAACGAATATCATAAAGTTTGTTATTGTGAGAAATTTTACCAACAGTATATCAAAAGTTTTTCAGATTGTTACGCTTCTTATTTTGTATCATGTTTGTAAAATTGTTTGATTCCTAAATTTTAATACGCAATTATTCGAAATATTTAAAAATCAGATAATGAAAATATCGTTTGCTCTAAATAATTAACGAATATCATATTGTTCGTTATTTTAAGAAATTCTACCACTATAGATCATAAGTTTTTCAGATTGTTAAGCTTTTTATTTTATCTGATGTTTACAAAATTGTTTGATTCTTAAATTCTAATGCGTATTTTTGTTAGAAACACTTAAAAACCCATATTCTGAAAATATCAAATAAAATATTTTTCTAAATTTCAGAGATAAATAAGTGTATAGACCCTTTATCTATCTTTCCGAGATATAAGAGCATATATTTAGAGTCCCTTCAGACTTTGTCAGTCGAGTTCATTTCTAAAAATAAATTCAATGTCAGTCCATAGGGCAATTTGTGATTCATGTCTTCAGTTTTAAATTTTATGTCAAAAATTCTTAACATAATAGAGGTCGTTCAAAGAACGAAGTTCAAAAATACATGTGCCATTAACACTATTCATAAAAAATATGTGAATCATTAATAGGATGTGCTGATAAAGACGAGTTTTTATAACGAAAGGTTCCTAAAATAACTTTTGTGGTTTTTAATTAGTTTATTTGATCATTTATGTTTCTAGAAATATTTAGGAGTTTTCTATTTTGAGCCTGTTATCGAATAACTTTAAATTAGACAGATATACGTCATCAAAAACTTCTATTTGTTTTGCTGCTTAATTCAATTTTAAAAAAAAAACGTAAATACAAAATGCATTTTTTGAAAATCCCTGATAAATAAATGAAAAAAGAACCTTAAAATGCACTGTGGGCCAGAAGACTATGATCTTTGGCCAAAAGTAAAAAATTAATTTTTTAACTAAAATATGTGTAGGCAGTTTTAATATGTCCCAAATTAAGTATTCATAATCATTCCAAACATTATAATTTACTTTTTGAACCAACAAGAGTACAATTTAATGAAAAATATGTTAAAAAAATTGTTTTAAATGTAACTTTTAAATTTTTATTTCGGAAATATATATAGGAATTTAACCTTATTGTTACATTTTTATCAGAGTAATTAGTGTTAAATTATAGTACAATTTTTCAATTTGTTGGATTAGTTAATACTCTTGACAAACTTATAGTTTATATCTTATCATTTGACATTTTACAATGTTGAATGACTTTCGAAAATTAGTTCCAAAAAGTTCCACGAGGTAATTAGCTAAACTTTTTTGTTGTTGTATTCTTTGATGTTTCTTCTTTCGAAAAAACCTGCCCCATTTTGCCCGTATTGCAAAGGTGGACTAGATACACCAAAAAGCGAAAATTATGTTTTTTTTCTTCATGTTTTCGTGTTATTTTGTAATTATATTGCATTAATTTGTAATATTACTTCGGAAATATAATTTGCTTTTAATTTTTAATATAAAATTACGAAAATTATTATATTTTCATTGATATATTTAATTATTTAAGCGTACTATATTATTTTTTTTATTTTTGCTCGCCATATTTCAGTCGCCATTTTGTTTTTTTGGGCATTTTTAGTGTATTTCAAAATTTCAACTATGAATTCAATTTACCTGCACATAAAAACCCCTAAATACAAATTTTATCGAAATACTAATTTTGGCTTAGGATGCTGGCCTTCTGTGAAATGTAGGAAACGAGGGACAAATAGGTCAATTTAAGATTTGATAAATTTTAGCAATACCTTTTTATTTTAAATAGTTATTAAAATATTTAGGTACAATTGATGGACATAGAATTCATATTGTAATGTTTAAAAAGGGATTTGTTTTACTTTACTTATTTTAAATACTCACATATTTTTTTAGAACTACTGAAACGCCAAAATAGACATAATTATTTCTTATTATTTAAAACTCTAAATTATATTTAACTAAATCCTCTAACCATTGTTTCAATAAAAATATCCATTATTCTCCTCGGAAAACTCGTGTAGCGGAAATGAAGTTCTATTAATAGATGTTTTTCTTTATCTGCTAATAAAATTTTTACTCGAAGGTTTTGTCGTTAATTTCCTACCCCCACAGCAAATGCATTTTCAATTTCTAAAGTTTAATATCAAAACAGAATTATAACCTTGGAAATATCTAATAACTATTTTGGATAAATGGTGAATTCCTTATTCATTCTTGGCAAAGTGTCACATAACTTCCAGTTGTCACTATTCTTTTTGATTTCTTACTGGTCAGAGATGCTGGTGCTTAGACAATCAGGGCCATACTGAAAGGGGGAAGACAGAGACAATGGCTTCAGGCATTGCATTTTTTATTTTGATATGTTTTTAAGAATCATATAATGTTTGCCATATGCCGAGAAAAATGTTTCAAAATAAGTGCCTTACATTATTAATAGCAGCAGATTTTAAATCCCTCAAAAATTTTCAATTTTTGAAAAAAGTGGCCACATGATCACATTTAAGTCAGTACCTATGCTTCAAGGCCCGGGACTTCTGAGGAAACGATTATAAAAAATGTAGTGTTTTTAAATTAGTTTTTTTTTTTTTTTTTTTTTTTTTTTTTTTTTTTTTTTTTTTNTTTTTTTTTTTTTTTTTTTTTTTGTAAGGAGAATTATTGATTATTTTTTTTATATTGATATAAAAATCACAATTTTCAATAAAAAATTTTCCAAATTTTTCCGAAATTGGAAAAGACATTTTGTACTATAATGTCTTTGTAAAATTTTGTACTATGTATTTTGTTTTGTTTGTAAGGTNTATTGATTATTTTTTTTATATTGATATAAAAATCACAATTTTTAATAAAAAAATTTCCAAATTTTTCCGAAATTGGAAAAGACATTTTGTACTATAATGTCTTTGTAAAATTTTGTACTATGTATTTTGTTTTGTTTGTAAGGTCCTGCAATAAATTTCGTCCAGGGGCAAATTAAATCTATGCACAGCTGCTTTTTCAGCTATACTCTCCTGGTTTATTCCTAAAATCACTTTTCTGTTGATAAATTTTTATTTTTAGATAAATAGACATTTATTGATTTTTTTAAATTTTATATATTTATTTTTTATTATTTTTTTTCTTCTCAAATTGCTATAACTAGTGAATGGTGATTTAAGGCATTGCACTTTCAACAAGAATAGTTTGAGTCCTTTAATCTTTTATTAAAGCAAAATGAAACACATTCTATAATAAAAATATGATATGCACATGCTCAGTTACTTATCGAAAATTTTCTGGAAAATACACGAAGACCAATGGGGAAAAGCTGTTAATGTTTATGAAAACATATACTCAGAAAACGAGGGAACTTTCAAGTGAAAGCATTCGATTGAAATCAAAAAACAAAAAGATACTCGAATGTCACTAACCTTTATTTAGATCCACAAAAATTGCAAAATAAAATTTACTATTTTTGATGATGAAAAAAATCTAATTGGAAAATGAGGTCGACAAGATTTTATCCTCAAAATTCCTCTTCAATCAATACTTTATCATCCTGTCGTCTTTTTCACTATATTTTTTTGTTATTCTTGTTTAGGCGTTATCTGGAACTGTTTTCATCCTGCATGGGTATCTTCACTCTGTAATAACTCTCGGGGAGAACCGACTGTCCACGCTATTGATTTGTGAAAACCCAGTAATCCTCAAAATGCACAAGACGGCTATACAATCATAATTTCTTTTGTGAGAAATGGACATAAACCGTTCTTCAAACTGGTTCTTCACATATCTTCTTTTAAATTAAATTTCTATTTAATATACAATCAGGATCACATATAGTTAAACTCTGTAGATTACCCATCATCTTCAACCTATATTATGTTTTTCAAGCAATATAACCTAATTTTCTACACCCGCAAAATTACCTTTTATTTTACTACTAAGTACAAAGTGACCACATATGCAAATTAATCTTTATTTATGTAGCTAATATATTTACCAAAATTTTACCAGTTAAATGATTAAAAACGTTGAAATTTTTTTTTTAATGTCAATCTTAGTTATTTAGTTTTTTTTCGATGTATGGTGAATATTCAACAACTGATTTTCCGCCCGTTTTCTTCTTCTTTTTTTTTTTTTTTTGATTAACTAAGTGCATTTTGTTTTTTTTCCGGGACTGATCGGATAATGCTAAAATCTTACTTGGTTGATATATATATATAGATATTTTTTTTATAGAAGGAAGGAGAAATACATTGTAGTAAGCTGGCTATACTAATTGGCTCGGGAGTTCTCGTGTTTTCGAAATTAGATCAAGATCTTCTTTAATTTTTTTTTAATTACAGATACGAAAAGAGGAAAGAAAGATTTCCGAAAATGAGGAAAGAAGTGTATGTAAACAATGAAAAAGTATGAAAACTTTCAAAATAAAGAGGCTTCAATCGAAAGACATAGAAACTCTTGAGGCAAGTTTGCGTCACATTTATTGCATTAGTTTATTCCTCTTCAACAAAATAAAATTAAAATGAAAAGAAAATGCTGTGGAGGCGGTAAGCATATTAAAATGGTGGCCCCAAAATAATTTCATTGAGTAGCTATGAAATTTTGTTTGTAATCGAATTTTTAATGCTCTTCAGTTAATTTTGAAAATTCCCTTTTTATTTATTTAAGTCCACATTAAAAATAAATTCTTTATGTATAATAAAAAGGAAACAGTAAAAATTGGAAATTTTTTGAGATAGTAGACAATCGAAAATTGCTGCAGTTTTTTTTTTTTTAAAATATTAAATTAAATGGGATTAACATTTTATTTTAATATTTAAATTCATATCATATACTTTACAATACAAAAAAAGTTTAAAATTTAATTCAAAGGCTTTGTTTATATTTAGTAATTATTTTTCAAAAATTCAGTGATGATAGATTCATTTCATGTTGGCCATGAATAAAGATTACTACTTATGAATTGATTTAGGAAAACTACTTAAGAGTTTATTTTTTTAAATATGGGGGAAATAAATGTTAACATCATAATATTTTATTTATTTCAGACATATTATAAATTTTGAGCTAGTAAGAAGCGAAAGATTATTTCTTATGATTGTGAGTATGAATTATATTTGTATGGTCATGAATCGCAAAAGAATGAAATAATAATTGAGTGAAAGAAGTAACCAGACTAAAGATAAATGTTAGAAAGAAATAGCTATAGTGCTGCCATCTATTGCCAATATTTAAAATTCTTTTTCAGGCAAGACGAAGACCACTAGACATTTTAAACAGCACTTCAGGGTTCTTTTTAAGGATCATTAATTTTAAGGATCGCTTTGCAATCCTAGAACAATACGTTCGCGATTCTCTTACTGGATGCAAATAGATTTTAGTTTAGCTTTGTATGAATGATAGCATTCTTTTTAAATGAAAATGAAACACATACATTCCTTGAAACTTTTGATTTTATACATTTTGGAACTGTTCCGTGTGGACGAGGTTTAAAAAACCTATTATTCCAGTACCTACATTAATCTATATTTTTTCCTCATAACTTCTCAAAAGCAAAATTTATAAAAAAAGTGATGCAAGGAATTAGCTGTATATTTTATTTATTCTTCAAAAGACTAAATTGTATTCTGAATTCCGATCTTAATTTTATGAAACCCTTTAAATACTGTATTGATCATTTTTTTAAAGCAATAATTTTGTGTTACGTAGTTTTCAGAATGTGCCATTTTAATGCTACTTTTGTTAAATGACGTAACTCAATTATTGAAATTTCAATCAAGTTTAAGTCAAAAGATTTGCTTTATTGTTATTTTTCATGTGAAAGTTGCTTCACCTGAAAAATCATAATTACATATAACCGAGTTAGTTCTAGAGTTTTAGTTACTAAAATAAGCAGTAAAAATTAATAAAACTAACTTCCATTATATTTTGGAAAAGTATACTATTTTTATTTAAATACATATTCTACAACTGAAAATAGTTTAAGTTGAAACATTAAAAAAAAATAAATTACCTGGAAATATTAGTTTAAAATTTTGATTTCTATGGCTGTAAAATTTAATCGAACATAATAGTAATAGTTATTAAGTAATATTATATACAGTATATACATAATATAGTTTATTATATATAGTATATATTTAATATAGTAGATATATTATATATAGTAATAATTATTATACATAAAATAATTATTATATATAAAAATAATTATTATATAATATCATTTATGTGATGTGTTTTCTTTCAGAATAACGATTTTACGTGCAGTGGTGCGTGTATGCAAACATTCGATGCTTGACATTCATAAAAAAATTCTTAAGTGAAAATATAATAGATACTTGCGAAATATATGATAATATCCTGATAAGAACAAATATGTCAAGATACGCTGTAATTATTAAGAATAGTATAATTTTAAAATAATCAAATTCTTTATTATTTTTTTAATTCTATTTATTTGAAAATTACCAAACAAAATAAAAACATTCATTTTTTATACGATTAATAAAATTTTAATTGAAGAATTCATCAGCATGACAGCCTAGTATAGAACAGAGCAGGTTCGATCAGACTCCATCTACTGATGTCCATAGTTTTAATATCTTTTACCCCAGAACCATTGATGAATCATTTCCCCAGAACATTTGGTGTTAGGTCTTTCCTTTTTCGCTTACCAGTTAACTTCCAAAAGCCAGCTTTTAAACTGGGTCACTATCATCCTTTTTATGGATGTAACTAAGCCATCTTATTCTATAGGATTTAATGACTGAAAATTTGTTTGCTTGTTAAAATTTTCTGCATAATTCATAATTGTAAGAAGCCGCCAAACAACAGCTTCTTTAACAGCTCCGAAGATGGCTCTGAGGTTAATTACTGTATGACAATTATGAGATGAGATTTCAGCGAGGTTGTTCTCGTGATTGCCACATTGTACTATATCCTAAGTTTTTATTTAAAACCAGCAATATGCTAAAAACAGTTTTTAGCTCGAAAGTTATTCAGTGGTTCTCGTTTTTTTTTATCTACTTATTAGCGTCTGCTGCTTGAAATTAGATATTTCAATTTAATTAAGATTTTGCAGGGCATTTTTAAGTGCATATTTTTAAAGTGTTTTTTTTTTCTAAATATCTATAATTTAAACATAAAAAAAGTCTAATTAATTTTAAGATTTAAAATTAGCCGACATTACAAAGATGATACCCATAAATAGAAGTATTTTCTGTACAATAGCTATAATTAATATTATATAACTGAAATAATGGTTTATTTTCCCTGGTTCGGTTTCATTTCCTAAAGCATTCGATAATTTTAAGTGGCTCAAATGATATAGATGAAGAGCGCAACAATTACGAATGAACTTTTTGGCAGAGTGAAAATCAGGGGTGAATAAAGAGCATATTACGTCAAGCGAGCGACATTGTCAGTCCTTGAGCGTTGTGTGACCTATATCTGAAATGATCTTCTCTGGCAACTCAGCATCCTTCATCATTGGAGCAGATTCCTTCTATTTTTACGCCCACCTCTTCTTATGAATGTCTCTTAGCTATATTATATTGTTTTATGCTTATTTTATGCTTTTTCGTAAATTTTTTTACAACTTTAAATTTGGCGCTTTTAGGGACGATAAATGTTTTATTTTCAGTGCTGAAAGCGATTTTTTATTTAGAAATAGATAAAGATTTACTGATTTTTTCTGAAAATTTTATAAACTAGCTAATAACAACTTGTGAAATTTTCAGAAATAAATCAGTAAATAAATAATAATTAAAAAGTAAATAAGTAAAATAATAAGTAAATAGATTCCTTACCTTTTTTGTTCTCAACTCGAAAATATGTACATTTGGAAACATTTTTTAAAAATAAAGGGCAAAATTAGCTAATAGTCCAGAAGTTATAGCAAAAAAAGGGTGTTACTTCGGAAAAAATAATATATACGCAGTATTTTTAGAGAAAAAAAAATCTAGGTTATTTCCCTAAAAAAATATCTTCGTTAAGTTAATAAAAATAATGTCTGAAAACTACCCTAACGTCCTCTGCATGCTTCCCCACCCTACTTTTGGGGTAAATTGGTGTGTTTTATTGAGAGGATTTTTGTTCAATTTAGGCAAAACTCCGTTTCTGGCTACAGTGATATCCTTCGTTGTCTTTATTTTCATTGATGTCACCTTTGTGTTACCGCAACTTTGGTTTACCGTTATGTGATTGGTTCTTGTTTTATTGATTGATATTGTTTTATTTTCAAATCACCAAATATAAGTGTGGAATGGGATATAGAATAACTATTTGTGCTATTGATTTGAGTGCAGTCTCCTTCAATTCTACGGGAAAAATGCATACAAAAATGTCTCACTTGTTTAGGTAGCAATATCAGATGCCTAAATAGGTACACGTACAAACTTGTATTTTTTGTAATTTAAATGCCTATAATTTCTAAATCTTTAGTCCGATCGTCTCGAGATTGGTTTCATTCAATTTAGCGTGAAAAAATACATCAGAAGCTATGTCTCACTTGCCCGTCAAGAGGAAATTCAGTTTTCCCTTTCAAATCACCCCCATTTCCCTCAAAAGAGGGGGAAGCGTATAGAGGAGCGAAGAGAATTTTTAGATTATTATAGAAAATTATACAATAGAGCTTTTGTCAAAAATAAATTTCAGTATTTATTTTTCCGAAGAAAAAGTTTAATTTTACTGGACTGAAAGGACATTTTAAATGTGATGAACATTACTATTAAATTCATTATTGATTGAGTTTAGAATTACAAGGCTTTGGCATTGAAGATTGGTAGCCGTAAATTCAAAATCGGGCCGACTGTTCAACGACGGTTTAAAAAAAAAAAAAAAAAAATAAAAAAAGAACTAGAAGAAGCATAATCACAAAAATNAAAAAAAAAAATTAAAAAGAAAGAAAAAAAAGAGAAAAAAAAACTTCCGATTGACGCTGATGTCACAGGTCACATGTGTGGGAATCCACGATCCTCTTCTTCTTCTTGAAGTACAAGTACCCAATTACTGTGATATGCTCTTTTTAATATGGAAATTTAGTAAATAATAAACTTAAAACTTTTGAAAAGAAGAAAAAGGATACATATAGATTTATTTTGTTTTGCCAAATGTTCGCCAAGATGTATTGTGCCAGCGTTAAATTGTGACGGTGTCAAATTGCGCCCATGTTTAGTTACCCTACCATCAATTATGCTCGGCAATGAGATACCCAAAAAGGGTTCATCAATCTGATTTATACAAAATATAATTTATATTTTAGTTTAATTTTTCGGCTTTAAATTATTTCAAAGTTTTTTTTTCAGTAATTTAAAAATAATTTTAATATAATCAATTGCATATTGGTTATTTTATTTATTTAATCAACATTTTTACTTAATTATAATATACTGAATTCTTAATTATTATTAAATTTAACGGTAAAATCAATGATGTTAAGTTATATTTGGCATTGAATGATACTAAAAACAATTTCTTTCGGCGATTTTCGAGTTTATTTAACGGAAATATTTCATTTTTAGTTCCATTGCATAGAACTAATTAAACGAATACTGCAAGTAATTTAAAGAGAACAATTTATAGTAGTAACTTTAAAAAATCTTAAAATTACGTTCACTGTAGAAAATTCTAGAATAAGTACCAGCAAATAGGGTGTATCATCCGTAAAATCCGTTTTAACCGTAAATTTTACAGTAATATTTATTTAATTAGAGTGATTCAGTGATTTTACGATAATTATTACTGTAAAAATTATCGTATATTTGATTTTTTGTTCCGTTACATGCTCTGGCAAAAATGGATTTTACGCTAAAAAAAACCGGCACCTTGAGTACCCATACTTATTACAGTAATTTGATCCTGAATTTTTTACAGTGCATGTTATTTTTTCGACTGTTTTATACTTTTTATTTAAAAAAATATATTTTGAAGTATTTTTTTTTATTCTACGTTCCTTTAAAATTATTTATTCTTTGGGACGCACTAAAACATTCCAAAATAATAGTTTAATAAATTAAGCTTTAATTAGTCCTACTACTGTAGTAAGTTTGAATTGGGGCTCTTTTAACAAATCCTTTTTGATGAAGTGAAAATCGATAGTGTATCGTTGCTATAGAAACGACCTTTAAACCACCACCAATAACTGAGAGCTTCTATCAAATACTACCTCATTTTTCTCCATCTTGCTTTGAAATTAAAGATAAATTCTCTCTTAATTCTCTCTTTAATAAATATAAATTAATAAAATGAAGTATAAGGGCTTCAGTTGAAAAAATCACAACGAAAAGAGACAATAAGTATTAAATGAATGAATTATTATACCCTATTATAATTACTGATATGGATAAAATTGAAACTCAATAAATAAATTTGTCACATTTGATGATAATTTAATTATGATTACCTAACACAAATGTGAGATAAATGACATTAAATGAACTTTAGCACTTAACCTAATTACTCTATTCATTAAACTTTACAATAAGGGTAAGTAAATTAAAATTTATATACAATACGAAGAAAAAAAAATCTGGTAAAATTACCACACTGTTCACATTTCGGGTAAAAACAAACAAACAAACAATAAATTTGGTTGATAAAACCAAAATATACTGTATTTAAATCATTCATTTGGTAATTTTTCCATTTAGTTTACCGGAAACTGGTTTTTCAAAATTATAGTTCTAATTACCCCACATTTAAAATATATATATATATATATAAAGCAGAAAAGTAGATTTAACCGAATAAATATTTTTTGTACTGTGGTCTAAGCATCATTAAGTCATCAGGTAAATTACTAAATTTTACCCACAATCACATACTATAAAACCATATCTTATGGTTAATTTCCCCAAAATTATTACCAAAGCACTTTGGTATAAATTACTGAGCTTTTTGTTATTCCCATTGAGCCAGAAGCATGATAAATTTGATCACATTCTGGAAGCTTTGACCATATTTTTTCTCATTGAATAAAAAATGGAGATTAAAATAGAGATGCAATTTTTAAAGTCTAAATTTTTTTTAATAAATGTATTAAATAAAAGTCAAAAATCGATATTTTTAACAAAATTAATAATTTTAACGTAGACAGTTACCAAAAAAATATATATTATTTTTTCTTAAATTTCTAGTATTGATATCATTCTTAATGAGTGGTAAAAAGTTTTGAAAACGAGAAACTACGTTGTAGAAAATTCGACAAAATTACTGATAAGAAAATCGTTTTTCTAACAGTTGATGTACTTATTTATTACAGATATACTAAAAAAATTTTTTTTCCTGTTTTATCAAACTAGAAAAAAACTCAGATAGTTTCTCAAAAATGAAAGAATTATTATAATCAAATAATTTTCAATTATTTTATATAATAAAGTTTAAACACATAAAAGACATACGGTATAAACATTAAAATACAAATCGGAACACAAAAGGTAACATTTTAGTTCTTCATTTTATTTGTTTTAACTAAATATAGTACGAAAAAATTTTAGACTTGAAATTAAGGATTTTAAGTATCAATGAATTCTTAAACATATGTTAAAATTTTTGAAAGTATACTTAAGAATTTCATAAAAGTATTTTTGTGTTGGGTATTAAGTTTATAAATTATATTATGATGCTAAATTTGAAGGGAAAAATTTGCATTTCAATGCCCTTATTATAGATATCGATATATTATACTTATTTATCATATAATGTCATTCACTTCAAAGGAAAAAAAAGAAAAAAAATAGTCTGTTTCATTATAAAAAACAAAAGTCTAGAACGAATGCGTACTAGTGAAATAAATTATTATAAATAAATGAATAGTTACTAAGTGAAATAAATGATTTAATGTTGAAAAACAACTTAATGTTGTTTCACTAAGTAAAATTTTCAGAAAAAAGAATGAAAAATACTTATAGAAATCAGATGAATATTTATCAATATTTTGAGACATTTAAAAATTCTGATTAAATAATCTTATACGCTGTAATAATTATATATTTTTTTAAAGAAAACTAACACCCATTTTCGGCCGATATTAAAAATGCACGATTAGTTTTCGATTTAATAAAAAATTTAGAAGCTATTTCAAAAATGTATGATTAGTTATTCATAAAATATAATCACAATAAAAAAAGAGATTGTTAAAGAACACCCACTCCAATAAACACACAAAACCATCATTTAAAAAATGGATGAATAGAATATTTCCTCTACATCCTCAGCCATTGCTCCTCGTCTAACATTTATTCGGATGAGAGACACCAGTCTAGAGGAGAGAACACGGAGAACAATCCTATCGTTGAGGTTGCCACATTTGGCTTCTTAGCTACTCTCAGAAACTTACACTTTTAGATTTTAACTCAATAACACCTCCCGTAACATGGATTTTTATTACTACACATTTTTCTGAAATCATCTTTCACATAATGCAGATAATTTTTTTTAAGTTAAAAGAATTATGATATTGGTTTTTGTGTAGCTAATTTTGGATACAGACTACACACTAGAAATGTATTTATTACTGCATATATTTTATAACATTATATATTTTTATTACTACAAATTGCTATGAAATCATCCTCCACAAAAAAATGCATAGCACTTTAAAATTTTTAATGTTAAAAAATTATAGTATTGATTTTGATTTTAAATGTTAGATACTGAATACTCATTAGATGCATATTTTATTGCTACATATATTTTTATTGCTACAAATGTCCTCCACAAAAATGTATCAGAGTTCAATTTTTTAAATTTTTAATAAAAAAATTGAAAAAATTATAGTATTGATTTTTGTTATTAATTTTAGATGCACACTACACGCTCGACTTATATTTTATTGCTACATGTATTTTTATTGCTACAAATAACACTGAAATCATCCTCCATAAAAAACGAATAGCACTGAATTTTTAAATTAAAAAAATATAGTACAGTGAATTCGCGATAACTCGAATCTGATAGGACTGACGAAAAACTTCGACATATCGGAAGTTCGACTTACCGTTAGTTTCGGTTTTGGACTTTCAAAATATTGTCGGATTACTTAATTAATGCTTATTAATTACAAATCTTCTAAATGCTTACAATATTTAAGATCATTTTTCTGACAAGCCATTTACGATAAGACTGTTTGAAGCACTTTATGATACCCTGGTCCATCGGCTGCAACTTTGCTGTTGTGTTTGGCGGGAGAAACTGCAAGTTTACTGCTTTCAAATTAGGTAGATCACTATGCGCTGTGCATTTATCCATAAAGAGTATCACTTTTCTTTTTTTAGCGAAGAATTTCCGATCCAATTTTCTTACATAGTCTTCAAATAAAACTGATGTCATCCAAAACTTTTTGTTAGACTTGTAATCCAAAGGATACGTTTTTACATTCTTGAAACATCGGGGATTTCGGTATTTTCCGATAACAAGTAAGGGCAATTTCTCTGTCCCAGACGCATTTCCTCCAACTAGGACAGTCAAACGTTCCTTGCTCATTTTACCCCCTGAGCAGTTTTCATCCTTAAACATCATAGTCTTATTTGGAAGACATTTAAAAAATAAACCCATTTCATCAATATTGAAAACATCATTTTAACTGTATCCTTGAAGTAAATTTGGTAACGTTTCATTTAACCACTGTTCACATACTTCAAGAGGGACAGCTTTAGCTTCTCCATGAAGAGTGCGAAAGACATTGTGTGTGTGTTGCAAAGGAAGGGGCAAGATATCAGCTCCTAGGTTTTTTTTCTTGCTTTAAAAGATCCAAAAAAAATCGAGTTAAAGGGAGTAAAATTCGAGTAATCGAGAATAATTAACATGAAATTGAAGATAAAAGGGTCGGGACCTCATAAAAAAATCGAGTTATAGTAATATTCGAGTTATCGTACTTCGAGTTATAGCGAATTGACTGTATTAATTTTTTTTGTTAATTTTAGATGCTGACCGCACACCATATATTTTATTACTCTATATATATTATAGTAATACATATATTTTTACTGCTACAAATTGCCATAAAATAATACTAGATAAAAAAAATGAATAGAAGCTTAATTTCTTATTTTTTTAAAGTTAAAAAAATTACAGAATTGTTTTTTTTGGTGGTTCATTTTAATGCAGGAAAATTTTGTTTGACTGCAACTGACATATGTACATTAAAATTTTTGAAAATCATTTTTTGGTTTAAAAGAATGAGAGGAGGGATTAATAAAATTTTCACTTTTTAATCGAACTTAATAAGCACTTAAATGTAATTTTTTTTAAATAAGTAAAGGCTATCATTAATAGAAGTATAATTATCAAAATATCGATTCTCGTTAAACTATATTGTCATGTAAATATCGTCATGTTAAACTATATCGTCTTCGTAGGATTTTTTTTAAATGGAACTATTATAAATCACTTTGCAATTAGGGTTTATCTTGCATTTTAATGAAAGAATGTTACAAAAACACAGACAAACAAGTTTAATATTTAAATTCTTGCAATAAAAATTTCATTTGAAAAGTGAATTTCCTTATAGATTAAAAATTAAAATTAATGCTTTTTAAATGTACAGTGCACAAAAAAAAAAGTGGACAACCCTGAATAACTTTTGATCCCCTTATGATCAAATTTTCACGTTCTAGGACTCAATCTTAATGGATCAAGGGGGTGACTTCAAATAAGCTAATTAAAAAATGCAGACAATATTTTAAGTAACAAAATTGGAAATTGATTTCGAAGATTTCAGATATATGAAATTCGATATCTCAGGAACTATTCGACCGATTTTGCTCATATTTCGTATTTTGCCTTGTAAAATTGTATTCTTTAAAATGATGCAAAAATTGTATACGTTGCAATTAAAAGATTTTCTATTATTATTAAATAAAATAATAAGAAATAATAAATATTTACTTAAAGTTATATTTTGCCTGGAATTATCTTTTCTATAAATGAATTTTCCACAAAAAAGTACCACCCTGAATAACTTTTGATCTAATAATCGGATCGTCACGTTCTAGGACTCTATCTTAATAGTTCGAGGAGTTGACCTCAAATATGCTAGTTGAAAAGTTGCAGACGATATTTTAAGTTACGAAATCAGACAAAAAAGCATACTTTCTTTGTATAAACATACCTTTTTCTCGGATTCGAATTTTTGACAACCATTATATAGTAATACGATAATTCGCGATTTAAGATATTTATAACAAATGCTTAACATAGTGAATAAATACGAGTTTGCTTAGACATCATTATTGACTGTTATTTTCATTATAAGCGTTAACATACTGTGTGATAATTGTTGCAAAAAAAAGAAAAAAATTAAATAAAATCAACTGTTGTTTGAAATTACAATTTAATTAAACGTTCTTCATTATATCATTCTATTCTAAAAGATGTCAAGAACGAAATAGTTTCTTTATTTTCTTGCATTTTAAACTTTCAGTTTCTATCTTAATTAAAATATAAGTTCGTATAACCCTAAGCTGATGTATTTATGAAAATTTTAAATCTAAATTTGGTATTTATTGATAAATCCATTTATAAGTACGGGGTGTATGATATTTTGATATGCTAAAAACATTGTTATCAATTCTGAGGAAATTGAGGTATGGGGGAATAAATTCATACTTTAATCACAATATATTTGCAAGAGATTTATTAAGGTCACCCCAAAACAGTTTATCACTTTTACTTGCACAAAAAGTTAAACAATGATACATTTTTCCAACCATTTTATATCCAAGTGATATAGGCTTGAAACTGTTTCTATTAAAGGGAATTGTGATCAAACTATTCCCTTTGAATTCCATCGATTTGATTACAATTCCAAGGGAATTGTAATCAAATCAATGGAATTCAAACAATGATTTATGTAATTATTAATCTAGACACACTGCACACATTTCTAAGACAAATTTGTTTGTTGCGATAATCAGGTTCAGATCACTGATATTACATAAACAAAAACTGTACTGAATTGGGCAACACCTCACTCCCTCGAAGTCATAATGAAGACAAATACAATGGAACTTGTCAGGTTGGCCATTTGTCTAAGTTGATCTCTATTTTCAAGAACCAAATCATCTTATACATAATATAAGAGAACAAACCTCTGTAATCTGACTGCCAGTCTCTTTCATATCTTGACAGTAAAATTTGGTCCAATTTGTACAAAAGTGTTATTGATTTCCATTAGAAATCCTTTATAAGTTGAGCTAAAAGAAAGACTTTTTAGAAACCTTAACTATGCTATTATATAAATTTTTGAATTTACTAAATTGGTAAAAAGTATTAAAAGCTAACCTAAGCTAGCTCTGTGAATTGACCATACGGAAAAAGTATTTAGATCTTTTGTAAAAAATGAGTTTGTCAATAGATATAACAAAACAAATGTTTAAATATTGCAATTAATATGAATTTATATGTAATTAGTTTTAATTGCATATATATTCCTGTGTGCTGATATTTTGGGAAATTATTTTATAATAAATACCCTGTCACTAACAAAACATTCATTTTTGTTTTTTTTTAAAACTAATAACTTTATGTATATAACAAATTGTAATTTTTTTCCAGTAATTATTTTCGTTTGTTGAGATATTTGACGGATAAAATTTAATGTCACTTCAAAAAAATTTAATAGCATTTATCTTTATTTTTGTTTAGTAACATATTAGAGGTATACGTACAAACGTGAATAACATGGTATAAAAAATAATGAGTGGAAAAACAACAACTATTCCCCTTCTGTTAGTTGACCACTGATCTAAGTTGACCATTAAAGTGTATTCCAAGTGGCACTTTGATTGTGTCGAAATTAATTAAGTCTGTTTTTTAGCGGAAAAACACATTACACTTTATTAGCCAAACAATATTCTCTATTTATACTTATTGAGAAAATAACTGCAAAAACGATTACTGAATAAATTAATCTCTGTGTTTTTTTCATCGTGTATTTCGACACAAAAGAAAGTGCCTTATTGTTGTCGTCACTTGTCAATACTGACAAGCCTATTTTAAGGCAGAAGGGTCCGATTCTTCTAGTTTTCCAGTGGCACTATCTATGGCCAAGAATTCGACTTCAGCCACACACATACGTCACAGCCTTTTTTACAGGGAGGACTCATTCACACACCATCCATTCAGTCCAGATCGTAATTTTGACCTGAACCAAGGCGCGATCAATCTCTTCGATAGATTGAGCGTGCATCAGTCACCCTTTTGTATCACCCTTCGGTCAGTGGGGATCAAACTCAAGACCTCTTGGATATGGGACAAACGCATTACTAATCGAGTTATCCCGGCGTGCTTTATTATATGATCGAAATATTTGTGTGTCTATTTATATGACATTTTTTGTAATTTTTCAAGTTGTTTTATCTTTATTAGGTCAGTGTTTTTTCTTTTATTGTTTTGGGAATACAAAGTAAACAAAGACATTCATCGCTTGACTGAGGACAAAATTACCTACCATGGCCATTATTAGTAAAGCCCAATGGAGAGGGGCTTAGTGCCTGGCCATGTGTAGTGGTAAAAAAATCAATTTTGTTTAATTGCAAAATATCTGAAGTTTTCATTACTTAAATATTTTTTTTTTACATAAAAGATTGCATATGTATATTTTATCATGGTGAAGAAATCTATAAAGTCAAATGTGAATCAATAATTATATATTGACTTTATGTATGATAGATAAAATAAATTAATAAAAACAAAAATTTATCGAAAATTTCTCTTAACACCTGATGTGTAACGAAATTGTTATTTATAATTTACTATTGATATTTATAAATGGATACAATTCATATAATCTTTTTTAGTTATTTCTAAAAGACTTGGAATACAAGAAACGTTTGTTTAATGCTAAATCTTACGTGTCTCGTTGGTTCGATGCTGATAAGCCATTACTGAAAATATTAATTTATTAACAGTTTCTTGATGTTTCTAAGCAATAGTGTGCTATTTTTTTAAAAATTTACTGAAGTTGACATTTAACACAACATTCTATAAAGTTTTAACAAATATGTAAACTGATTTTCTTACATTTATCAAAAAAACATTTACACGTTTTTTTCATTAAAATTAACAAAAGTATCAACTAATTTAATTACATTTATTAATAGTGTCATTTAAAGCGCTATTCTATTAAGTTTTAACAAATATAAAAATTAATCTTCTTTTGCTTATTAAAAATGACATTTAACGCACTATTCAAGTTTTACTAAATATACATAATCTAACTTTTCTGAAATTCATTAAAAAATACAGTATTATCGTTAAAGTGTTACCGTTAAAGTGTTACCGTTAAAGCGTGAAATCCGTCATTACTTAGAATTACTAGGTATTTCTAGTCAAGTCAGTTAAAGTATATAGAATTATTGAATTCAGCTATTTAATTAGGTATTGTATAGAATAACGATTACTGGATGATTAAAGTATGAAATACGTCACTCGAAATTCTTTGAACCGGTTCTAGCTGCCTTTAATCAGTTTTGAATCGCTTTTAATTGCTCTGCAATGGCACGTGTGAGTACGCTTCATTCGTTGCTTTAAGACGTAGTTATTAACATGAGCAACAATAAATTATATAAACTGCTTTTTTTTATTATTTATCAATCAATCATCTGCAATAGAGATAAATGTATTTTTTCGAAAGATTTTAGCTATTCATGATCAATCAATTAATATAATAACTTTGATATTGTTTATTTTTCACTTCACCGGTAACAAACATATATATATATATATATATATTNATATATATATATATATAAATTCACTAAAAATGATACTTGACACGTCATTCTACTAAGCTTTTCAAATATTAACTTCAATTGTAAATTATTATTTTCAAAGTTGCAAGAAAAGTATTAAGTTATACTTAGAATGTGTCCTTTTGTCTCGGACGATCTCCTCCGCTCCCCTCCCCTGAAGTTAAATATACTCTGACGAAAATAATCTATCATTTTAAATCAATCTAATATTATATTCGCCTTTAAAACAATTATTAGAGAAAAAAATATTTTGCCTGATCCTTCAATTATTCCCAAGAGTCCTTGGCGCCCCCTATTTACCACAACCATTCATCGCCAATCTCGTGCCCCAGCAACCCTGTCACCTAGCTGTGTCCTTTCTCAGCGCAGTGCGGTACACCGGCGGACGCCCCAGAAAGCTGAGAGCTCGAAAATATATTCCAAACTTCTTTATTTTATAAATAATTTAAAGTTATAGGATTCATTTGGTACTAAATTTTGAAGCATCAAGATGCCTGTGGACGTAATGTCTTTTGCTAAGGATTTCTTAGCTGGTGGTATAGCAGCTGCTATATCTAAAACTGCTGTAGCTCCTATAGAAAGAGTTAAATTGTTACTACAAGTACAGCACGTATCTAAGCAAATATCAGCTGATCAACGATATAAAGGTAAATTTAAATTTTTATTTCTTAGAGTTTTACTATTAACTTAGATATGCTTATGTTATAGGTTAGTATGTAATCGTATTATTATAATCGTATTTTTATTAGAATTTTAAGAAATGTTATCTAATAAATAAATAAATGAATAAAAATAAGTAAAAATGCTAACGTAGTATTAATTGTTTTACGAATATTGTTTTACGACAGTTAATTTCATTAACTGTCAATTGAAGCAGTGTTCTTAAGAGGAGAAAAATCAAAGAGAAAGGGTAAAAAATCAATAACTAGGGTATCATATTAGATTATGTATTGAATAATTGGATCGCGTATTAAATGATATATAGTAAGAAGTAGAAATGCTTATGTTGTACCTTGTTATGTAATAGTATTATTATAATCGACTTTATATTGGAATTTTTAAGAATTGTTATACCATGAATAAAATAGCTAAAAATAGTAACGTTGTAAATCGTTTTACGATAGAAATTAATACTCGGTTAAAACAATGTTGCACAAGGGAAAAATCCAAGAAAAAGGGCAGAGAATCAAATAATTAGGGTATTATATTTTGTGTATTGAATAATTGGATCGTGTATTAAATGAAATATATTAATAGATTTTTATTATTTAACTTAGAAAGAATTATGTTGCACATTATGTAATAGTATAATCATAATGGCATTTATATTGGAATTTTTAGTAATTGTTATTTAATAAATGAAAATAAAACCTTGCATAAATAGTTTTACGATTGAAAATTGATTGATTGATTAAAAATCGAGATTTTCCAATTATAAGTTAATATTGAAAAACAAATCAATTCGTTTTTTGATAGCAGACTTACGGAAATATAATGATAAGCAACACTTTTCCTAAGGGTCACATTTTAATATATAACTGTTTTTAGTATTATTTTTAGCATTGTTTCCAGATAGGTATTTTACTTGTTTTAAAATTTTCCACTGTGGATAAGCCCAGGTTTACTTTTAGGGGAGCTCAACCAAAGTTTTAGATTTATAATTAATTCAAGTCCAAGTAAGCCCGAGATTTACAGAATTATTTTTGGGGGGAGGGGATCTACCTCACCGGCGCTCAAAATGCGCGTAAGTCAGATAATAGTCATACCTCTCTATGAGAAAGATAAAATAAAATATATAACTAGAGAAGATCAGATTTATAATCTTGAGGTTCAGTACTTGACAATTGTTATATTTAATAATTTGTACACTTCACACTTATTATGGAGCCGTAATGGTTCAATGGTTAAAGGCACTGAGCTCACTTTGTGTAGAATCGTAGTTCGATTCTTAGTGGTGGTTTGAAACTCACCCAGCTTCAGAACAATTCGTACCAACTAGCCTGGGAAGTACAGGTGGGTAATGCGCAATGTCAACCACATTGTTATCAACTATGCCGGTGGTCAAAAAACGCTTCCGTGACCTCCATGACCTCCAAAGTTAAGAGGGAATGCTGCGCATTTACCTTTACTCTTTAATCGAATTAAACGGGTCTGTATAGTTGTGCGGATTACAACATGGAGAAAAAAAATACTGGTAAAATTACTGTACTGTAAAGATGTATCTGGTAAAAACCCATGATTCTGGTAATAAAACCAAAGTTTACGGTATTACAATTATTTGCATGGTAATGGTTTACCGAAAATTTTGGTTTTCAAAATTATAGTTCCTAATATCACGCATTTAAAAAAAAAACTAAAAAGTTTATTTAACCCTACGAAAATGGGTTTTTTTTGGCCAGGCTCTAAGATATCATGATAAAATTACAAAATTTTACCACATGTACCAAGTTTTAAAAACGACGTTTTATTGTGAATTTTATCAAAATCACCAATTTTACCATATTCAGGAATTTTTGACCATTACTTTTATCTCAGTGAAGTTATACAACTTTTGCATGAGAAAACTTTACCATGATCCCGAAAACTTCTATCAGCATAGGAACCAGAGTTCAGGTTGGGATCAAGCAGAACTCGTTTCTTCTCTGATGTATACAGAATAGTAGAGCAATAAACGGACTATCTTATTGATTGCTTGAAAATGACGGTGTATTTCGCCAAAAATGTTCTTACAAAACGTGCGTTGAACAATTTGAGTATGTGGCAGATCGTTATAATGCCTTAAACTCTTCATTTAATTTTTTTGGAAGTGGGTATTAATTATTAAAGTTTCATAGCATTAAAAACTTTGCCTGATTATATTTTTCAGTTAAAATTTATTTATACTTACAGTTTTTTATGATTTTATGCGAGACTTACTTATTTGTAGAATACAAAAAACTGGATTTTGTTCTTATAACTTTTGTTTTAACTTTTTAGTTTGAATACTAAAAATATGTTAAGCTCAAGTACAAAAAATTTCCATCGTTAAAATATCGCTACAGAAATGAAATAGTTTCAGTTTTTATAATTAATAAAATTAATGGTTGTGGTTCAAAAATCCAATTTTCCATTAATAAATATGTAGTTTCCTGCTTAAGCATGATAATTAAAATAAACTTGACTCAAAACATGAAATTGCTTTTTAATGATATATAGTTTACGAATGACAATCTTAACTTTTTCCTAAATGCAAATATTGTGTTAATGTGAATATTTTTAAATTAACTTCGACAAGTAATGGTAGCGAAAAAAGTTTCTTACTTAAATGAATTTATTATTTTCTTTTTGAAAATAGAAAAATACTCATAACTTTTTAAATTATTATCACATAATTTATTTAAAATTTTTATTTATATCAACTAATTAGAATTACCTCACTTGGCACAATTGATGGATCTTCTGTCAATTTGATCCTTAAATATGTCCCAATAACATTGTATTATCTTTTCTTTCTTTATTATTTTTATTTTATTTTAATATGCCGAACTACGTAAGTCTAATATTTGTTACTTCCATTTAAAATTTCTGATTTCGAAACAAACGTCATTAGGGGAATTTTTTACATCAATATTAGAAACTATATTTGCGTAAAAATAATGCAGACATTATTTATAAAATTAAACAAAAGTTGGGTAGTTATAAAAGCAAACAATTAACAACTAAACGTTTGAAATGGACCAAGAAAAGGTGATTTCTATTGTTANAAAAAAAAAAAAAAAAAAAAAAAAAAAAAAAAAAAAAAAAAAAAAAAAAAAAACAAGAATCAAATTTTTCTTAGTTAATTTTGTTTTGTGCAGGTTTTGGGTGGCTTGATTGATCTCTGAAAGAATTGATCTTGATCTTTAAAAATGTGATAACTGTATTGACGAATAAATATTTTTAAAAGTTCTTTCAAAAAGAAATTATTATTATTTGTATTTATTTATTGTATGCCATAGAAATTTCCTTTTTACTCTCTTTATACAATTGCATGTATTTATAGCTTCTCTAAATGATATTATGATACACAAAATATATTTGAATTAAAAAAGAAAAGTATATTTTAAATTTTATTTTAAAAGAATTTTATTTAAATGTTAAATTAATTGCTAAAATATTTAATATAAATTAATTGCTTATTTAAATCGCACGTTATTTACCTTCTTTAAACGCATTTTTCTCGAAACTGTGCTTTCTAAGCTTTGCGTAAGTGCAGCTTTCATAAAAACTGGAAGTTAGATAAGAATCAAAGTTTGCAAGATTTTTTTTATTAAACATATCCATGCTTAAAAAATTCTTCTTCTACTTTCTAACGGATTCGGCTTTAAATTTCGAGTTACAAATGCAGAAATAAAATGTTTTGATTTAATGTAATGATTTCATATATTTTTTCATTCTTTTTAATCTAATAAAATTTTTTCTTTTTATACTAATATAACTAATATAGCTGTTTTGAAAAAAAAAAGGAAATAATCCTGAAAATCTTTCATAACGATTTTACTGTAATGCTAATATCTTACAGGCTATTTTGAATAACTTCTGCATTGAAAATATGTCTTTTTTCAAAACTAAGGCATGGCACAGTAGTATAGAATGCACGAAAAACGAGAGGGGAAAAGAATACCAGATTAACTTTTGATCTAATGATTGGATTTTCGTGTACTAAAAAAATCTTTTAGGTTCATGGGATTGACCTTAGATAAAATTNAATAAATACAAGGTAAGGAAGTAACGGCAACCTTACAATCCCGAATTTTATGCTAAAACAAAATACGGCTCTCCATTTGATTTACAAACTGTGTGATGTACTGTTTATTATATGTACTAAATAAATTATTAGTTTACTCATTCAAAATAACGTTTCGTTTAAGAAACCGGGAACAGAAGAAGGCGTTTTTTTTTATTAAAAGAGTATTTTTATTAAAGAATTTTCTTATGTAGAATGGCTATTTTCAACAAAATAATGAAGTTAATTTCGAAGATTTTTTATGCAAAAAGTTATGACTCAAATAATAAAAACTATTATTATTTTTTATTTGAATTATGCTCTGAATGCTATTCAGTTAGCAGTTTTTCTTTAGTATATGTGTTTCTTAATCTGTGTTTTGCAAAATGAAACAAACATAGGAAAGGCATTAAACGAAATGCAACTAAAAAAACTACTCAAAAAACCTAAAAAATGCAACTAGATAAGCCTTTAAATTTAAATATTGTAATTTTAGATCTTTAAGTGTCTTAGTATAGGTGACCAACAACCTTTATTTCTGCAAAAAAAAAAAAAGGTAAAATAATTTCTAAAAGTAGCGAAGCTAAATGTACGATTTAGGATATCAAATAAAAAAAAAACAGTGTCGACTAAACTTTCAATGTTGCAGAAATCTTTGCATTGTTTTTGCCAGGAAATAAACAACTACCAACAGTCAATTAATACACGAAGAAAATAGTTCTGGTAAAATTATCTAACTGTACGTTAATGACATTTCTGATATAAAATAATTTTGGGTAACAAAGCCAAAATTATTTCCATTCATATTATATCAGTTTACTGGAAATTCTGATTTTCAAAATCATAGTTCTTATTACCCCACATTTAGTAAAAAATAAAAAACTGAAAAGTAAATTTAACAGAATAAATGTTTTTTTATACCATGATCTAGGGTATAATGAAATAACTACCAAATTTTACTACATTTACTAAATTCTATCACAGATTCTAAAACCACATTTTTTATTATAAATTTTATCAATATCATACCTAAAGAGCTTTGATAAAAATTACCGAGGTTTTTGTTGTTTCCATAGACCCCAAAACAGTAAATTTTACCATGTTCTAGTTATTTTGACCATATTTCTTTTCTCAAAGTATATTTTAACATCTTGAAGATTTTTTTATAGTGGGATATACTGTATTTTTTTAAAACAGTGTAGCAATAGTTTAATTTAATAGTATCATAAAGTATATAGTGCCAAATATAGAGTCTACTGTCACTAAAAGCTATAATTTTAAATTAAATCTCAGTGTACATCTTTTTTCTTTATACTTAAAATGTTCTTGTAAACTCTATTCATATTAAATTTGTTTCATTAAAGTATTTATTCAAGTAGATTATGAGAAAAAAGTTTATTCGAAAATTTTGACATATACTATTTCCTAAAATTTTTATGAGCAAATAATTGCAAAACTGTCGTAATTTTCAATCATTCTTGATAAGTTTAAGAAAGAAAAATAAAGTTATAAATTTACGATGACGTTCAGCTTATATTCAAGAAAATATTTTTTAATTTTCTGTATTGAAAGAATACAAATATTGATAGTAAAATTAATTGAGTTTCATTATTTAATCATAACTAACAAAACATATTTTTGACGAAGATTTTCATTAATTTCAATATATTGCTTATGAATAATAACATAAAGCAATTTACTGACAATATACTTTTTATTATTTTTGAAAGGATAGCTTTTTTAGAAATCAAATTAAAAGACATTAAAACTAACTATTTAAAGCAACAAATTTATAAGAACATAAGTATTGCTCAAGACTCCTTAACATTTGTACCAACCGCGTACAGTGCAGAAAAAAACGGAAAAAAAATCGAACCACCTGGAATAACTTTTGATCTAATGATCAAATTTACTGGTTCTAGGATTTAATCTTAATTATTCGAGTAGGTGACCTTAAATATGCTAATTAATTAGTACAGACGATATTTTCAGTTCTAAATTAGACACAAAAACGTACCTTATCTGAATAAACATACCGTTTTTTCGATTGATTCGTACTCCCAAATTATAGGGGGTAGTCGCAATCTGGGAAATATGGTTCTCATAGTTAGATCAGGAGAGCGATCCAAAGTTTGTGTCCCTTACTGTTAATTTTACTTTTTGCGTAATTTGCCATATCTCGAGAACTTTTTAAGCGAAATGAACCTATTGCACACAATTATAAAATTCGTTTATCAGAAGACAATTCCGTGTAAAAGTAAATTTCAGTAAATATTTTTTTTTATTACTTTATTTAATAATAGTCAAGAAAACTTTGAGCTGTAAGGTATACAATTATTTATATCAATTTAAAGTATTGAATTTTACATGGCAAAATTCAAAATTTCAGCAAAATCGGACGAATAATTGCAGAGAAATTTAATTTTAAATATACAACTTTTTTAGAATTTAATCCAAATACTTACTGAAAGTTATATTTTGCATGCAATTATCTTTGGATAAACAAATTGTATAATTATGTGCAAACATTTTTCAAATCACATAAAAAAGTTCTCGAGCTATGGTGAAATGCGCGAAAAGTAAAATTTACATAAAGGGGTCCATACTTTAGATTGCTCTCCTAACCAAACTATGGGGAAAATATTTCTCAGATTGCGGCTACCTCTACACTTTGGGATCAGAAATCCGAACCCGTTAAAAAAAAAGGGGGGGGGGAAGGGTATGTTTATTCAGAGAAAGTACGTTTTTATTTCTGATTTCGTAACTTCATATATCGTCTGCTCTAATTAATTAACATATTTAAGGTCAACCTCTTTTATCATTGGGTCATAGAACGTGAAAATCCGATCATTAGATCATAAGTTATTTCAGGAGGTCTGTTTATTTTTTTTGCGCACTGTATATGAGCGTAAGCTTTAAAATTATGCATTGTTGTTTCTAACTGCTAATGGAAGGAATGAAATTTTTGTAAAACAAATATAATTATTATTTCATTATTCATTTTTAAAAACAAGTTAAAGTTGGCAGTTGTTGTTAACCGCTTCGATTACCAATTTTTTTTGTAAAAAAAAAAAAAAAAAAAAAAANTTTCCGTTTCAATAAAAAAAAAAAAAAAAATACAAAAAATCAATGTCTTTTTTTAAATTACATTAATAAATACAAGGAACTAAAACAAAACATAATACAAAACATAATACACAAGTTCTAAGTTGAAATTTTAATTTTTTTTATGTCTGAAAAGTATTTAATTTACCATCAGTTTAGTTTACTGTCCCAAATTATCTCATGCAAATGAAAAAAGTAAAATATTAGTCTTTGCATATGTTCACATCTTCATAATCTGAAAAATGAACTACATTACATTCACTTTCGCTCGCTAACGCCATTTTTTACTCTTTTTTCAATGTAAAATTTCAACTTCACATGTACTTTTAGCTCCTAATTTGATTATCAATACATTCTTGCATTTATAAACTTTTTTTTCACATCGCAAGAAGTATAATGATAATCAAAAGTATTCAGTAATATATCTATCTAATAACATATTTTTTTTTTTATAAAATAAGTAAATACTTATACTAACTTGATCATTAATCATAAGCTTTTTCACATAAAATACAATTTCCTTTACCAAGAGATTTTTTTCTTTTTTGATAATATTCTTGGATTTTAATAATGGCTCAAAAATAACCTTCAAAATGCGCATAATAATGCTCAAATAACAAACGATAAATAAACTAATTAAAAGGAATATTGTAATTTCATTCTTTTTCTTAACGGTAAAAGCTTATAAAATTTTATCTTTTTTTTTCATGACTATAGAATTGTCTCCCACCAAACTACACGGAATATTTTTAGTATGATCTGTTTTCTTATTTTACTTTATTTTTTTCTTATTATTAACTATTAATCACGTACAAATAAGTATAAAATATTTTCACAAAATGAATTTTTCTGGAACTTTTTTTACAAACTTTCGGAACATTTTTTTAATATTTCAGCTATGGAATCACTATGTAAGGTTTGAAAAAAAAACATGATTATGTGTTTATAACTGTTAAGGCAGAATATTTTATTAGCTGAAAGATCTGGAAGGTATGATTTAAAAAAAAAATCGCCTGTTTTGAATCGCTAAACGAAGAATAAGCAAGGTTTACATAATATTTTAAATGAAAGCGAATGCTTAATATTCTGCTCAAATATTCAAGGACTATTTTCAAAACTTGTCATCATTCATTGACAATTTAATCGATAATAATGATGAGAAGAGTTCAAATTCGAATTTCTCACTTTTTATTTTATTATTATTATTATTTTATTTTTTTGCAGAAAGTTATTTATTTCAAATACTTAAATTCTTATCAATTTTTTTAAAATATTAATTAAAGCGTTATTTCCCCCCATTTTTGTTAGGTTTATATAGTACACTTTAAACTTAACCGTTTAATAAAGTTGAATATTCTGCTTAAATATTCAAGGACTATTTTTGAAACTGGTCACCATTCATGGATAATTTCTTCGATAATAAAAATAGGAAGAATTCAAATTCCAATTTCTAGCTTTTTTTTGTTTTGTTTTGGAGAAAATTATTTATTTGAATTGCAGCTATTTAACGAAGTCTCAAAATCCCGATAGTAAGTTCATTATATGGAAAATTATTTAAAAAGAAAATCACCTTTTGAAATACTTAAACAACACAAAACAGGTTTTAAATTCATAAATGTTAGACATAATTAAAATAGCAATTGCTACACCTTTATCTAAAATACACCTTTATCTTGTAAACTTGCATCAACTATTTATTTTATAAATCTTAACCATAAAAGAAATTTGCATGGAAAGCAAGAATAGAGCAAAACATTGTACAGTGATACACTATCATGCTACATACATTTTCAACTAAAAAAAGCTGAATTTATGTATAAAATTATAGCAGCATTTATTATAAAAGTAATTTTAAACATACATTAGCACATGCGTTCTTAAGTTTAATTAGTATTGATAAAATCCGTTAATTTGTTTGAAATGCAAAGAAAAAGGGAAAGTGATTTTACTGCTTTCTCCAAAAGTTAGCTTCGAAATTCAATTTCCTCCATAAAATGCGTTAACAAGTTTGAAATGTTCTAAAATATTTTGGGAAAAAGGGAAAGTAGATCTCAAAGAAAACTTCGTTAAATCGAAAATTCCTTTTGCTATTTGGAAGTTATTTTATGAAGAAATTTCCAAAATGTTCTAGGTTCCTCGAAAAAAATCGCAAATTAGTAGTTTGTTAAATAGAAGTCCGACTGTATTAAAATTCTTATCAAAAGTCTTTTATATAATATATTTTTTTATAATCATTTTTAATAACTACTGTTTTTTCTTTAAACAGGTATTGTTGATTGTTTGGTCCGCATTCCCAAAGAACAGGGTTTCCTCAGCTTCTGGAGAGGTAATTTAGCCAATGTCATTCGATATTTCCCAACTCAAGCTCTGAATTTTGCCTTTAAAGACAAGTACAAGCAGGTTTTCTTGGGCGGTGTCGACAAGAGGACACAATTCTGGCGATATTTCCTGGGCAACTTGGCTTCTGGTGGCGCTGCTGGGGCAACATCTCTTTGCTTCGTATATCCTCTGGACTTTGCCCGTACCCGTCTTGCCGCTGATGTTGGCAAAGGAGCACAGAATCGTGAGTTCTCAGGTCTCGTCAACTGCTTGGGTAAAATTTTCAAGTCTGATGGACTCCTCGGTTTGTACAGAGGATTCAGCGTGTCTGTACAAGGTATTATCATTTACCGAGCAGCTTATTTCGGTTTCTACGACACAACTAAAGGTATGCTATCAACTGATCCAAAGAATACTCCATTGGTGGTTTCTTGGATGATTGCTCAAACAGTCACAGTTATATCCGGCATTATCTCTTATCCCTTCGATACTGTCAGAAGGCGTATGATGATGCAGAGTGGACGAGCCAAGGCAGACATGATGTACAAAAACACCTTGGATTGCTGGGCCAAAATCGCCAAGTCAGAGGGATCTGGAGCTTTCTTCAAGGGAGCTCTCTCCAATGTTATTCGAGGCACTGGTGGTGCCTTTGTATTAGTTCTCTACGACGAAATTAGAAATTTCCTGGTTTAAATTAAATTATTAAAATTTAAAAAAGAAAAAATCTAGACATTTTAAGCAATGCAAGACATTTTGAAATGAATTTGTAGTGTCCAGTACTGTAACTATCCAAAAAAAAAAATTAATTATCAAAAAAAATTGAACTTTATTGATACCAATTTTCCAAAAATAAATTATAAAAGGCATTGTTGATTATTTTGGTGTTTTTTTACATTCAAAATGATTTCATTAAAATAGGCAATCATAGTTTTTTTTCTTCAAGAGGCAAGACCAAGTGACGGCATTAGTGCTTGATATTCTACTTTCGCACTGCGAGATAAAGGGAAAGACAATGGAAAAAAAAAAGATGAAGTATTACGTTTTGCTTAGTTTAAGAGTCCCCACCATTTTTCGTACGAGAAAAGGAACTATTGTTTCATAGATGTACATTGTTTCATAGGTGAAAAACTTGGCACTTTTGTTTCTGCTTTAAATAAAAGTCATGTGACTGGAATTTATAAGTTACGTGTTTCCAGAAACATCGTGCTAATAAATATCTTGTGATATGTTTTGTGTCTTTCATTTGAGTACAAAAACTGAAGAATAATTAATTAACATTATTAATTTTGACTTTTAATATGAAAATATAATTGGCAGTTTTGAAAATTGACAGTATCAATATTTTAATATGAAAATATAGTTGAAGTTATTGATAGCGACTTTAATGTTTTAATGTAAGAGTATTTTTGATATGAATTTTAACTATACTAACGTTTCTATATGAGAGTATTACTACTTATCCTCTTCGATCAGAACTGGCACATAAGGCCTCGAGTCTTTTTATCCACACACTCCTGTATTTGGCCAGGTAACGCGCTTCTTCCCACCCAGTTAATCCTGCTCTATTAAGACCTTCCTTAAAGCATCTTTGCCATGTTAGTCTCGGTCTCCCTCTTTTTCTCTTTCCGTCAGGAACCCATGAACTTGCAACACCAGCAGGATTGTTCCTACCTGTTCTTAGAATATGGCCGAACTATCTCCATCTTCGTTTTAAAATTTATATGAGAGTATAATTGACGTTAAAGATACTGACATTATTTATATTTTAGAATGGGATTATAAATGTTTTTATATGTCTATATTATTGAAATTATTAATGTTTTAACATAACCTTAAATAATAATATTTAGTGAGTTTGCATATAGTGATTTAATCTAAATATAAATACTCGGATTTCATGGCAATTTTGGTTTTTTGGCCTTATTTTCTACGTTATTTGTTTAAGACGAAATAATATTAATTTAAAGCTGTTTTACTCATTTTTACATAGACTGCATTGTATTTTCTTTAGTCAGTACATGAAGAAAAAAGTTTGGTAAAATGACCATACTGTTTAGTAATGACATTTCTGGTGGAGAAAAAACCCAACCCATTATTCTGGTATTTAAAAGCAAAAAATACGATATTTAAATTCTTTATTTTGGCAATTTTTCAGTTCACAGTAATGCTTACGGGTAATTCTGGTTTTCAAAATTATAGTTTTTATTACCACACATTTAATAAAAATATAAAACTGAAAAGTAAATTGGAATAAATAGTTGAAAATCTGAAAAGTAATAGAATAAATGGTTTTTATGCCGTGCTCTAAGGTATCATGATAAAAGATCTTTTAATTTTTTTCTTATTAAAGAAGAAATATTTGATGCAAAAATTTAAGGATTTGTTTGTCACAGGAATATGCTATTAAATAGTTAGTTTATGAATATGTCAAATTTAACCCAGTTTGGGCACTAAGTTTTTTAAGTTATTTTGTAAATTGAAGTATTGTATTTTTTAAAATGAAGTTAAAATAGCTATTTTTTTATGATTATGATTTTTCTTAAGATATCAAGAAGTTGATGGATCAGTGAATAAAAATGCAGAATAAATGTTTTAGATAATTTATTCTTTAGAGATAAATTGAAAGTTGTGTTAATTATAGAATATTCTTTTGCTAAAAGATAGCGTTAAACATTATAAACAAAGAGCTTTAAAAATGTTCACAACCCTAAAAATTTTTTTTCAAATGATTCTAGGAGCGCATGATTTCAAAGTTATTTTTTATAAATACAAAACATATAATTTTGTTTAGAATATTCTTAATAAATATCATTACAGCTTTAATAATGACTTATTTTTAGTTAAGTCATAAATTTGATGTTTGTTGAAGTCACATAAACAATAATAGTCACGAGAAATCAAATAAATAATAATAAATTTTCATTATTTATTTGACACCGCAAAATATTGCCACATGAATTTAATGAGTCTTAAAATAAATTTACAATTCCGAATCTTAATTGTTTGTACTCTGACATTAAATCTCTGAACGCTGTGCCTATAAATAGATGACTATAAATAGATAGATTGTTTCAAAGAATTGTAAACCACTTTTAATAAAATAAATAAATAAAATGAAATTCTGAACATTATAGTAAAGAAATTAAATCAAAATAGAGATATTTGAAATAACCTCAAATCTCATCATAAAAAAACTAAACATATCTTAAAAATTCTTTTATATAGAGATTTAATTTTTTACTTCTGATTTCAATTTTCTCAAAAATTTCTGAAAATAGATATATTGTATAAAAATAGATATATTGCAATTCAAATAGATATATTGCAATTCAAATATTCTAAAAATAGATATATTGCAATTCAAATAGATATTTGAATTGCGGTTTAATACATATTTTACACAAACTCCTGTAACAGTTATTCTACATTTATTTAGACAATAATCGTACTTACGAAATTAATTAATTTTTAATTATTTCATAATTATTTCTTAATTATTTTATATTATATATTATAATATATAAAATATTATTATGCATTATATTACATTATTTTATAATTATTTGATGAAAATATGTTTCTTACTTAATCTGACGTTAGTTCGAAGTCTATATAATTTTGAAAATTTTACTAAAAATTGACTTGGTATATAGGAGACAAAACGTTTTTGTAAACTTAATATATCTTCATACACGTTAGCAAATCTAAAATTTTATTTTTAGAATATTAAGTTACATCATAAAATTTTACCTATTTAGGCTTTGTGATTCATTGTATAGTTTATTTTAAAGAAAATTTATTTTTTATCAATCAATAAAGCACCAGATAAACCAAATTTATAATTACATAAATGACATTCATAAAAAATTATAAGAATGAAGTTAGTGATCAAAGAGATAAGGGTATTTACGAAAAACAATAAAATTATTTATTGAAGCAATGTCTTAAAGAAATTACAATGGATTATACAAGTAGAATATTGGATTATGATTTAACATTAAGCATCCATTGGGAGGTTTTGTTAAATTTAAGTTATTTGAGTTTTATAAATTCTTAGACGAATTCTCTCTACGTTTATAAATTTCTGATTCAAATGTCCAGTGGAAAATGATAAATGAAGTCCATGTCTTATTTTATCATGTTTTCTTTTCACTGTAAATGCTACTAACAAAATTACTTAGGAAACAGGTATGAAAGCAATTTTAGTTCAATAGTTTTATTTTTTAATAAAGCCAACAGCTGTTTTTAGGACGTTAAATTTACTTCCTCTGTTTTACTTTTCGTTATTTTTTATTTGAAAATCTGAAATTGCGAGAGAAAAGAATATGCCTTAAAAGCATTGATTAAGTTGATTATAATATTGATTGAAATATAATATAGTACAAATATTGTTTCAATTTAATTTTGTGGTAAATTGAATTTCGAACAATCTAAAAATTTCATCATAGAGAAAAACTTAAAGGCACATGAAATTGATTTTTTATTTATTTAGATTTGTAGGTGTAATTAGATTTTAGTTGGTATAGTGTACAATTATTACATGAACTAAATTATTTTTATTTTTTCACCTATAATTACATCGAAAATCAAATAAAAACAATTCTAAATAGAGCGACTGGAAACTGCAAAAAATTTTCAATCTGCAATTATACGAAAACAAATTAATAGCATTATCCAATTTCTAACAATGTTGCAGAAAATTTTGAGGTGATTATTTATAAATGTCAAAAGTATGGGGAAAAAAGATATTCCCATTTTTATAAGAAATAGGGTAAAATCCATTTTTAAATTTTATACAATTTATGACCACCTATTGGAAAGAAAATTGAAACAACAGTAGGAAAATCAATTATTTTACAAATATTTATAGTTATAAGTTGTATAAAATTTTGTTTATTATTTTACAGAAACTTCCTGTAAAAAATATATGTATTGATAATAAATAATAATGTAAAAAATATATGTAAATTTAAACATCGAAGGAGTAAGAATCACAAAATTTGAGGACTATACACTAACTTTTAATGAACTTATAATACCCAACTCGTATATTTAAATAAAAGTATGTCTAATAATTTTACGTTCTTTTATGATTGTTCAAAATGGTGTATTCCTTTTGATAGAACAGGATAAAAATAACCAAAGACTATACAAAAAAGAAAATGGCTCAGTAACCGAAGACGTTTGGCAAAAGCAACGTTTCTATGGTTACCATGCATGTATGGATCGATTGCATCATTGACCGTCTGCGTCATAAGGACGTCAGTCTCCTACGTAGCGCTTTCTCCTCACTTTGTAGGCGATTAAATCAAACAAAAATTTTACACCTTTTTGAAAAACGCTTGCTCGGAAACCCAGCAATGAATACGAACATTTAAAAAATTGTTAGCTTTTATTATTGTTTTCCTTGACTTTGAACTTTCTAATACATAATTCAGTTATATTTCTTTCTTGAAAATTATTTCTTTTTATTTGAAATTAATTGCTTAAAAGAAATTTTTTTTTTATGAAAAAAAAAGAACTTTCAATAAAAAATTTTAAATTGTTGTTGTTGTTGTTGTTGTTGATTTACGTCGCGCTAGAGCTGCACAATGGGCTATTGGCGACGGTCTGGGTAACATCCCTGAGGATGATCCGAAGACATGCCATCACAATTTTGATCCTCNAATACGAACATTTAAAAATTTTTTAGCTTTTATTATTGTTTTCCTTGACTTTGAACTTTCTAATACATAATTCAGTTATATTTCTTTCTTGAAAATTATTTCTTTTTATTTGAAATTAATTGCTTAAAAGAAAAAATTTTTTTTATGAAAAAAAAAGAACTTTCAATAAAAAATTTTAAATTCAGAAGGTTAATACTGTAATCTTTATACATAAAAATCAATGCAAATTATAAGGAAGCGAACACTATTCTTAAGCTTTTTAAATGTTTAATTGATATTTATTCATTTTCGTTAGATTTATTGATATTTTAGAGGGCTGACAATTTCATCGCTAAAGATTTTATGGATATCGAGTTAATTAGTTTCAATGGGTAAACTGTTTTATTGCAGAGTAAAGAAAATATAAAAGAAAAAAAAAAGAGAATAAACAATTTAAAATTGATTTTTTTTTAAACACAACACCTAAACTTAAAGCCATATAACAATAAGCCTTATACTACTTTTACAGCAAACTTGAAAATTATTACCACTTAATAAACATGATTCACATTTTTTTGTTGTTGTAGAAACTGAGTATATTGCCTGACAATTTCTACAGAATTTGTGTAGATATGATTAATATTTCAGAAGTCAGTAACATATCCACTTATTTACGCTGTAAACTTTACATTTACTGGTAAAATAAGATATTAATAAGAATTTATTTTTGAAATAGTAGCACGAATGACCTTCAAGCAAAAGGATACAAGAATATTTAATCCGCTAGACATTTTACTCTATTGTTTTCAAGAAGGAATAAAAATGGTGAGATTCAACAATTATGGTTTATGTTGAGATTCAACATTTTGTATAATTTTGAAAGAATTACTAAAATAAGATGAAACTTTTCACCAATTTTTATATTTTACTAGCAACCTTCGGCAGTCATCTAGTCCACTTTACAAATAATATCTGTTGATTAGTGCTGGCTGTTTTCGGCCGCATTGTTCTGGGTGTCGAGGGTATTCGTATACAGAAAATATTGTTTTCAAATGGGCCTATTTGGTATAAGCTTTGTATTTTTTATTTTTTAACTTTGGCGTCATTGTTCCCAAATCTTCGCCCTTATGCATCTAAAATTTTCTTGTACATGTATGAACTCAGAGGGGAGGGGGTCCCGCTGATGTCTTCCTCAGTATGGCTCTCCCAAAAAAAGTTCTTTTTAGATCTGCGGGGATGAAAGCTACTAGATCCTTCTGGTATGTTTAATTTGACAAACAATCTACTATACGTATTTTTTTTTTTTGTGAAGAATAACTTTATATGTGAAATTTGTAAGAAATGGGAACAATTTATCTCCATCTCGTTGAGTTTGGATCTTTCGAAGATGCTCGTCCAAGCTAGGACAAAATAATGAATGTATGATTATACTGGTGTGATCCCTTTTTACCTCTTATTCTGGATCAAATTACGGAATAAAGTACCAGCACTTTAGATATATATCCTTAAAATCCATTTTACCGTAAAATCTACTTTTACCTTAAAACATTATTCCTTAACTTTTACAGTAATATTTATTTGGAAAGATTTTACGGGAATTATTATTGCAAGAATTACGGTACATCAGATGTTTTGTTCCGTAGCAATGGATTTTACAAAATGGATTTTTAAAAATAGATGGAATTTACGGTAAAAAAGGAAAACAAAAAATAAATAAAATGATTAAAATCGGGTTTATTGTTAAAAAGTTCCGGTACTCTAAGTGTCGGTACTTCTTACCGTAATTTGATCTGGGATATTTTACAGTGTACCGAATTAATTTCACTGCAATGTTATGAGCACTGTCCTTTTAAATGGGTAGTAAGTTATTAGTGTTTCTACAAATAGTTACTTTAGTGCAGCCCTTTAGTTTAAAAAAAACCATAGTAACATCAAATCAGATTTCGCACTCTCGCGTACGTGCAGTGCAATAGCTACAAAACAACCTCCTTCATTTGCAGAATTTGCGTCGAAACTACGAGCTGGAAGCTTTCAGAATGCAAGAGAGAGCGAAATCTCAAATACAAAGTTTTAAATGTTCAAGTAGATGATTGTCTCAAATGTCTAATTCTTTATTTCGATCATACACGGAAAATCTTGTATTTTTAGAGAGAGTTCCATAGTTGTTATTTTGCAGTTGAAAGTGGTAACATCAGCATTTAGATGCACACATTCAGATTAAATTTTAGCATGACATCAAGAGTTTTGAAAATGACCAACGATTTGAAAAATCAAATAAAGCAAAATAGGAGATTTAGATAGCAAGAGAAATGCATGATTTGTTGAATTCTCTTCAGGAAACAAAAATTTATTTTAATCAAGTTCTAAAATTAATTTGCTAAGATCGTCAACAGATGGTGCTGCTGACTCAAGAAAACCATATAGTAAAAGTTTCAAAGTAATCACCATTTAAAACAATAACGTAGCTCATTTTTAAGACAAAATTTACAAACTCTGTGTAACTATTTTCTGCTGAAATGGTCTTAAATGCAACTGAATAACATTGTTGTTTCATAATTTTCATGGCCATCAACAAATATTAAATAGCTGTTTGTGTTCACCATGCTATCGAGGACAATGCTTTATTATTATTATTTCTTTTGATAAATAAAGCAGTAGGTTTCCGTATCTATTTTCTTAAAGCTTTGAAATAGTCATCCCCAAAATACTAGTGGGTAAAAATTTCTGTAACAGTAATTTGAATTTTCACCAAATATCTCATAGGAATATATTAGAGTTATTTTTTCCCGTGTTCTCAAAATAAAATGGAAAAACTTTTAATGGGAAAACGTAAAGGTTTTCATCAAGACGCATCCTTTACGATAAATACCATATTACTGAATAAAGAATAATTATCCTAAGATAAAAATTACTCTTTAACAAGATTAAGAATAATTGGAGCCAATAGTTTTAGAAAATGATCCTTTTGTGTTCAAATTAGTAGTTTTGGGAAAAGCCGCTTGAAAGGACATGTTGCAATATTAATGATTGTAGCTTTTGAAAAAACATAGAAATGCTTTCAGGATGCAGCTAGAATAGAAATGAAAAGCGTTTTAGTATTAACGGAATTTAAATTTAAAAATAAGGTATGAGATTTTTTTGTCAAAATACGTGGCATGATGCTTTTTAAACCTTTATATACGTTTTATATCTTTACAACACTGATGCATAACCTAAAATAATACTGAAACAATGAACAATCTGCTAAAAAAGGGAACACCCAGAATAACTTTTGATCTATTGATCGGATTTTTACACTATAGCATTAAGTTTTAATGGTTTGAAGACCTATCTTCAAATATGCTTATAAGTGCGCGCGGTAATTTAAGTTACGAAATCAGTCATTAAAACGTATTTTCTTTTCAAAAAACACATCTTTTTCTCGACTGTTTTGAATTTTTGATCCTCCAAATAGGGCAAGGGGGTAGTCATAATCTGAAAAAATAAATGGTCCAAAGATAAATCCAGGCGAAAAATAATTTATAATAACTATTCGTCATTTTTTATTATATTATTTAATAATGAACAAAATTTTGTAAAGTATTTTAATTTTTGCATTATTTTTAAAAAACGTAATTTTATATGGCAAAATACAAAATTCGAGAGAAATCGGTCGAATAGTTCTAGAGATATCATATTTTAAATGTACAACTTTTTCAAAATTTGAATAACTCGGAAACTATTCGTTCAAATGTTAATACGTTAAAATAAAGAAAGTAGGTTATAGTGTCTGATTTTGTGTAAATAATGGTAACCACTTATTAGTAAGCACGGTTGAAATAGGCTTTCGAACCATTAAGATTGAATCTCAGATCCGATCTTTAGAGCAATAGTAATTTATTGTGTTCTTCTTATTTTAAGCGCTGTACGCTAATAATTAAATTACTTCTGACGTAAAACATAATGAAGTTATTAAGAAAACAAACGTTTCCTTCATTAAAATCAAGAGATATGGCAAAAAAGACAGAGACTGTTCATATTGTAAAATCTCTTTTCTTCTTTCTTTTAAATCACTCTTTCGGGTTTCATCTCTTATTATGCTATTACTCACAAAAGCGTCCACGCGCTCATTTATAAAAATTGCATTTGAAGGTCAAATTAAAACCTCTACTTTACAATTGCCACTGCGCGTATATTTTTTTCAGGATCACCTTGAATTTATTGAAACAAATCCTATTCCTTAAATATGAATGATAAGTGTTCTTCAAATATACACTTAATTTTTTTTCCTTCTGTAGAGTTTAATTGAGTTTAAAAAGGGAAGATAATTTTTGAACTGAGATTGCACAGGGAAAATGGTTGCAAAATGAACCAAATATGAACGTTTTAATTTTCTTTTTATCATTTAAAAATCAACTCTATGAAAAATTTTCAGAATATTTTTCGATCATTTAAAATCACAGATGAAATTTTTTAAAGCATTCATTTTAATTTTTTTAGTGAAGAATATTATTTTAAACACATAGTATCGTTTGGTAATGGAATTTCGTATTGTGAAGTCAACTATATTATCAAATGTTAATAAAGAGAATTTCTCAACTTTTATTCTGCAAACATGAAATTACAGGTTAATGTTTTAGTCAGTTGACGCACATTTGCTATTTTTTTTAAAAATTTCTTTCTTTTTTGTGAAATTGTTTTATGTAACAATTTTTTTAACGAAATATTCGACATCGATATTGCACTAAAAATTTAATTTGACAATTTATTACTTCCTCGACTAATTCCTTCCAGATAAATATTTTCTTTCATTTAATTTTAGATATTTTTTCATTTGCAAAAATATCTAAATAAGGGATTGCACATTCGCTGCATTACATTAATTTCGGCATTTATTCTTCAAAGCTATTTAATGCTTTTTTTTATTCTTTAATTATATAACTTTATTGCAATAAGAAATTATTTATTCCTTTTGATAGTGGTTTAATTGCAGAAATATTTAATTAACTTATACACCTCAGCGGTATGACAGTCGATGCTATTTTCTTACATCGTTTTTTTAGTGAAACGTTTAATTAAAAACATAAAGGATTATTTATTTATTTTGATAATGAAACTGCAAAGTTACTTGATATTTTTTATTCTTCTCAATCATATAACTTTAAATATTTTCCGTCATTCATTTTTTTATCGAAATCTTTGAGAGCAATGAATAGAAATTATTTGTTGATTGATATACTGCAACTGCAAAGTTACTTAATAATTTTTTATAACCCCACTTTATTATTCCAGGTATTTTCTTTCAAAATCAGTCTGTTTAATTTTGAAACTTTTGTTATTATTAGGGGGACCGGAAAGTAATGTCGTTTCGGTGCATTTGATTATCAAGATTTTATTTTTAATCAATAATGTATTCACCCTCGTTAGCAAGAACCTTTCATTGCCGGATCGGAAATGAATAAAAGTGGATCGAAAAAAATGAATTAATTTTTAAGACTAACGAATATTTAATGCGCCGAAACAAAATTTGAACTTTGATGTATATCAGAACTTAGTTATTGAATTTTTAGTTTTACGGTTATAAATATTTTTAAAATTTGAATTTTGATGTTTATCAGAACTTAGTCACCGAATTTTAAGTTTCAAGGTAATAAGTATTTTTAAAATTTGAACTTTGAAAAAATTTAAACTTAGAAAAACTTTAAAAATACCTTTATCTTTAAAATTAAACATTCGGTAACTAAGTTTAATATAAAACATTTCACTGATCAAAAGGAAACGAAAAATATTCAAAAATATTGATTATTTATTGAAATAACGAAACACCTAATTTTCCGTATAGTTAACACACAGAGGAAGTAAAATCCTCCTTCTAATCCTTAACACTATATTTCATTTGAACGCTTTGTTTCAATCAGAAAGCAGCTAAATCTTAGAAAATACTTGAACTCATTAATCCCTGTTTCTGTTTTTCTTAACTCAGAGAAAGAGAAACCGTTTTTGTAGACTGTCATGAAGAATTGGAGTAAAGGATGGAAGCATTTTGGAATGGATCCAATTAGTATAAGTAGGTTTAAAAATATCCACGAAAAACCTGCCCTTTCACTTGAATAGAATGAGCCAGGGATTCTCTATTATTATGTCACAATCTGCATTACATCAATTGAGTGGCTCTAATAGACTGACTTTGAATATTTGACTTTGCAAATACTCTTCCGCTTTGCCTTTTTTCCCCCTTCTAAATAGATTATGTATTCAAATTCCACACCAGTTTTAGTAATTTTTAAACCTTGGATCTAGAAATAGAATTAAATTGGAGCAGGGGAAATCAGAAAAAGTGTCATTATTTAAATTTTTTTTTAATAATAAAACAAGTAGCAAAGTCGATTTGGTTTAATATTTAAAGCCGTACTAGAGTTTTACTAATAGTCTATTGGCTATGTCCCTGGAATCATTCGACGATTCAATCAGTATTAATTCAATAGAATCAATTAGTGATAATAAAAAGACAATACTGGTGCGCACGCATGCTACACTACCACATTCTAGGTTAGAGAACAGACGTTGATAGAAATCACCCCGTCTCCGTATCGCTCACCCCAACCACCCTAACTCGAATGCGTAGCACGACAGAAAAAGGGCAATTCAATTTAACTGACAGTCTTTCAGCACAGAGCATTAAACTTCGATCCATGCCACTTATCGTATACAGACTGGGTGGTGATTTAACCAATTTGTCTTAGAAAAATTTATAAACAAATTACAAATGCTGTAGGTTTCTTATTGCTCAGTATCTATTAGTAAGAGTTTCTGTATTATATAAAGTAAAAAAAAAAAAANAAAAAAAAAAAAAAAAAAAAAAAAAAAAAAAAAAAAAAAAAAAAAAAAAAAAAATCATGTTGCATATTGAAAAATTTTGGAGCGTGTCAAACCATAGTATCTTTCAAATTTGTGGCAATCTTTATATGGTGCCAAGTTGAACAACATCATCAACGCCCTTCTTAAAGTCACGGCACGGTTCATCTTGAAATGAAGCACTGTTCAATGTTACTCCTTATTATTAATCCCCCTCGTTACTATGGTTCAAAGTCCAGCAGTGGACTGATCGTTAAGACGCGGTTCCCAGCAGATCACCGAAGTCAAGCATCACTGGTTGCGGTCAGATTGCGGGTGGGTGGCCACTTGGATTAGTCTGCGTAGGGACCGAGGGTGTGCGGTATTGGTCCTCGTTAAACTGTTCTACTGTAAAGTGCTCGATTTCGCGTGCAGGTCGTCGGGCTACCGAAGCGGGGTGCCATCCCCTCTGCAGAGGACCAAAATTGCGATGGCATGTCTTCGGATCATCCTCAGGTTTGTTTCCCAGACCGTCGCCAATAGTCCATTGTGCAGCTCTAGTGCGACGTGAATAAACTACAACAACAACAACAACTACTATGGTTCAAAGTACCAATATTATACTTCAACCATGAACAGGCTTTCCTGAGAGCTTAGGACAGTTAGTTAATAATTGAATGAGGGAGGAGAAAAACGTTACCAAAATATGATTAATCATAAGCGAGGCTGATTAGAACATCAGAGAGATCAAAATAGAATAATAAAATTAGCATAAAAACCAATATATCCTCCTCAAAGGAACTGGATTTCGATTATTATAATTCCTCTTATGCTCTTATGATTCATCACGGATTGAAAATGTTTTTTACCATCTTAAATATGTGGTGGGTCGTAACTTCAATAAATGCCAACAGATGGCGTTACTAGTTCCAACGAAAAACATTATTTTATTTACTCATTCTATTTTTTACACATTCTGTTTATTGATATTCGAGCACTAGAACTGCTAATTTCGAGTTGTCAGTTGTATTTTTTATTGTTATCTTTTTGCATTATTGTTATTAAAAAATGGTTTAAGTTAGTTTTTTTTTAATTGTTCCACTAATTAAAGCACGCAACTTTAAACAACTTTAATTATGTTTTAAATAATTCCCATTTGGTGTTCGATCCAGAACACCTAAAAATATTAACCTGTAACCGTGATGATTATGCAACATCCCGAGTGGTCTAGGCTAGTAACGAAACATATTCGTATGTTTTCATAGCATATTCATAAAACAAATTGCATATGTCTTTTTTTTTTTAAAATAAATTTTGAAAATATTATGAGTAGGAATTTAAAATTTCTTTTCTTGAAGCAATCTATTTTTTTTCTAAGTGAAGAACGATTCTTACCACTATAAAATGTGTGCTTTTTTCGTTCTCCTGTCCCCAGTCTTTTTTACACTTCTTCTGAAGCTTGAATAAATAAAGTGTAACAATAAAACAAACTGATAGTAAAAATGAGTGTCCTTAAATTAATAATATAAATAATATAAATACAATAATATAAATATAATAATATAAATATAATAATATAAATATAATAATATAAATAAATAATATAATAATATGAAAATAATAATATAAATAAATATGGATGTAGAATATAATGAATATGGATGTAAAAATATCTAGTGTAAAAGAGTCTTTGAATATATGCGTAAATGCCTCAAAAAGAGTATAGTGTAATTAATGGCATGGGACAAGAAGGAAAAAAAAGCAATTTAATTAAAAACATTGGAAAAATATTTACTTTTATGAACATAATATTAAGAACGGTTATAAAATATTTCTTGTTTGAAATTATTCTTAATCATCACACTTAAATACAAACTTATCCGTGGTTTTTTAAATTGTAAAATTTATCCTATTTTGAACTAACATAATTAATTTAACGCACAAACATAACAGCTTAAACTTACAACGTTAAATTTCTAGACAGTATGAATGTAATGGCAAAGAAAAAAACTAGCTAAATTGGAATTAAATTCAACATTCAACTATTCATAGAAAAAAAAAACGTTTGAATTCCAAATAAAATAATTCATTAAAATGCATTTGTCGTATAAGTTTGTTCAGTTAGTTGCATATAGATAGCAGCACTAACAATAGTTTGAAAATGTGAAAATGAGGCAAATGTATAAGTTTCAGTGTTATTAAAAAGAAAAAAGAAGAAAAAAAGTGAATAATAACAAATTTATAAATAAAAAATATCAATATTATATTTTAGAAACTTCTTAGCAGCATTTTTTAAAGAGAACTAGCTCAAGGTTTTTTAAGTTCGAGAATTTTTTAAACTATATTTATTCTTTATCTTCAAGCTTAATATAAGTCTAGTAGAATAGATGAATTTAATAAGAAATAATATTTAGTAAAGTAAATTAAATTATTAAACACTGATTAAAAATATTGACTTCATCGAAAAATAAAAACAGTTAGAAACGAGTGATAAGATTTATTACTGTTTTTTTTATTTGATAAATGAAGAAGGAAACTTTTCTAAGAAAATAATTGTCTGCATTCTTGGTTTATACTGTTTCTCCTTATAGAAATACGCATGCTTTTTAAGATAAATGACAATCTTTTTGGACATTTATAGAAGCTTCATGTCAATGTTATAAACATGAATTAGGAGAGAAATATTTTCAACAGAGTATTCCAATAAAACATCGGCATAAAACTTTAACTTTTTGCGTAGAGATGGCAGCACCAAGGCGATTTTAGCATAAGTTAAAGAAGCCTTAAATATATTGGATTCATTTGAATCGTTTAGATCAATTTTTTTTTATAGAGGTAAATAAATAAATTAAAGTAACTAAATTAAAATAAATTAATAACTAAATAATGTTAATAAATTAGCATAAAAGTTAGAAATATTTAAATGAATTAATTAATTATTCAGCCAATTTGGTTACTTTGTCAATGAAGGTTTTTTCTCTCAATCGTTTCTTTAACATTGATATTTTATATTTCATCATTTTTCATTTCAAACAATTATGTAATAAAGTTTGAACAAACTCTTAAGAACATGGTGCATTACTGCATGAAGCTGTACAAATTTAGATAATATCTTTTATTTTAAAATTTAATCAGTTACAATTTCCTTCTTTTTAGAAATATATTAACTATCACCAGTTATAATAAAGATAGTGAAACGTAATTAATAGTAACATTTTAGGCACTTAATTATGAATTTGCTTTGCAAAATTTTCAAAATTCTAATTCTTTAATTAGCTGTATAAGTGACCAATTTTCTTTAATAAATAATAATAAAAATTTCTCATCGATAGTAGAAAATACACTTGAAATAGTGTTAGCTGAGATAGCACACTTGGTACGTTTCGCAGGTGTTGCCGAACTCTGAGAAATTCCTATATTCTACAATTCTCACTCGATCAACAATGTTCCTCTTTACATAAAATCCATGAAGTGGAGAATTTCGGGCTATAATATATAATAAGTAGCCGAATTTTCAAAATTGCTTAGAAGATCATTTTTGACGAACAACGATTTCTGTACAAACAATGAGATTTTTCTTCGTATTGGGCTATAATATGGTGAAAATTTCACCAGTTGTTCGAATTTATGCTAAAAAAATAAGAATTTTCTATTCTGTTTTGTGTTAAGGCTCTGGAATAGAAGAGAATTTATATTTCTCATTTATTCATTACATGCATCACAAAAACTTTCAATGGCCGAGCACATAGTATATTTCTTTAAGGTTCATTTTGAAAAGTCATTGTTTCAAACAGCTGCTCGCCATCGCATGTGACTTTGGCTTTTAGTCACCATAGAATTAACGAACATTTTGCTGACTGTTAGCTCCGAATCGTTCCTTAGCAGCCAGTATCGAACCCACAAAACTCAGTTTCAATCAGGGACTTTTTTAATACATAGACAGAGCCATATCACCCATTTTCCCAATACCTAAATTGTAACCAATATATAAATTGATATTGATTTCTAAATTATATACTTATTAAAGTTTTATTAATTTACTTACTTGAAATGGTAAGTAAAAACAAAGCATTCTAAGTCGTCTTTCATAAGATTTAAAAGAAATATTTTGTAATGTAATAACGAAAATAACATGAATAATATTATAAATATAATAATATAAATATAATTTAAAGTGTTATATAATTTAATGTAATGTTTATTGCATTAAATGCATGTTAATTTATTAATAAAAAGAATAAATTCATATTTTTCGAATGACACAAACCTCATACTTTGATGAAAATTATGTTTTTAATTGTTTCATAAAAAGTTGTCGGTTTGTTTGTATTCTAATTTTGATGAATTTTTTTTTCTCTGATATAAACTTTCTTATCAAAATAATGAATCAGCTACCCCACTTAATGCTAAGGCAATGTATGTTTTTTTTTTTAACAAATTCATCTCAAATTACTAATTTACCTACTTGGCACTTTCATAATGATGGATTAGTTTAGAACTAAATTCAAACCGCGTTTGGCACAATTTTTAGATATCTTTTTTCTTCTTCCTTAATAAATGTTTGTATGTAGTGAATTTTTGTGCAGTTTTTATCTAAATTATTATGTATATAGTAATTAATCATGATTCATTTTAATTAGATCAGTAAGCCATTGTATTTTAAATTACGTAACGAAAGAACTAGTTTAGGATCGTACAAAAAATGAAATAAAATAAATAAATAAATATGAAAATACATTTCAAAAATATAAATCGCCAGGAAAAAAACATTTATTTTAATTTCATTTTTAAGTGTTTTCCAATTTTCCCTGATCCCTATTTTAGATCTCTGATATAAAGATACCAGGGCAGGGATACTTCTTTTTATCCCTACCAGGGACGGTATACCCAACAATTTACACTCGATACCTTTAAAAATGCTTTTTTTATATTTTTAAATTAGAAACGCAGTTTGTGTTTGCTTTAGTTACTGAAAAATTAAAATGTATACATCCTTTAAGAATAAAAAAATATTTTTCAATTTTTATGACATATTACTGAAATTCTAATAAAAGGACACTTTTGTTCATTCCATTACAAATATTTGATAAAAAAAAAATACTCCATCATTTTCATTATCACCTTCACTCTGAAAAACTGAGTAAATAGTTTTTTAAAGTTACCTACTGAGAAAGAAATGATGGTAAAAACTACCAGAATATGGAAAATTTATCGTGTTTCCGACTTTATGGGAACACCAAAAAGCTCAGTAACTTTTACCGAAATGCTTTGGTGAAATTGGCATTAAAATATGATTTTATAATGTGTGATAAAATTTGGAAATGTTATCATTATATCTTAGAGCATGACATAGTTTATTCGGTTGAATTCACTTTTCTGTTTTGTAGTTTTTATTAAATGTGTGGTAATACGAACTATAATTTTGGAAACCAGAATTTTTCGGTAAACTGTTACCTTATGAACGGAAAAGTTACCAAATAAATGGTTTAAATACTGTATATTTTGGTTTTTATTACCAACATTTTTTTTTTTTTGAACCAGAAATGTCATCACCATACAGTACGGTAATTTTACTACAATTTCTTTTCTCTGCGTAGAAAAGCTAATGAAAATGTATAGAATAATTTAGAAATTTGCACTAAATTTATATTTTTATGCCATGAATAGATTTTAAATGTGTCATTCATTAAAATGGAGTCCTGCACTTTGTATTTAAATTGAAACATTTAAAAAAAAAAAAAATGAGAGATCTAAATAACTTTTTCTTAGGTGAAAAAGTGTCAAAATTTGCTACGATACAACTAACACTTCCGAAATTATTATGAAGAATTTTATGAGTGAAATCTATAGTTTTATGACGTAAGAAATTTCTTTTGTGTCATTTTTAGAAACGAAGCCATACATATAAAATTCGAAAACCATTTTTTATTAGCAGTCAAAATTTGTTTTTTTATGGTGAAAGTAATTTCAAAAATTTACACCACAAAAACTATATCTTTATGACATAAAAACTTGTTTATATGTGTAATCTAGTTTCTAAATCAGTTTTAACTGTATTTTCATGACATTAAAACTAGCTCCTTGAAAAGGTGGCGTATTTTTACGTTTAACTTGTTGTTTAACTTGACGTTTAACTTGTTGTAAAAAAAAAAAAAAAGANTAAAAAAAAAAAAAAAGACAGTGAAACATAACTTTTTTTTTTTGGAGAAAAAGTGAATGAAATTGAAAAAATACAATAGTACGTATAGGAAATTAATTTTAGACATTTTTAATGATACAACTGTATTTTTTTTAAAAGTAAATAGTTCTTAAGAGTGTTATTTTTTGAAATAAAACCTTACCCTTTCTACAACAATCATATTTTTTTTAATTTTTTTAAAAAAGACTGTTAAAAAAACTCTTCCTTTTCANAAAACCAAAAAAAAAAGAAAGAAGGAAAAAGAAATGTGAAGAATAAATAAACTCTTTAAAAATTATTTTTAAATATTATTTTCAAATATTTGCACCACCACCAGTATATGCTTATGACGTAAATAACTTCAAAATATGTGATTCCTTAAAAGAGAGCCATGCATTTTACGTTCGAGTTGAAACTTCTTCAAAATTTGCTATTTTTTATTATGAAGCATTTACTGAAATTGTAACGAAACAATTAAAACTTTTGCAATTAATATTAAAATCTTGCATTATGAAAACTATATTTTTTAAACGAAAGTAGTTTCAAAGTTTGCCGTTACTTAATATGGAACCATACACTTTACATTCGACGTAAAACTTTCTTAAAAATAGCGAGACAAAAATAGCTTTTATCTGGTGGAAAAGTAATTGAAATATTGAAAAAGTAGTAACTGAAAAAGTGATTGAAATACAATGGACACACATCGGGAAATAATTTCAGAAACTTACACCACAAAACTTATGTTTCCTGACATGAGTAGCTAGTAATTGTGTAATTCTTTAAAGCGGATTTACGGATTATAACGGACCTGATATACGATATGAAACTATTTCAAGTAGTCAATCAGGTACTCGAAAAGAAATGAAGTGATTATGCTTTACCACTTGATATAAATCAGAATTAATGAATACCTGTCAGTGACGTCAAGCATGGTGTCGAACCTGATTGGCGCCTGAATCGAGAAATGTTTTTTGTTGTGAACCTAAAGTGACTAAACTCTGCAGTGATTGTAATGAACACTTTAGAAATTAATTTGGAAAACTGTATATTGTGATTTACATATGTTATGATATACTTTTGATATGATGATATACCATTTCTCTATCTGACCTTTAGTTTACTGTTGAAATATTTATAATTAGTAATGGGAAAAAGCTCTAATTTATTAAAATATTAATATACTATCTTTGCTATCACGGAAAAAAAATATTTTCTGAAAATACATAGTACCCGTTGTCAAATTCTTATCAAAAGTGCACCAATTACCATAATGCCAGTAGTACATATTACCGTCAGTAGTACACAATAATTAAGCGTCATTTTGGAATGGCAGTTTTTTTACGGTTATCCTAAACGAATTTACCATAAACCATTATCTTTGCTTTTTAGAACGTAGCTCATTTCATTTTATTTCAATTAAAGCATAAAATCAATATTAATTGAGCATTAGTGTCAATAATAATATGGCTAGCAATTTTTTACGGTTCTCCAAAGCGAATAAAAATCCTTTTTCCATTATTTTTGCTTTTTGGTACATAAGTTATTTCTTTTATTTAGATTAATGCATATTACCAACATTAATTATGCAACATTGTTGTCAATGGTAGTATAACGATTTCTAACGGTATTTCTAGACAAATAAATACCTTTACTACATTACTTTTGTTTTCTAGTACATAGCTTATTTATTTTATTTCAGTACTCATGTTACCTAAATTAATTAAACATCATTTGGCGTAAATAATAATACGGCGATTTTTTACGATTCTTCTAAATGAATTAGTACCACTTACCCGTCAATTTCGCCTTTGAACACAAATATATATATATTTTTTATATTTAATTACCGTTTGATTTTAAAAAATTAATTTTTTATAATCACGCTTTAGAAAAAATTATATAAATAAAAAGAAGTACGTGGTATCCTAATGTTGACAGTGACCTTCCTCTTGCTTCAAATTAACTGTATGCCAAATTTCATCGATTTCATAGATGGTTTGGGTGTCTATAAAGGACACACACACAAATAAACAGATGGACATTCATTTTAATATACACAAATTGAAATTTTTTTTCAAAAAATGGAAGTTTAAAGAAATTGTTAATTTCAGCGAAAAAGTGACTGAATTTTAAAGATATAATGAACAAGAAATCGGTTTTATTTTTATGAAATAAGTAGTTCCTAGTGTGTCATTTCTTAAAACGAATCCATAACCTGTTTCAAAAAATTACTGGCAAAAATAAATACCTTGTGTTTTATGATGAAAAAGGTTTTGAAATGGGATACCTGCAAGTGACGTAGTGCGGGTATCTTGATTCTGATTTGTTGTGGAAACGTGGCATTTGTTCACGATAGCAACTGTTCTTTCCATTCTTTTTCGAGTTAGCCAAGCCCGTCAAGTTTCAATTCTCTTAAGTGACGTATTCTATACTCCTTCACAATGATTATTTCTCAAAAATTTCACTTTTTTTACTATATATTTCTTATGTAACACTAAGACAGGCACGAAGCCACGTAGAACATAAACATACTAACTATGCATCGAAGTTGCCAGGTACACAAAACAAAAATACATGACGGTTTCAACAAAGTACATAAACAAATAATAAATCTAAGTTTAGAAGTCGTAAGCGAGAAAGAATTTTGTTTCAACAATTCGATGCTCGATACGGCACGGTATTTAATTAATTTCACATTAATTAACATTCTGATTTAGGTGGAGAAACTAGCTTAATTTTGCTTATAAACTATCAGCTGGATTTGACATCATAGTGGTCATTCACGACAAGGGCAAGTACCCAATTAATAGGTTTCAAATATTTTTTTTTTCTGGCCAGATTTGATTTTTAAAGAAGCATGAGGGTCAAGAAAATTTTTCATTTATTACTTTTGAATCGAGAATTGGGATTTTTTACTCGTGATTCCATGAGATTTTAGCAGTGATGATGAATGATGAAAAAAACTAGTTAAGTGCTTGTGATGGTTTCATAAAATAAAATAAAATGTGAAGGATATTAAACACGATCCATGATAGAAAAAAATGTGTACAAAATCTTCAGGAGTGTCTGCAAAATACGTATTTTCCCCCACTCTCTCATTGTACGTTAAAACTTAAAAAGAATTAAAGAAATAATTAAAATTTATTTAATTTAATAAAATTATACTGTAATACTAAATCATTTATGTTTTATATTCAAACCTTAACGCAGTCTTTTAAACCATTATACACTGTTAGAATTTTTTGGAAAAAAATGGTTATATAACAACTTTTTTAACTGTCATTTTACCATACTCAAACAAAACAATGGAATAATTATAAATAAGATGGTATTCACACTGTTAACTGTGAGAAAAAATGTTAAGCTGATTTCACCTTGTACAGTTAAACAACCAGAATTTTATCGCACCACCGATTGGGTATAAAATTGCCGAGAGGGCAAGTCTGTCAATCTTATGACCGATAGAATTCGGACTTAAGTCCCAGTGTTGATACCACAATGTTTCTTACATTCTCTTCAACACTTTAAGAATTACCAGTGTCCTGCACTCCCTAATTTGTCATCCTGGATTATTAGAATACTAAACTTCTCATTCATGCAAAGATGGCAGCACCATAGAGCTATTTAACCCAAAAATGTTTAGTATTTCCCATCTGTTACGATTGGTTAAATAACTAGATAAAATATTTTAACGACACTCCATGGTTCATGTGACCGCATTTTAACTCTAATGCTCATTACTTTAACGAAAAGCTTAGCTCCAATGATCACTTAAAGAAATGTTTAAGAATTTTGCATCATGCCAATTGTAAATGGTTAAAAAACCGTATATTTTAAGTATTCATGGTTTTGTTTAACCATATCACTTGTAAAAAGTCTCAAAAACCGTTCAAAACCGCAAATAAAACCAAAGGAAAAAATTCTTTACCATAAGTTTTACCGTTAATAGGATGGACAGATTGCTATTTTACCTTAATTTTAGAATGAAAATTCTAACAGTGTAGTTAATATGTTTCTGCTGGCTACGTAACATTGCAAAGCTACATTATCGACATCAGTAACTATTTTATTCAAAAAATGATTTACGATTTTTAAATAAGATTATAAGAAAATCATATGAATATGTAACATTGATAGCACGTTCTTTTAATTTTTAGTTTTTAATTACTACTTATTATTCACACTTTAATTATAAAAGCGCTTGCATTTCCTCTTGTTTTTTTTATTTTCTTAACATAACCAGTTACGCTTAATTCATTACACGACTCATCCATAATTACAACGCTTGCTTAATAAATCTCGATTGACCACGAATTAAAGGTAATTAAAAAACCGCGTGTTAATACAACGCCAAGTAGGTGGCCTTAAAAGGGTAGTTAACCTTTACACGAATGGGCTGATTTTACTGCTTGCCTTTGAGCACTCTCTTTTTCATCTTAATTACAAAATATATATAAAAAAAACTTTATTTTCTTAACTGGAGTTTCATTGTTCATTATACTTCTTTTAATGCTGTTTATTTGACATACAGATGATAAATACTCATTATGACTATTATTGGGAAAATTAAAAAAAAACCGGATGTAATTAATTTCTTGATTAATGAGCACGAATTATATAGAGATATTGGTAATTAACATTCATTAAAAATGAATTAAGTATCTATAGATAATTTATTTAATTAATAACAGTCTATTATTTTTGATATACGAGTATATTCTGGTCTCAGTGTTAGAATTCTTCTTCTGAAATTATGGTAAAATAACCAGCAGCTGTTTGTCCATTCGAGTAACCATAAAAGTTTATGATTAGGAATTTTTTTTTACCTTTACGATTTTGAAACTGTTTGCAACTGGTATTGTTAATAAACTGTGAATACAAAACCATACGGTTTTGTAACCATTTGTAACTTGCATAGTTTCTAAACTATAAAAATAGGACTTAAATGGACATTGAAGCTCAGTTTGCGGGGACCTCTGTGGGCAGCGCCATTCTTGCGAATGATAGTATTATATTTTGACAGTCCAGGGTCACCAATTGAAGAGTGAAGGACTCAGGAACTCTTCCTGTATTGAAGGAATGGAAGAAATATTATGGTATAAACGCTGGGATTCGAACCTCTGTTCAGCCGGTAATGAGATTGATTTCCCCTTTCAGATACAGTGTGTACCCAGCTGCATGTAACCAAATAGCGTAAGATGAGCCTAGTTGGCAAGGATAGAATTTTGGTCGTTAAACCTGTATTATGTAAAAACAATCAATTAACGTTTTCTCTAACATTTAAGAGTTTGTAAATCCTCTCTTTTATGGTTATTTCACTGTTTTGATTGAAAAATGGTAAAATAACAATTAAATAAATTGCTATTTAACTATTTTTTATTGAGATATTTCTAATTGAGTTTAATTACAGATGTTAAAAGTCTTCAAAAATTGATTCGATTTAACAAAAGTGTTACTAAACTTTTAAATTTTCTTTTCCTTATTACTTATGCTTATGAAAATGCTATATGATACTTATTATATGATTATATATGATTATACTTATGCTATATGAAAAGTGCTCTTGTTAACTGAGCTATCTTATGCAAATTAATAGGGGAGAAAAATGTTAAAATCTAATTTTGCATTTATAAAAATATTTTTGCAAAATTATGCCAATTTACTCCCGGGTAACTTTACATAGTCTAGTGATTTAATGGAATCAGTAAAATAATAAACCCAAGTTATAATTACTAAACCTTTTAAAAACCAAATATATGTCTTTTGATTTACTTCCTTTTTGTAAATATCTCAATTCGTGAATTCTGATTTACATATTAAAACTTTTATGATTTCCAGAATTTTGTGTAAGGGTTAAAGCAGGGTAATCTTAGAGAAAATTTAATAAAGTTCCTTCAATAAAGTAGAATTATATAAAATTAATAATTTGGAAAAATAAATTGTTAGATATTATCTTAAAATAAATTTTTTTTAAAGTGTTTAGCAAAACTTGAAACCTACCTTAAGCCACTATAACCTTTAGAATACCAACTTGCCCCAATGAAATTATTTCACCAAAATGACTGCCTTACTATTTCACGAAAGTTTTTTTTAAAAAACATTTTAGAACATATTTGCAATTGTTATCACTCATTTTAACTATCCCGGTTGTTGAAAACTCCTTATAATATCGCACTTCACAGAACATTAAATCCTTTAGTTAATCAAAAGAACTTTCGCGGAAGAAAATCAGATATTTGCTATTCTTTTTCATTGGAAGCCGCAATCACACTGAAACTACAGATGATGATGAAGCAGAGAGAACAGAAGAATTAATGATCATTTAGGTGGAAATCATGAGTCGAATGCCAACTTACCCTTTATGCCAGAGTACCACCATTACTCTTAGGCATGAAAAAATTATGCATCAACAACCCTCGGAAAGAAATGGATATTTCTTTAAAGATATAAAAGCCGTTATTTTTCAATGTGGAATAAATACACTTTTGGAAAAAATGAGTTAATAACGATTTTAGTAACATACTAGGAGGCTTTTTTCCCCAATTCGCTTTGCTCACCAGACCCAGTGGTTGCTTCATGTCGCGAATGACCATTGTGTCGTCCATTACATGTTTTCACATTTGTGAAGGTTAAACAAATAGATATTATGGGTCAATAATTCAATATTTTGTTCATAATACGCGTTGAACGATAAGTTCAATTTACTACAACCTTACTAAGGTGCTAAGAGGATACAGATTACAGAACTTCTTTAACTTAATTACACACTGAGAAAGAAGCCAACAACCAGAGTATGGCAAGATTAACTGTGTTTCTGGATCTATGGGAACTCAAAGAAGTTCGGTAATTGTTGTGGAAGCGATTTGGTAATGATTTATGGTAAGATTAACAATAAAATGTGGTTTTATAATATGTGATAAGATTTGATGAAAGTGGTAAAATTTGGTAATTTCCTCATGATACTTTAGAGCATGGCATAAAAATCATTTATGAGTTAAATTAACTTTTTTGTTTTGCGTTTTATACTAAATGTGTAGTAATAACAATTATAATTTTGAAAACCAGAATTCCCAGTAAAACGTTTCCACATCGGCCGAAAAGTTACCAAATGAATTGTTTAAATACCGTAAATTTGGTCTTTGTTACTAATACCATGGTTTCTTTTATCAGAAATGTCACTACCATGCAATACGGTAATTTTACCAGAATTTTTTTTATCCCTGCAGGATCTATGGTTCAGCTTAGTTTCTTATTTAAGTTGTAGCAAATTCCCACCGTATTAGGTTTCAAGGTACCGAGTTTATAGTTTAACGAGTTTATAGTTATAGTTTTTAGTGAGTGAATAAATAAAGTTTCAACTTGAATTTTTACGACGAATAAATTTAACCCTCAGTGTTGCAGCATTTATTTTTGTTTGGTCTCAAGTAGACAAAAAAGCGTTTTTCTAGGGAAAAATGGAACCATTATTATTATTTTTTTTTTGCTTAATAAAAATATATAATTCGATATTTTTTGAATATTAAAAAAAATCAAATCAAATACAAAAGGCCATTTTACGTCGAAATTCACAGAAAAAAAACGGGATGAATACACGAACAAATGTTTTTTTTGTTGGTTTTTCAGAAATATGCTGTTAATAAGAATTTAAATATCAAAATAAATTAACGGTTTTCTAACCAAATAATCTGATTTTATTTATTCTGAAATCGATTTCCTGTTTAATTTAAGATCTTGTAGTGGATAATACTACGCCCACGACAATTCCTGCGGTCGTTTATCTTTTACGAACAAACTAGTTTCTTTTACAGTTCTCGTAAGCATCAGGGAGAGAACTTAAAAAGGGTCAAGGTACTGCAGAAAAACATGGCATTGACAGAGAACAACTTGAAAATTCCGCATGCAACGAGACCAATTAGTAATAGGGGAAGCCATTGTCTTTACATGGGTTCGTATTGCATTTCGATTTTTATATTTCAAAGAATAAGGTTGTTCAACTGCTTGACTTAAGCCTTATCATAGTCCCTTTCTTCCTAGAAAATGTTCTATTAGAATGCTTTATGGAATAATACATAAATTCGAAAGATGAGTTTCGAGTGGGTTTAAGAAAAATAATTGGAAAATTGCTCAAAAATTGCTAAAGGTTTTCAGGATTGGAAAAAAATGTGTTTCCATCGAAAGTAACCTAGAATAAGCGCCCACGATACCCGTTAGTAAAGAAAGGAAATTATTTTGTGAAAACGGCCCCAAAATATTGTTCTTCAGTGGGATGTTACTTTTTCTATTTTCTGATATTTTTCTGACAAGCAGGAGAGAGTGAGCATCTATTGTATTGTTATAAATTTGAAGAAAAAATGTTTTGATGAATCATTTTAAAAATTTAATTTGAATTTTTAAAATAAATTAAATATTTATTTTAAAAAGATTTATAAGAAAGTACATTTGTGAAGGAAGAGGGATTTAAAATCTCTTAAATGCTGTATTTACTCCCAACAAAATTTAGGACGGTTATTTTTTAATTAGTTATGTTGAACCATTCAAGTTAAGAATGTATATTGAATTCAAAAGATAATCTTTAAAGTAAAATGTATCGTAACACTATAGAATGTTTTTCAAGGGTTTCAAAAGTAATTTTCAGAATCAAATTTCGAAATCATAACTATGAAAAAGTCATAATTTAGTAATATTTATTACAATATTTTTGTTTATTAAAGGTTTTTGAGAAATTAACAAATCTAGCAATTTTGGTCCTGTTCATTCTCATCATAGACTGTACTATTTAAATTTTTTTAAATAAAATTAAAAAAAGAGAGAAAAAAATATGCCAGCACTTTTCAAACATCCATCACTACTTTCCAATGCTCAGGTGGATTGGAAAAGTCTCCAGTTTTTTTTCTAATCAGATTGATATATTTTAAGCAGTGAGCTTGTATACTTATTGCAGTAAGCTTATATACTTTTAGGATAATTAAACTCATCACTGTTCATTGCGTTGCTTAATTAGCTTGATTTATTTCAGCCAGTTTGCAATAAGCCCAGAGCATTGAAGGCTTATTATCAATAGACTTAATGAAGATTTATTGCAATAAGATAAATTTTTTTTATCTGAGCTATTCTTCGTATATAGCCTAAAGAAATATAGTCTGATTGCAGTCAGATTTTTCCAATGGAGACTTTTCCAATTAATTGGCGCACTGCTAAATGTTGGTGACAAAAAATAGCCAGACCACTCAATTATCTAACAACATATGTATGTTTTACGATTACTTATTGAAATGCATGGTTGATAAAGTGATAACTGTTGATTTTCTCGTAAAAATTCGATATTTCTTTTAAATATGAGGGAAATGCTATTTTAAAAATCATTCTCACTGCACATCGTGACTATCATGTCAAACGATAAATATCTTATAAACGTTAATTACCGAATACGATAATACCGCGATCATTATGGACAATAAACATCGAAAACGATAACCATCCAATTCCATATTATCATGCGCTCTCATAAATTCCATTTCAATAACAAAAATGTTAACCAATGTAAAAATAATGAAATTTCTTAAAATAGAAATATATCGTAATGCATCGTGAAATTTCCTGACAATAAACCGCGATGAAAAATCTTGATGACACAGGCTTATTTTACTCTTTTCGTATTAATGAACTTCAATAGACGCCTACTTATTGCAAGTACTTATCCCCTAAGGAATAGAAAAGGAATGAACGAGGAAGATGTTACTGAAAACGTGTTTTGCGTAGGTTGTTGGTAGTTCAAGACTATTAAAGGCTTTTATACCTCATGTAAGTGCTTGTCATGTAAATTATAGCTCCCAATATTTTTTTCTTTTCCAATTAAGTTTCGGTAGTTGCTACTTATATTGATTATGAAACCAAGTTTTTTTTTAATGAGCTATTCATTCTATTTCATGGTCTTCTTCAACTTCATTTGTAAATATCTGTTTTAAAAAAAATTAAGAATGATAATAATAAAAGAAATTAAAATAGTAATGGAATAAATAAAATTACTATTAACTTTTAATCCCTTAAATGAATAAGATCTGTAAGGTTTAGTCTAAAGAAAATTTCATCAGTAGAATTTGTGGTTTAAGCAAAAAATAAAATGTAAGAAGTTATTTTGTAAACATTGATATTTATGGATCTGGATTGTATTATCAAACAAAGTATTATAAGGCAATTGTATTATAGGACAAAGTACTAATTCAATTCAATTTCGCTAGTTTCCACTTAATATGTTTAGTATATGTTAATAATGATATCTAGTAACAGATTGTCCTGATAATTTTACTAATTTTTTTTTAAATCGTAAGAAATATTTTATTTTTCGAAGATAATACGAAAAATTCTCTAAACTTAATAACCAGAATTCTATCTGCCCCATTTAGGCCCACCTTATAAAGCTATTTCATTCCATGCAGCTGGGTACATAATATAGCTGAGAGGGCTAATCGGTCAATCTCATTACCGGCAGACCAGGGGTTCGAATCCCAGCGTTGATGCGACAATATTTCTTTCATTGCTTCAATACATGTATAGTTTCCAGTGTCCCGCACTTTTCAATTGGTGACCCGGGAATATTAAAATGCGATACTATCATTCACGCATAAATGGGTCTGCACCCACAGAGCTTCAATGTCTTTTAAGTTTCATTTTTACGGTTTAGAAACTAAGATAGTTGTATTTTTTTTTGTCGTTTGCCTGTTTAGGCAGTGGGGGTGCGATTGTTCCTGTTTTTCAGGAATGGCCAGGAATTCGACTTCTGCCACGCCATTCACACAACCCGTTTATAGGGCGGGTCACATTCACACACAAAGGAGAAAGGACATAGAACACAGAGAGAGAGAAAAAGAAGCTTCCATGCCTTGNACAAGAAAAAAAAAAAAAAATAATAATTTTTTTCGGTATATTTAGTCCCCCTTTGCAATATGGGCAAAATGGGGCAGGTTTTTTCGAAAGAAGAAACGTCAAAGAAGACAACAAAAAAAAGTTTAGCTAATTACCTCGTGGAACTTTTTGGAGATAAGTTTCGAAAGTGATTAAAGCATTGTAAAATGTCAAATGATAAGATATAAACTATAAGTTTGTCAAGAGTATTAACTAATCCAACAAACTGAAAAATTGTACTATAATTTCGGACTAATTACTCTGATAAAAATGTAACAGAAAGGTGAAATTCCTATATATATTTCTGAAATATAAATTTAAAAGTTACATTTGAAAAAAAATTTTTTTAACATATTTTTCACTACATTGTACTCTCGTCGGTCCAAAAAGTAAATGATGATGTTTGGAATGATTATGAATATTTAATTTGGGCGATATTTAAGCTGCCTAAACATATTTCAGTTGAAATTTAATTTTTGACTTTTGGCCAAAGATCATGGTCTTCTGGCCCACTGTGCATCGGGAAAAAAACAAACTTTTTCGGATTGTATTATCAAACAAAGTATTATAAGGTAATTGTATTATAGGACAAAGTACTAATTCAATTCAATATCGCTAGTTTCCACTTAATATGTTTAGTATATTTTAATAATGATATATAGCAACAGATTGTCTTGATAATTTTACTATTTTTTTTTAAATCGTGAGAAATATTTTATTTTTCAAAGATAATACGAAAAGTTCTCCAAACTTAATAACCAGAATTCTATCGGCGTTATTTAGGCCCACCTTATAAAGCTATTTTGTTCCATGCAGCTGGGTACATACTGTAGCTGAGAGGGCTAATCGGTCCGGCAGACCAGGGGTTCGAATCCCAGCCTTGATGCGACAATATTTCTTTCATTCCTTCAATACATGAAGAGTTTCCAGTTTCCCGCAATTTTCAATCGGTGACCCGGGAATATTAAAATGCGATACTATCATTCACGCATAAATGGGTCTGCACCCACCGAGCTCTAATGTCGTTTAAGTTTCATTTTTACGGTTTAGAAATGTAAATGTATAGATTACAAAACCGTACAGTTTTGTAATTATGGATCTTTAACCGTACCACTTGTAAATGGTTTCAAAACCGTAAAGGTGAAAAAATGTTTCTAATCATAAATTTTATGGTTAATCGGATGGACAGACTGTTGCCTGTTATTTTACCGTAATTTTCAGTTAAACCGTATAGGTTTGTAATTACGGATTTTTAACCGTACCACTTGTAAATGGTTTCAAAACCGTAAAGGTAAAAAAATGTTCCTTATCATAAATTTTATGGTTAATCGGATAGACAGGCTGTTGCCTGCTATTTTACCGTAATTTTCGATTTAAAATTCTAGCTGTGCATTTATAATTTTCATATTTAATTATATTCCAGAAAGTATGCATGACAAATTCTGAAAGTATTCACAACGAATTTCACTCCCCAAAGTTGAAAGAAACCACCAAGGATAAAAGCATAACTTTCACCACAAGGATTCTATAAGAGGGAAATGCCAGCAGATGACAAACTTCGAGAAAAACAGAAATTGAATGGGTAATTAGTTAATGTCGGCTAAAAAATGTCGTCGAACTCTTAAGGTCGATTTCTCAATCTTATAAAACTCGTCCTTCACTCGCATCTCATATCACAATTATCAAAGATTTCGAACGAAAGTTTTGAGGCCCGAAAAAATTGTGTATCAAAGCAAACAGGGCAGTGTTGCAATTGCTACACCCTGGTCATCAACCTTTAGGTCAGTGTCAAAACCTTGAGCAACTCAGCGGCACTTGCTTGCCCTGTACAAAATGAAAGTTTCAAGGGTAGGCTGAAATATCAGGTGCATGGAACAATAATCTGAAAGAAAAAATTTCTTTTTACCTTTTACCGATCGAGTCTTTTTTCTACAAATTTTTTTCAAGCAATTCCCATTGTTCGATTGAATTTTCTGCAAAAATGAATAAAGTCTTTTTTTTTGTTAAGTTCTCGATGGAAAATTATTATGGTATAAATAACAGAATCGGGAATTATTCATGTTTGAGTGTAATCATCATTTGAAAATGGGTATTAAATTTTATAAGAAGAGTTTGTAGTTGTACATTGTTCTTATGATACTTGTATATTAAAAATTTTCATTTGAATAACCTGAATAAGTAATTATTAATTCCCCTCCCCCTTGAAGCAAGAAAGAATTGAATCGAAATTTAAATAATAATAGTTAAATAGTCAAATATTATGAGTTAGAAGTTAGATTCGAATTTTTTAAGTTGACGCAGAATTTTCATTGAACATTTTTTTCATACTTTTTTTCATTATTTTGTAGTAATTTAATCAAAATACGGGAAAAAAATATTTAGCATTTTAATAATTTATGGTTATGGAATACAGCATGAAACACCTTTTCTGCATTTAAGGAAAAATCTTCCAAACACGGCTCATTCCCAAACAATAACTTTTCCAATTCGCACTTATTTGCAATTATTTAAATTTAAGAGAAACAGAAATCATCATGAAATAAATAAATGTTTGAATATAAAATTTTTTTAACAACTTTTTTTCTTTGGATTTCATTTTTTCGTACAAATATAATTCCAATTATCTAACGGAATTTTTTTAGTAACTATTAGACTATGTTTTATAATTGAAAAATACCAAAACATGCTTCTGCTTGTAATTGGAGTGTCAGAAAAAAAATAGAGGAAATGGACACCGGTGTCTCATCTGCGTCAAAGAGTTAATAGCATCAGTTTCCACATCTCCGTGTTACCATCTTGTAAAAATTAGCATTAAAGTCTTATTAAAAATATGTAGATTTTGGTTGAAACAAATTATTAAGTTTCCTTGAATAAATAATCGAATCAATCTACAATTCCAGTTTTATCATGCTTTGAAGATAAGCATAAAAGTTTCGTTAAAATTTAATCTTTTAAAATGTATATATTATAATTTTTGAAAATTATATCATACTTTTCATCCGGAGTGTAAAAAAGCTTAGTTTTTTTTATGAAAAAGAAAATAATCTAATTTTTTCAGAATGAATTTTTGATAATTTAGAAAGTTATTTGAATTAGATTAGATTTTTTAAAAAATAATTCTATTAAATAAAAGTTAATAGTAAAATGAAGCAAAACTAGAGCAAATGGGTGTGCAGTTTAGGGCTAATTAAATGAAAATTGAATTTTGAAAATTGTTATGAACGAAAAAGGAAAAGTTAATAAAAAGGAATAAATCTAATGGAATTGAGAAAGAACTTTTTATTGATGCTTTTCCAGAAGAGGAAGTTATATTTCTTATTTCAACATTGTTTTGTAATCTAAATGAATCATTTTGCACGTAGCTACAGTTTAATTTCTTTTGTAACAAGTATTCTTTCCTCCAAACTTATTTGAGGAAGTCTATAGCCATCTCTTTAAACTTATTCTTAATTCTGAAATTTGAAGGAGGTTGGAAAGTAAAAGAAACATTTTATTTGTAAAATGCAAGTAAATTTCAGTAATATTGCTTCTTCATTTTTTGTTTCATAAACGTCGTTGAACAGCCGACCCAATTTTGAGTTTATAATTAATTTGCTTTAGTGGAGAACTTTTTGATGTAACTAACCGCATTTGCGTTACATGGAGAGGAAAACTCCAAAAGCCTACCACGGTTAGCCTAATGACAAGAGAACTCTAACTCATGATCCGTCTACCTGTGAGGATACTTTAAGCCCGCAATGTGGTTAGTGAGAACCGGGTGCGGAATTCGTATCTACCAGCAATCGGCTGGGATCCGAACCCACGTCATCTCATTGGGAGATGAGCGCTCTATTCTCTGAGCCACCACGGCTCTGAATATTATCGTTTATCACACTAATAGGAAGTGAGCCACACTTGGAACTTTCTTTTCTCAGGAACTATTTAATCGATTCTGTTCGAATTTCGAAATCTGCCATTTACATAATGAAAAAAATGTAAAAATTTATGTACCTTATAATTCCATTTTTTTTTACCGTTATTAAAACTAATAACAAATAACCATAAAAAAAATTATTTGTTACGTAGAACTATTTTAGGATAAACAGTTTTTATAGTTATGTTCCAAAATTATTTAATTATCTAAAGTAACTCTTGAGATATACGAAAATACGTAAGAACTAAAATTAATAGCAAAAGGGCTAAACTTTTGACTGCTCTCCTGTTTGAACTATTAGGACAATGTATTAAAGCTACTTCCCCTTAGTTTGAGGGTTAATCCGTGAAGGAAAAAGACTTAAATTTCATACAAATAAAATACGCGGTTTACTTAAAATATGGTCTGCAAAAATTAATTAACATTTAATAATTAGTCCCTCAAATCATTAACACTACATTTCAGTATGTGAAAATTCAACTATTGTATCAAAAAGCATTAAGATGTTCTCTTTTTTGTTGCTCATAGTACAATTTTAGTATAATATGGATAATTCGTATAAATAAATTTTTACTTCTTTTTGTTTTGTTTATATAGATAATAATTAGTCCCTCATATATGTAGGATATATATCCTATGGATTATAATATATGCCCTAGGCATTGTATCATTCATTTATGCTGGAAATTAACCATATTACAAATAGGCCTAGTAAGATATCATAATTGATAAACATTTCATACATTGCTAGGCATTATATACAAGAGCAATAAAGTTTGAAATAAAATTATTTCATGCTTTTAATTAATATGATTATGACTTATTAGTATTAATTGAAAGCAATTTTTTCGTGCAACAATAATATTCATATTTTATTTTATTTTAGAATACCGTGCAAAATATCATTATTTTTTGAAGAGCATTTCTCATTGTGTATAGCTAAGGAGTATAATTCTCATATTTCATACTTAGTCCTTCATGCATCAGGCATTATATACAGGATATATTCTTTATATACAATGTCAGTATTCCCTACATTGCCGGTAACATTAGATAAGAAGAGAAGGAAACAAAGTTTCAATCAGATTATAATTGCAAAAATTTTCTTAACCGCAAAGTTTTAAACCGTGGAAGAAGGTGGGACACTGGTGTTCCTTTTATGTATATATATTTTTTTTCTAGGGCTTTAATTATAAGCAAAATATACTTTGGTAATTTTTAATTGCAAAAGAAACAGTTTAACAGTTACTAAAGAAATCTGTTAGATTATAGGAATTATATTTGTACTAAAATATAAGTTCCAAAAGAAGTAGCTTGGAATTTTTTTCATTCATATTCAAAAATTTATCAATGATTGATATTTTAAATTAAAGAAATTTCAATGAGAAATAACTGTTTTTATTAGCTTTAAATAATTGCAAATAAGTGCAAATTTTAAAAATTATTGTTCAGAAGCGAGTCGTGCTTTTAAAATTTTATCTTTAACACAGAAAAAGACACCGGTGTACACAGTATGTTTTCATAACCATCTCTGTATTCCGCTGTATTTCAAAGCCATCAATTATTAAAATGCTAAATATGCATTTTTTACTTACTTTGGCTAAAATCAATGCAGAATAATGTTGAAAGCATGAAAAGTATGTTTAATAAGCATTCTATGTCGAAGGGTTAAGAATTCAATTTCTGGGAAACGTGCTCTAACTTTTATGTTTCAATATTTCACATAAATCTTCATTTAAATGTGTTTTTATAAACAGTGATACAAAGGAAAAAAAATACTTTTAGCACTTGAAGAGTAGTTTTGTATCCAAAATGCTCATAAATACGAAACCATTATATGCACTTAAATCGTGATAGTTTAAACTTTAAAAATTCATTGACGACATTAACTATATTGTGTTAGTTTGATTGACTTGTCGGATTACAATAACCTATCACCATACTGTGTTATTGTTCCTGATTTATCACTTAGAACAATGATTTCATAGATGTTTGACTTAAGCCAGGTTCTTTCTCTAATCGCATCATCTTCAGCTTATGTCGTGACTAGACAGTATGTAGCATATATGATTAAAGTTAAGATTATTAGCTCTGGAATTAAACAATAGAGTTGCAAAGATAATATCGATTAATCGATGATAGACAATATGAAAATTAATATCTTTTACTGTCAAGCATGAATTTTAACAACAGAAGACTTGTTTTTTCATAACACACAGGATCTTCTATTGTTATTTACCTCCTTAACTTCTTAATTGGCAAACATTGAAAGATTTAGTAATTTGAGACCGATTCATATGAACGAATGCAGCAATTTATAACAAATACGAACGAACGAAAAAATAGGGCAATTTTTAATTATTTTGAAGATTATATATATATATATATATATTTTTATAAAAAGAGGAATATGTACCAAAAGCAATGAAAACTGTTAAATCAATTTAATCAATAAAGTATTGTTCAATATCACTGTACCACCTCAATCATTATTATATTACAGTAATTAACAGTTTTAAAGTTGTACTGCATTATCATTGTTGAATCAAATTTTAACTCTCAAACTTACTAATTCATTTCGAAAAAATGAACAGCTCAAAGCACAAATTTATTATCTCCACATTTTGAAATATCGTAAATTAATTGTGAAAAGCACCTGGTTCAGTCATAGCTCTTTACATTAAATTCCACTAACAATAAAGTCTGTGGTGCTGTGCATCACAAGTTTTATTGTTTTTAAAAAAATGATATTATGATTTGTTGTTTATTATAGTTCATAAGCTTGCTACCGAATGTATAGTGGAGCAGCGCAACCGGTCGGCCATGGAGGCATCCCCATTTTTTATTCTTTCATTATTGCACATGCATATGTCCAACAGTGACACGTTTCCCTGTAGATTATTGAACTCGAGCATCAGTGAGTGTCTCGGAGGCCATTTTGATCGGCCCGAAAAGGAACCGAGGGTCCGTGGTATTGCTCCTTGTTAAACTGTTCTATCGTAACATGCTTGACTAGGCATGCAGATCGCTGATTATAGTAAGTAGGAGATTATAGTAAGTAGATTAAGTAGGAGAGCCATTTCCCCTTTGAAAGGCTCAAATTGTGATGGTATGTCTTTGGATCATGGTCAGGTATGTCTCCATAGCCCATTATTATAGTCAGGTAATTGCCCATTCTGTAGCTCTAGTGTGACAAAAATAAACACCAACACTTATATATGTAGGTATCAAGCGGAAGAACAAAGCATAATTTAGAGAAGGACGTCGTAAAAATATATGCATCCGGGGTTACAGTAGGGTTCGAACCCGCTACCTTTCTATGCTTTATTTATTTATTCACGCACTTATGCAAGCTTGTGAACTCAATAAAAAATGGCTTTCAAGCCCTTTTGAATTTGAATAATAAATAGCAAACATTAGAGAAGAACATCACGACGTCTTATGACAAGATTCGAAACCTCTTTAACGTTCAAGTGTCCAGCAGTGAACTGATCGTAAAGACGCGGTTCTCAGTAGAAGAACGAAGTCGAGCATCTCTGACTGCGGCCAGTGAGCGGACAGGTGACCACTTTGATCATCCTACGTATGGACCGTGAGTGTACGGTATCAGTCCCCGTTGATCTGTTCTACTGTAAAGTGATCGACTTCACACGCAAGTCATCGGGCTACCAAAGCGAAAGAGACATTGCGATGTCATGTCTTCTGATCATCCTCAGGGATGTTTACTAGACCATCGCCCTTGGGTTCGCCAAGCCATCGCCAATAGCCCTTTGTGAAGCTCTAGTACGACGTAAATAAAATACCCACCTACCTAATACCGCTTTAAAGCGATTGCGGCAGGACAATACTCTACTGAATCCTCATGGAATTACGATAATTTCATAACATAGAACGTAAATGATGAAATCGGAAGATATGATGCAATATTTGGATCAAATTAATATTATAGCAAATTTAAGTTTGGACCAAAATGTGCTTAAGACAAGAAATATTTAAGATTTTTTTTAAAAGAAGTCTCAAAATCGTTTATTTGCTTTTAAGCTTCAGATTCGAACCCGTGACTTCTTTTGTCACAATTGATAACTCTATTCCTCAGCCACAAAATTTAAAACTTTTTTAAATGCTGCCTCATTTGAATGCGCTACCACAATTTGGAGCGGAAGATGAATGGTGGTAGTAATCACCCGGCCTCCGTCTCATGCTCCGTCACGGCCTAACCATGAGTGGATTTTTCAGGAGCTGAAACCACAGGAAACATTGTATTAGAGTGGATCGTGAGCCACTAAACCATCGGAAAAAATGCAGTTGTTGTAGTTCATTTACGTCACACTAGAGTTACACAATGGGCTATTGGCGACGGTCTGGGAAACATCCCCGAGGATGATCCGCAGGCATGCCATCGCAATTTTGATCTTCTGCAGAGAAGATGGCTCTTTCGCTTTGGTAGCCTGATGACCTGCTCGCGAAGTCGATCATTTTACTATCCCTACGCAAGTTGATCAAAGTGGTCACCCACCCGCTTACTGACGGCAGTCAGTGATTCTTAACTTCGGTGTTCTACTGGGAACCGTGTCTTTTACTATCAGTCCGCTGCGGGACTTGTCTTAGTAACATACCCAAACAAATTTTAATTTCATCGTACACTTGCCAATAACCCATCAGTTAGCACAACTAACGTCTTTTAATAAAAAACAGAAGACACAGTTCAGTATTTCAACGTTTGTACGTTTTGATAGAAGTAAGTAGTATCCAAATTAAGCGTTTGTTTGGTATTTGCTTATAAGTGCTGACGTTCCTTAGTGATTTCAAGGTGCAAATCTACGATATTCTTCGTCGCAGTGTGGAGCCTTTATTGTCCTGTTTGTCCCCGTCCCCTTGTTTTTGATTCTCTCATGCAGGCAATGAGGTTTTTTAGTTATAATGAGGCATTAATTCACGTCAAGATAGCTTAGAGACTAAGATAATGGATTAAGTTACAAAATGTCGCAAGTCCTGTTCCAATTCTTTCAGATAGTCACTGTGTTTGAAACTAATATCATACACGCTCAAGTTATTAAGGTTGATAAATATAAATTAACTATCTTTAATGTAATAACCAATCTATTATAACTGCTCCAACAACGAATCTATTTTACGAGTCACTTGTTGATACGATTTCGGCTTTGGAGACGGTGCTTTTAAATCTAGAGGTAGCTGGTTCGATTCACATGTCAAACATTACTTTATTAATCCCTCTTAGTAATTTATGCTATATTTCATTCAATTTGACAAGGGTAAGTAATTCTTTACATTAAATATACAAACCTGTGGAACAATGACTAAAAAATTTAAAAAATATAAATGCGATTTATTTTACCACTGGCCTAGAACCATCAATCTACAGTGGATTGCACTGAATGCTACTCTAGGGTTAGTATGAGTCGGGAACAGAATACGAACGGACCAGTTATTGCTGGAATTTGAACATGGTCTCCTCATTAGGAAGCGGATGCTGTATGATTTGAACTATTTTGACAAAATAAATATGAGCCAGAATGACTAAGAGATTGCCAGTACTATAACAAGATTATGCAGGTTTATAATTCCTGTCATAGTGAAAAAAAAAACAGTTTTGACATTTTTAAGCGATAGTCACATAAGAGATAGTCATATAGTTTTAGAAATATAAGCTGTAAAATTGTATGTGAAACTGTAAAAGATCTCCAACTGGAAGATCAAGGTCATGGACAGAGTTGAATAGAGAAATGTTGTGGGTTAGGCTGAGGCCCACCTTGGGCTTTAGTGTCAATAAAAAACCAAAAAAATTGTAAGTACAAAAGACAAATTTTGAGAAAAATACTAACCGCTCTTTAATTTTAAGAGTAACACCAATTAAAAGACAGTTTCAATAGTGTTTGAAGTATCTAATATTGCGTGTCCGATAAAATGATTTTGTGAACTTGATTCAAAATAAGTTTTTTTTCTTTTCAGTTTCATGTTAAGAAAAAGGCGTTAAGATATATTCGATATTGGAATCTTAAAATGTTTCCAAAAATAAATAAAAAGTAATAAACTATTTACGGGATATATACATAACAAGACACTGACAATAATTAGCTCTAAGATTTAATGAGCACTGCTAATGAGTCATGTTATTCGAAAGTGTTCTTTTGTTGTTTGTCTTGTGTCCATAGGCTGTTTCAAATAACCCTGTAAGTATAAGAAATTGGTGGACTCAGACGTGAAATAAAAAAGGTAAAGTTACAAAGAACTTTTCATTAGGTGTGCAATCGAAAAAAGAAAAAAAAACTTCTTAGCTCTCCTAATTATTGACTTTTGAATAGTGTACAGCATCCGGTAGGAAAACCCTACTATAGCAGACGACCTTTCTCAAAATTACTGCCATTTAAAGATAAATAGTGAAGGAAAAAAAATCTCAAATTATTGAAGATTTTTTATTCTTACCCCGTCTTCTTAAAATAAAAATTGATCCTGGAGCGTTACCTCATATCCGTTTGAGGGGAATTTATTTAATCTTGACATTTATTGTTGTGGTTTGGCATCACTTATCGAGTTGTCACACCCGAGATTGAGCGTTTGTCTGTCAAATGTGGAAAGATTGGCGGGGCCATAAATTATGAGTGTTTATCACTATCGTAGCGAAAGTTTTCAACATTTTCTAATAAGAACATTTATTTTTATCTTTATTACAATTTATATGTACTGATCGAACGTTTTAAGACGCATTTGATCCTAAAAAGTGTTGGAAATAGTTTAAGATCCGGTTTCAACTTTGATAACGAAATCTGGTATGTCGATGATTTTCTTAGCTTTTTTGATTGTTAATAATATTTAAATTTAAATCATGGAAAATTTGTTGAGAATAAAATTTCAATAAACTATAATTTTAATGACCAAATGAGAATTTGTAACCGTTTGGATGTTAAGTACATTGAAAATCATAATATTTTATCAAGCTCATGAAGTAATTATAAATATGAAATAATGAAATATAAATTATGAAAAATTTATTTCAAGTGTAATAAATACCTTTTCCTAATGTAGTAAAATTAATTTTGTAGTCTGGGATCTTTAATAGTGTTTTTCTTACGTAATTTACAGTTTAAACAAATGGTATAAAGTTTTTTAACCTTTTTATCATATAGTAAATACTTTCATGATGGTATTAATATTTTCAAGATGGTATGAATATTTTTGAGAGGGTATGAATATTTTCATGACGCTAATGAATATTTTTCATGACGATATAAAATTTTTCAAGACAGTATGGAAATTTTTTATGCCAATATTAATATTTTTATGGCAGTATGAATATTATTACTGTGTAAATGCTTTTCATGACAGTATAAATACTTATAATGACAGTATAAATGCTTATAATGACAGTATAAATTCTTATAATGACAGTATAAATTCTTATAATGACAGTATAAATGCTTATAATGACAGTATAAATGCTTATAATGACAGTATAAATACTTATAATGACAGCATAAACACTTATAATGACAGTATAAATACTTATAATGACAGTATAAATACTTACAATGACAGTATAAACATTTTTCATGATTGTATGAATATTTTTTCATGATATTATGCACATATTCATGACATTTTGAATATTCATGGCAGTTTCACAATATGAATACTTTTTTATGACAATGAGGACATTATTTCGAGATCGAGAATATTTTTTGCAATAATGTGAATATTTTTCATTAATTTTGAAAATCATAATGCAGAATTATTTATTGATTAATAATTGAAGTAGTTTAATAGTTATATAATACCATAAGCGAACTAGCAAGATTTTAACTTTTTAACATAACGTTTGCCTAAATGTGGGTTCGACTGTTATTTTCTTTGATAAATAATAGTATTGAAAGAACGAAAAAAAGCAAAAATTTTAGTTAAAATTTTAGATTTTGGAAATCTTTGCTTTAGGGGAAAAAACCTACTTTGTGAAGTTCGAAAACAAGGTTATTAATCTTATACAAACTTTTATGAAATTCAATGTAAAAATTGTGTCTGCAGTTATTTTCTAACTTAAAACTATACCAGCAAATGAGGCACTTAGAATTTTATCATTTTTTTCTCACATTCGGTTTAAAAAAATCCGTATTTTTTAATTTTTATTAATAAAAATAACCTTGTTATAAAGGTTGTAAAAATTTTTATACTTGTCAAAAAACTTTTTTGGAAAGTAAACACATTATTAAGTTATAAAAAATAATCAATAATTAAATTTTTTTTATTTAGTATTTTTGAAAAAAGTAATTTAATTAATTTAATAGTTATGTGCGATATTTTTAATTTAAATTATTCAAGAAATATAGTAAAAATGAAAAAAGAAAAATTAATATTACAAGGGATTTAAACTTTCGACCATTCTCATGACGAAATATTTGGAATTATATCTTATAAATTGTGGTTGTTTTCAAATCTTGAATGTAAAAAAACGATATTTATTCTGAAAAAATGCGTCTTAGTATTGATATCTCAGTTTAAATACTAAAGTACTCGATTTAAGTACTTAAAATATAATTTTCATTAATTACTTAGTATTCTTAAAATCTACACTCCATTAAAATTGCCATCTATTAAAAATGCACATAGTGAAGTTCACATGTAAATCCGATCATTAAATTAAAAGTTATACAGGAATAATATTCGCATTGTGTGATTCATTTATGTGCGGAATCAAGAGTTTTTCCAGACTAGCGCAGATAATGTTTACGCTAATAAGTATAGTTACGCAGATAATGTATAGCATTAATGGTTTACGCTAGCGTTAAAGTTAAAAAATTTGTCTCTCTCTCCTTCTATATACTAATTTGGTGATTGCTTCTTTATATTTATTGACTTGATTCATTAAATATTGTAAATTAAATGGCATTACGGTAATTTTCTAAAATGAAATACTATAAACCGCTTGATTATTTGTATAGTTCTAAAAATTACTGATTGATTCTAGCAACTGATTTGTTATTGTTTTGATAGTAGTAACTTGTCTTTATAGATAACGATAAATAAATAAATAGCTCCAATTCAAGCATACAGTTTGCATTGATACAAATACATGTTCTTGCCGAATTGGGGTGTCGGGGGTTCCAAATCTGAAATTAGTTTTGCTCCTAATGCTAAAGATTTTTTTAATGCATTTTAAGTCAATTTTTTATAAAAATGCACACATTTAAGAACGTTATGTGTAACAGGGGGTTGCATAAATGTTGCGAATGTCGACGAATAGGGGAGCATCACCAGGATTAAAATTGCATAGGAACACAGGCGTGTAAATGTCATCATACGCGGCTAAGAAAGCTTCCCTAATTTGAAAGACACATGAATAAACAGTTCATATTAGGGGAGGGTCCCTAGTGGCGTATGACGACATTTCCGGTGCATGGATTCCTATGCAATTTTTTCCGGGTGATGTGCCCCAACAATCATAGAAGTTTGTAGCAACATATACGTGACCCTCTGTTGCATAAAACGGTTTTAAACTTTTACATTTGGACAAAAAATAGATTAAAAATATCAGTTTGAAAAAGAGCTGTAGCTTGGAGGAAAAAAAATTGGTTAGATATTTAAAATCGTGGATACGGAAGTATCTAAGAATTTGTTAAAAAAAAAACTGATGCAACTGAAAATAAAAACAAAAGATTGTTTCCTAGTGTAATCTGTAGAATAACCTTTTTTACACTTAAGTGGTAACATATTAATTTAATAATAAACTGTAGAATTCATAGAAAACATCAATGCATGTATTCTTTTTAAGTTTGAAATTTAGAAGGAGAATTATTTTAATTTTAGGGGAAATTTTTCCCCCTTCTAGGGTAGACTTATACGATTTAAATTGCAATCCACGTTCTTCAGTTGATAAAAAAAAATCAATTTTCATTTGTGTAGATTTTTAAAATAATTTATTCACTGCTAAAATTTATGTATGTTCTATAAAGGTGCTGAAAGGTTTATGTAAATGATGCGGAAGAGCTGTTATATATGTATCTTGTTAAATCGAGCATCTTTAATCTTTTGATGGCGCCCTTGAAAAGTAACAATTCTTTATATATAGACAGCTGTTTCACACCTAAAACGTGACCAGAGAAATAAAAGCTTAGATTTCAGACATGCATCGCTAAACAAGGTTAAATTAGCAGCAAATGAGATATAAGCTCTCGATAATGTTTCCATTATCATTGTTTCTACAGAGAATGGAGTGCACAATGAGAAATCAGAATATCACAAAGGCTTCACATTTAGTCAATAAAACTTTGCTGAAGCTCAGATGTCAAAAAAATGTTGCAAATTTGTTTATTAAATATTTATTAAAATGTAAATTATAGAAAAAAAACTTGCGTAACAGAGTTTTAAGAAGTTTAACATTTTTAAATAAATCCTACATTAAAAAATACGCTTTTTAGAAGAAACGTTGCTATCCGTTTTAAGGCAATATATAGTTATACACTGTATATCCTAATGTAGAGTATATTAATGAAGTTACTCATAAAATTTCGGTATTAAAATTGTATTTAAACTAAGGTTTTAGTTTTATTTGCTGCTAATTTAATTAACTTAAACTTTAGGAATTAGAATAAATTGACTGTGTAAATTGCTATCTATTTTATGTTAAAGAAGCGTTTTTCAATGGATTTATTTCATTAATTATCATTTTGTCATTTGATTATTAATGAAATCGATGCAATTTATAAATTATTTTAACTGACAAATGTTTTTGCTTGATCAGAAAATAAGTTAATGAGTTTAGACATTTAAAAAGTTCATCTAAAAATTAGAATGTATGATAATGCGAATTTCGATGTCACAAATCGTAAAATTTAAAGTTTTGTTCAGATTTTTGATTTCGTTCATTTTTTTATCGCTTTTCAATTCTTGCAAAATAATTTGGCTAAAATAATATTGCAAAACAAATGTTTTTTTCCCCAAAGAAATAATGCAGTATTTTCAAGTTCCTTGAATATTAAATATTTCTACTTAATATGTGGCATCAGGCGTTTCAGAGAGTTCCTAAAGATTTAATATTTCGAATCTTTTAATTATGTGACAAGATATAGTACAAACCTAAGTATTACTCTTTAAAAAACTCATTTGGAATTAAGTTCATGTTCTAAAACGTTTAAATTATCGATGTAATGGTGGGTTTGCAGTGAGTACCAATGCATTAATTGCAAAAGCGCTCTTAACATGATTTTTAGAAATCTACGTTCCGCGCTTGCGCAGAAGACGCAATACGTCGAAACGTTGCCATGAGCACTTACTGTAAACCCACTCTAACCACGGTACTAAGTTTGTTTATTGTGCTGTGGATGTCAGTCGTTGCAAGAGAAGTTATATATAGGATTTTTTTTATCTGTTTTGTAATCATTGTCAAGTTGCTGGTGCTGCGTAATAAACCTAGAAAATAAAAAAAATATAAATAATAAATATGTTTAAAATTCCCGTGTTTAAAAAATTACTTGATTAAAATATTTCCTTGAAACAATATGTGATAAGATTTTTTCTCTCACTTGTAACAAGAATGAGTTTTATTATTGTAATAAATTATTAAAAAAATTGTTTTAATTTCGAATGATAAGGTTCAAAACCCAATTTTAAAATGTATCGATTAGTATTTTATTTCAAGTTTCATTATTCAGTAATGATTTAAATATTTTTTTACAAAGTATTTATTTTATTTGCCCATTTAATAACATGAAAATCGTTTTCTCTTCACAATTATAAAAGTGTGAACTAAAAGTTGTTATCGTTTTCACTTATGCAAATTTGTTTGCAAATATTTTCTATCCACTTTTAGTAGATAAAATCTTTTAAATTGTTTATCTTTTTCTAACATTGCTATTTAAAACAGTTTTTCCATTTGCTTTTTTTTTGTTTAAAATATTACTTTTTATTGATGAAGTCTATTGACAAATCTCAAATAGTGTTGTGAAATAAGCAAAACTAAAAGCAATTTTAAACAATAATTCCAGAAAACTAGAATTATTGCTTAATATTCTTTTTAAGAAATGTTTGTTTCGGAGAAAGCAATAATAACGGAAATTAAATTTTATATCTTTATTTCATTTTAAAAGCAAACGATTTTTGTTTCATTTAAAAGTAGAAGTAATATTTGATAAAATGATATTTGAAATAAATCGGGTTATTTTTAGCTTTAGACAATGAAGACATCTCTACGAATTATATTGTGCTTTATGTTTTTTTTTATTAGCTTGATATTTTAACTTTTTAAAATAAAATCATGAATAATATTTTTTTCCGTAATAGGGTTTGTTATCACATTTCCTCCCATTTTTCAAGTTTCTATTAAACAATAGTATGTAGATTTTACAAATGGTGGAATAATAAATTCATATTGATAAAATGAGATGCATTAATGTTGTGAAAAACTATATCTAGTTAAAAGTAGATAAAACATCTTAAACGCACTTCAAGAAAAGTAGAGAAAAACCATTTTATGAGTTGTAATATAATTGAACAGGAAACAAAAATCGTCTCTGTAAGTATATTATTTTAAATTAAGTAATTGAGAATATTTTTTAACCATCATAGTTTTGACATTTTATGCTCTCTATTAACAAATAATTTCTAGTTTATAAAATTAGAAAAATGTAATTTAAAAATTATATTGAACTAGATAAAAAAATTTAAGTAAGCCGTTGAAATTGTTCTCTTTCATTTATTTCTGAACATTGTTTTTGTCTAAGACTTCATAAAATTAAAGTGTTAAAAAAAGTGTTGGATGATAATAATTTAATCATTTTAAAAATTTCAATTTTTTTGGAAGCACATCACAGTTTTTATGTTGGTAATAAGTTGTTTCAATGCATTGAATTGCTATCTAATGATAGTTCTGGTACTTATCTTGTTTGTCAAGTATTTCTCTGGAAGCAAATAATAAGAATAGCTTGGTGTAAAAATTTTGCCATAAGAAAAAATGAGATTTATTGCTGTATTGCACTAGATCTTTCAGTTATGTTCCGAAATATTTGCAGATTGCAAATTACTGCTAAAATTTAGTTAACATTTTCTTAATTAAAATTTCAGAAAAGCTATTTTTAAGCAAAATTTCAAATCGAATCGAATTGAATTAAAAATCTATGTTTTCATGTGCACCAAATTGAAATAATAGTTAATGAAAGATTAATTGATACTTAACGAAAAATAAATGTTCAAAATTAATTTATGTTAAATTTAAAATATAATTTTTGCTAACCTTTAAGGCTATTTTTACATTGTTAACCGAAAGTTATTTTATTGTCAAAAACGACCTTTTTCTAAGGTAGTTTTGTGGTCTCGTGCTCTATTGTGAAAATGAGTGCCTAGATATTCTAGTTTTGTTATATAAATGCAGATTCCACAATACAGAGGTATAGTTTTCCACTTTCTTTTCCCTGTTATACTTAGACATTGTTACTTATAAAGTATAATGATGATCAGTTTTAGCGCAGCATTACCACTTTTGGCTGTATTCATCAATCAATATATAGTAAAAACGTTGCTTTAAAACTTATTTCTGTTTTTATTAAGTTCAACATTGTATCTAAGATAATAAAAGAAAACTTTTTGGCATCTATATGGTAAGAACAACTTCTTTCGGTTCTCAATCAATCAACCAATAAGTTTGCTTCTCTACTCATTAAATCAATCAACGAATCAATGATAAAAATTTATTTCGGTACCCTACACTTGAACTTAAATTTTGTAATCGCATTAAAGGGAAGCCTACAGCCACCAATAAATTTGGAAAGCGTTTAAAAGTATTCAAATTTAAGAGAAGAAAAAAAAAAGGCAAAAATCTATAAGGAAAGGGAGTATAAATTATGATTCGTCTGATAGACAAAAAATTTTTCTCTCTCTATAATTTATGAAGATAAATTTATTTTATGTTTCCGAAATACATATTTCAGTTAATTATGAAGCGTAAATTCATTAAATCCAATTTTAAGGTAGAAATATCAAAAATAAAAAAGTAACATGTCGAAATCGAAGTGTTACATCTTCTATAACCTTGGTTTTGTAAAATTCCATTATGATATGTACTGAAGAATCATCTATGCATACTCAAATCGGCAAAAGCTTAATTTATGACTGCAAGTCAGAGGGAAAAATTGAAACTGGAAATTGATAGTATGAGCGCTAGCTCGAAGGTTATTCCAATTATTATTAGGTGATTCATGAAATTTTTTTTTATTAGAGTTATATAATTCTAATCTTCTCTTTTATGATGCCTGACACACAGTTGTTTTCTTGATTTATTATATTAAATATTCTTCATACCTTTTTGAAATTTGAAAATCCCATACCTAAAATTTTGAAATTGGCTGCAAAATAATTTAATCAACTGATTAAATTATGATGTGGAGTAAAAAAAATATAGAATGATGCATTTTTAATGCCAATCTGAGAAAACTATTTGGAAGTAAATAATTACAGGATGTAAATAATTGAATATAAAAAGCAAGCAAATACAACTGAATCAAAATTAAACATAAACGAAAGGAAGCCTTTAGTTTTTAAACAATTACAATAATTGTTTTTTTTTAGAATTTAAAATTTCTATTTTTGAAAGTTTAATAAATTTATATTTCCTTGAATTATTCCAAGAAAATTTTTTAGTTTTGTTAAAAGTTTTTGATCTATTTAAATATACCTTTTTTAATGCTAAAATATTTCAAAAATTGAAAAATATTTTTTAATAGTTATATTTTTTATTCAAATGTATTAATTTAGACTGAGCTTTCTGCAATTACGAAAAGTAAAATTCTTTTTTATACAAAAGTAAGGCACTTTTTTTCTATGCTTATTATAATTTATTAATCCATTTACTAAATCGATTAACTATATAAAAAATGAAAATAATGATCTAAAATATTCCTAAAATAAATTGTTCATTATTTAACGGCTAAAAATATTTTTTTATTTGTGTTGTGTTAATACTTATTATTAGATATTTGTTTTGAATAACATTACAATTAGTTGTAAATTAAGAGTTTTGATGCTGAAATTTTAGTTTTTAATTATTTCATCGATTTGACAAATTCAATAAAATATATATTTCACATTTTATTAAAAGTAATATTGTTGATTAATATTTTAAATTTGTCAAAAATCGTTTTTATAATCAGTTAAAGTCAGTCAATTGAACAATGACGTCAGTAACAGGTTTTTTGATCAAAAGTGAAATAAAAATAATTTATATGTGCTACTACTTAAAGAAGTTCTAAAAAATTTATAAAAATATAGTCAATTTTGGAAATTAGAATTTAAAAAAATCTACCATTTCATGTATTTTTTTTAAAATTTCGAAAAAATAATAAAAATGGCGGAAGTGCAGAAAAAGTTAAACTTGTGTTTAACTATGTATGTTATATTAATTCTATTTTGTATGATAGCTGTTAAATGCATTCTTTTATGCTTTGCTAATTAAAGACTAATAAGATTTGAAATTCGGTATACATTGGAAAAACAATTGTCTTAATTCCTTAGCTGAATTACTAATTATTTTGTCGGTAATTATAATTTAGCTTTATCTACCATTAATTACGTTAATGGCTATTAATATTAGTCAGTTAATTTCAAGTCCTATAGGGTTTATAACATGCTTAGCGAAAGAGTTATTAACTGAAAACGAGCAGTGAAAATGTCAGAATAAATACCGTAAGTAGAACATACAAGTAATTTACTGCTCCATTAAATTTATTTATCAATAATTAAAGTTTATGCACACTTATGATAATTTGTGAAATTAAACAATGTATAAGATGTAATTAAGGTTTGCCTGTGAAGGAAATAACTTTAAGTTTAATTAAAAAAATTAAATGATCCTTATAGATTTTTTAAATTTTATAGCTGTTAACTATATTTATAAAACAGGGGATTTTTTTAAAGAAATTCTTATCGCGTATTATTTACCTAAAAAAATAATTCTGAGAAGATTTCAAGGCATTTATATTTTTCAATAAATGAACTAATATGCATCTTTTAGATGAAATTACCTTCAGAAATCAAATTTACAGCTGGGTGCAATTATTGCACAAACATTGCACAAAACTTACATCGTATTCAAAAGATAATTTTGTGCATTTTATCCTCATTAAATATGCAGAAAATACAATTTATTTTAAATTGAGTAGAAATTTTTAAATAAGCTGACTGTTAAAATTTCCCTAGATCATGCTTTTTTATATCAAGTATTAAATTGCATGCAACTGGAATATTTTAGAAACGTCTATTTCAAATTATTTATTAAAAATTTATCATAAATATAACTTATCCCTGTTTTTTAGTTTGTGTTCTAACCAAAAAACCTAACTATAACCCATTTCAGCCCATTGGTTCCAAACAATGAGAACGGAATAAATCGCTTTCAGCAATTCGCTGCAGGTACCCTGAATTTTTAAATCCATGGCTTCTCGGGCGACCTAGCATGTGGTAGGTTTAGATGGATGCCTACTATGGATTGGCCTAAGGTTCGATTTCTCGTGACAAAGATTAGGTATCTGATCGGACAGCACTTTTTTCAGTCGTGTGATAGTAGTGGTTTGGATTTCCCATGTGTTCAGCAGCTTCGGAGCAAGAAAAGTTTATACATAGTACGGAAGACGGTTGATTATTACCACCATATGCTCTTGGATTTACATCAGGTCCATATTGTGGTAGTGTAGTATACGCATGTACCAGCATCTGGATCATCATAATAGGGGAATTCCAAATCCTTTCCAAAAGTCAAGTGTAGCTCTAAAGTGAGATTAACAAGCAAATCTAACAGAGGTTTCTCGAACCGAGTTGTTCTGGTGTATCTACTTCATATCTTGTACTTACTTTCTGTCTTCCAATCCATTTAGCTTTATCAAATCACTATACGTTTTTTGTTAAACGTAATGTTTTGAATAGTTTTTGATATTTTGAGTAGGTACTATCTTGCGCTTGGAGCATCATACCCGTATTCGAATCTTTGGATTGTGCGTCATTTAACATTCAATGCAACTGCGAATTTTTCTATTTTGAGTTATATTTTCTGGAATTTTTCGTGTCCGGAAGATTTTGCTTATCAATTAGTCACACATTTATATGAGTACGATTCATTAATCAGACTTAATTACGAATTAGGTAACACAATTCTTTGTTAAACAATCGAAAAAAGATTTGCATAACCCTGAAAGATCTACATACTACTTGAACAGGACAGGCTAGTTGATAAAAAATATGCTATAACATTTAACCACTAGACTTTCTTCCTTCAAAAGTATTATACGAAGCATTTTCTTTCAAAAATCAATAATTTATTTTCATTTAATTTATTTAAAGGGCCGTCAGTATTTCCAATCATTACTTAATATTGGATTCTGTTAAGTTTATATATGTATTGATTTTGATTAGGAAAAAATATTAAAAGCGTTAATAATCTATTTCATTATATTATTATTTAGTGTGAGTATGAGGGATGAAAAATCGTGCTATACTTTTATGCAGATTATGGGCATATTGAGTTTGGAAAAAATGGTTCATGCATTGATGTATGTTTGATCGTTTGTTATTTATTTTTAAGTATGCGTAGCCCATATCTGTAGCATTAGTTAGTAAACTTTGTGTTTTCCTTCTGCGTCTGATGCAAATGTGGGAAAGTTTCCTTTATAAATGTTAATTTTTCTTTATACTCTACTCAAAAAGCTCTCTTGTTTTCTGTATTAGTCTAAAAACTGCAATGATTCGAAAATGACCATTATTGCCTCAATTCTACTATTCCTTAAGGATTTTCATTGATAGCTTTAAAGTAAATTAAATAATTAAAAATCAAATTCTGGAAATGGGTGTGTATAAGAATTATTATAAATGTGCAAAAACAATTGCTAATTTTTTTGTTTGTTTTGTTGTATGGAAATTTTTCACTCTTCATTATTATACACATATTTCATTTCAACTTTATTTCTAAGATTATGATCGATAACTCTTCTTTTTCTGTATAAATCCAGTTCTTTTCATCTGGTCAAGGTAGGGTCTTCGAACTCTCAGGTCCAGCTTTCGCAACCATGGATTACCCGATGCCACAACGAGCCAAACAGCTATTTAATCAACTGAAGAGCCAAATGGCCTTCTTCATCAAAATTGTCCATTGCAAACTACCTGAAATCGCGATGAAGAGTTTAACTAAAAGGTTCGACAAGGCTAGACTGTCGTCAGGGGTCATTTAACGCCGAGTATAGGCTTCTGGAGCCCTTGACCCTATTTCCCTAATACTGCTCACGCACGCCTATTCGGAAGTGGGCCACTGCCGACCACGTGATTTCGAATCTTGCATTCCCCCTTTTTTCAATTTTTTTTCTTTTTGTTTTCTTTTCAATTTCTTGACTTCACTTTCACCTGTTGACGTTTCTTGTAGCAGACCACTTTCCATGCCCCGGTGAGCACAGTTTGGTTGTTGAGTCTCTCGCTAAGAGAAGTGGTTAATAGATCTTTGCACGCCGCTTGAAGTTTGGGGGATTCCCTTAAAAGATATTATCCATCTCTTATCATATAGGATTTCTTTTTCTCAAAAAAAAGGTATGTGTAAATTATTTTAAAATTTGGTTAAGATTTTGTTAGTGAGAGAATTGTCAGCTTTTCTATTTTGTGATATTTAAAACTGTTGAATTTTATGATTTCCATTTCTTTTTTTATCGATTAATATTTTAAAAGTTAGTAAACTTTACATTTATAGAATTAATAATAATTTTTTTTTAATATTTTAATGAACGTATTACCTATAATATTGCAGTACTACGATTTCCGGTTCTAAATTTGATTTTTATCAAAGCTATACAATTGTAAAATAATTTTTTTTTTAAATTCATCTATTTCCTTATAATTTTTTTTCCCTATAGATTGGCAAGTGATATAACTAATATCGTATTCTTTCCTTTTTATTTTTTATTCTTAATAAATAATTTGCATAATTCTCTAAAATAGTAGTTTATTAATTTTTTAAATATTTTAGTGGACGAAACACCTGTAATATTGCAGTATTAGGATTTCAGGTTTTAAATTGGAGTTTTTGTATCAAAGTTAATCAAATATAAAATATTATTTTTTTAACCCATCTATTTATACATAAGGGTTTTTCAAGAAACGACAGATGATGTTTCTATAATCGCTTCTAAAAATAGGTTTTTTTTCCTTTCCTTTTAAATTTATTTTTGATTCTTAGTTGATAATTTATTTTTTATTCGTCTTTTGAATTTTCTCTCTTTATGTAATTAAAAAGTTAATATTGATCTACTTTAAAATTGTTAAACCACTCATATAATTTTCCACTGCTTTTGATATTTGTTCAGCTTTATAAAGATAACTCTAAAATTTTTATACCCTGATATAGTACTAGGATTTAACTTAATATAAAGAAAGTTGTTTAAAGAAGTATTTAAGTTTCTTCAAATGAAAAAAAAATGGTATAAATAAAAACATGTTTTGTTTTTGTACCGAATGAATTATATGTTCATTATTTTCATGATATCAAGATTTTAACATACCTACATATGTTTAGAATTAAGAAAAAAAGGTTAAATTTGACAATGACTTTTTTTAATTTCTTACTACATATATATTTTTGTGAAGTACGAAAAAGCTGTACTTTTTCAATCTTTTGTAAAAATATGGTCAGTTCATAATAATCTTTAAGCATAGTAGTCACGATAAAAATGAAAACAGAGCATTCAAAAAATAACATACTTTGTAATATTAATTGTTAAAACCAACCGCGTGGGTCATCTTTGAACTCTGTTAAAAAACCTGCTAATTGTTTTAATGTTATTCGATGTTTAAAACTTGTTGTTTTGAAATAAGTCTTCAAGTTGTATCAAAAAGGTATACAATAGGCTAAATATGTTTCAAAGAAACAAGTCTGTATTTATAAAAATAGCACATTGAACAGTATATTAACTTGTTATAATTTATAGTTTTTAATTTATTCTTGTTTAAACTAGTTAAAATGTAACTAAATATGGTATATTTAATATGGTAATAGCAAAGTTTATAATAACCATCAGTAAAAATGTGCATTAATTCGGCTTTTTTACAGCGTACACATGTCCCATATGAATTTATTCAGAAACCAGAAAAAAATTTATTTTAACGGATGTAAAAAATTAAATAAAAGTTGCCTGTTTGCAAAAAACACTAACCATGCCAACTATTCGAAGGACTAAGAATATTTAAATTTTGAAAGTTAATTTTTGCTAAGCAATTTTATGATTCCTTATCAAGGAAGAAGTAAAATCATTAAGATATAATAGAAAACAACTTAAGAAAAATTCTTTTTCAAGTTATTTCAAAAACATTTGAAATTTTAACATACCATTTAGTTAACATTGCGAGTTACTTTGGTTTTTTATATAAGAAGTTAGGTTTTTGTCTAGAAATTTATAAGCTGGAAAAAGAAGCTTAGTTAAAAAACCGTTTTGTCACCCGTTCTGATTGTTCATTCTACATCTCTAAGAGATATATAATCCATAATGTATATCTACATTCTATAAGAGAGATATAATCTATCTGTATATAATTAAATTTAAAATTAAAAAATGTAAACATTTTAAAACGTGGCAAATTTGAGTTGACCATCGAAAAGTTGTCAATCATAAATATTTTCAGCTATTTTTCAATCATTTGTACATGCTTTGCTGCCGATAAAAAGGATTTCATAGTTTACGTTTTTACCCTCTACACAAAACAATAATGCTAACACATAAATTTTTTTTCGTATCATCCTATTGGTTATAGGTTTAAAATATTAAAGAAAAATATGAAATAGGTTTTCTGTACAGGAAATGTAGATTTTTGCTGACCAAAAACAACTGACCAAGGAACCTGCTAACATAAATTATGGGTGATTTTTTATAAAATAGAATTGAAATATTATTAATATCCCAAGTTTATTTTAGGAATTATGCTTTAAGATTAATTTTTTAGTTAAGTTTTTTAAATTTATTTTTCTTCTGCATTTTCTTTTTATCTTCAATTATAGATTGAGTACCATCATCAAGGGATGTGTTTTTACTCATTTTTTTAAAATGGCTTCTATAAGCAAAACAAACTTTTGGTTGTTCAAACATATTTCAAAAAATCTAAGAAAATTTTATTATTAAATATTTCCTATGTTTGACTCTTTTATTTTATAATTCTTCATTCTTTGCTATTCTATTTACTATTCTATCATTCTCATTCATTTTAATATTAAACTTACAAATACTACACAGTTAAACAAAAGTAACTACTCAGTTCCGTAAGAGTAATGCATTTTTAGTAAGATAGGGTAAAAACAATTTTTAAATTAGAGTTGCTAAAAATCCATAAATCTTGAGCTTTTAGTAGCTATTACTGTTTATTTAGAAAAACAAGAACAAAGCGGTTTTCATCTGAGATGACCGAACTTTCTAACAACAGCCTTCACTGTAACCATGTTACTAAACATGTACTGTAACGTTTTAAAGTACTCTTAAAGAATTGTAAACTTCAACCTGTTTAAGTTAATCGTCTGCCCATAACAGTTAGAAACATAAGTAAATGTAAGTAAGCCGTTTGTTTCTTGATGGTAGAATTAAACTTTAAAAATACCTCTCCAATAAAAGTTCGAATAGAACAAAAACTTAAAGTATTCTAACTACAAATTTAGCTTACAAGTTGCATTTTGACTAATAAGAACAAAGAACAATGGAACTCTCAGACTGTCATTACTAGTTACGAAAATACGATAAATGTAATTAATAGATAAAATGCAGAAAAGAAAGCCATAAATTTTGAAAATTGTAAATTGCATTTTTCACCGCACACCTGAAAATTTCCTATTAACCTCCAGTAATTACTGTCTGCTTTGCAAAATCTGCTAGACTAATCATATACACCAAAAACTTTTTTTTTTCTTTCCGCGGCTTTTATCCAGTTTCACGAGATATGATTGATAAAAATCAATTCAAGGACAAAGCTTTCACGACATTTGTTTTTTAATCAGATATGCCGTTATGTGGAAGAAACCTATCAATTATTCTAATGAAAGACAGTTTTGTTTGAAGAACAAATAACCTGTGATTTAAAACTCTGATTTCTATCTTACCTGACCAAAAATAACTGTTATTATAACTGAAAAATAATTTTTCATTTTCAGTAGTTAATAATTCTCAGGAAAAGGTTAATAAGGTGTCCTACAAGCAAACATATAGCTTAAAGAGTACCTTATGAATCATATATTTTCGCATTCGACTTAACATTAGAAATTTGACTAGTGTTTTATTTCTTTTATTTTTCTGCAAAGAAAAATTTTTTTCGATTTTTTAAAACTAAGAATCATTGTGCTTGGTGATTATTTAATTGTTTGATGCCCTTTTGTATACTCTAACTTAATTTTAATTCCCACAAGAGGCAAACGCAATTCCGAGTAAAGGAACAAACTTTGCCCGGGCATGCTATTTGGGGAGTAAGGTGTGGAAGCAGAACCAGTGATTATAATCATATTTATGAAATGTTTATTTTACGCAGTGAAAAATTGACGCAATCTTATTAAATTGTTCAACCCTTTTTTAGGCTTAGAAATTTTATAAATGTGGCATTATTTTCTTTGAAATATGTTTAAATTACAATCATTAAGACATAAAAAAATCTTTTGCACCTGAAAAATATTTTATTTGCGAAAAAAATGGTGCTTAATGCTAAGGGGCACCATTGGACAAATCAATGTACAAAACATTTAGTTGAACGCTAGTTTTTTAAGAAATTTGTTTTATTTTGATTACACGACTTGCAACTTTAATCCACCATAAAACATATGACTAATCTCAAATGGAATAATTATAAATTTTCATAAATTTTAAATGTCAATAACCGTTTTAAGTACACTGAAATAGTTAAAAAAATTTCTCAACAGAAAGTGTTTATTCTAATTGCAATACTAATATTTTATGGATGTCCATAGATTCCTTGACAAAAACCGAAAAATAAAATTAGTGAAAAATATACAGTGTTTAGGAAAAAATGTCAGAAAGGAGCAGAAAAGTATGTTCATGGACTTAGGGTCAAAAATGGGTTGATAAAATAATAGGATGTATTACAATTTTGTACTTTTTTTCAGTAATATGTCTTGCTATGAACCGGTATTTCAGAAATTTTTTGACCATTTTTTGGTCCCAGTTCGGATCTGGAGACAAATTCTTGACTTAGCGAACAGCAACACTATCGCATAATATGCAAGTTGATCGTCTTCATAAAACTAAAAAACTGGTAGTACAATTTCTATACGAATATTTTTCAAAACTTACCACCTTACCTTTCCAATTTAATATTCTGAGAGCAAAAATCCCTCGTAGAAATACTGTGGCAGAATTTTATTTAAATTAGTGAAGAGGTTTATTTTCGAATGTTCTTTTAGAAATTTTGCTATAAGTTTTGTAGTCTTCTGAGAACGCTAATCGTATTAATATATGGCGGTATAAGACACTTTGTTATTGTAAAACACTAATTAAATATTATCAGTATCCATTTGTTCTTTTCGAAATAAAAATTTAAAAATTAGAATGTTAGCGCATGTTTTGTTTACTATAATGCTGCAATAGAAGAAAATTTGCGAACCCTATGTCTGATTTTAAGAAAAGCTACTCTTAATTACGTGAAAACCAAATTTAGAATGAAGTAAACAAATTACTATAAGGTATTGAAAAGGTAATTTTCCTAATTTATTTATTTTGTGTAATTAAAGTTTTACGTGTGAAAAGTAGGGAATAAAACTTTCCCTTTATTTTTTGTAAATTAACTACTTGAGATTCATTTGAGATGCATTTGTTTGGCACATTTGTAAGATTTGAGTATTCTTTCATCTGATTTCTTGTATGGAACTTTAAAAATTGAATTTCTCTAATTATTTTTAAAATCCCAATTTTGAACTTGAACTTAACTAAACTTTTAAGTTAAAGACATATGCTGTGCATTTGTATTATGAAAGAAATTCTTAAAACATGTAAGAACGAGAAATAATTTTAATATTTAAATTAATTTTTATGATGAATAAAGATAACTATTGTAAATGCCTATATTATACCGTAACTAAAAAAATGGAATTTCCTAGAATATCTAAATGGGTTAAAATAGAAATATTCCATTTTTATTTTCCAGCGAATAATTAATTAAAAAATTCTATCTTTAGTGCAAAAAAAAAAAGAAAAAAAAGGATTACGTTTACTGCTATCAGAAATGGTTTTTAGATTTTTAGTATTAAATTTGTAATAAAAATGATTAATAATAAATTTTTTATCATGGCAGTATAAATTTAAATTTCGAAGATTTAACATTTAAAAAAAAAAATTACAAAAATTGAATGATAAGCATACTAAATTTTTCATTCAATTTGTATCAATCATAATAAAAACTGAAGATTAGGAACAGAGGTGATTGGTAATTATAAGTTTTTTCCATAAAAAATTAAACAGACTCTGAGAAGCCATCGCAATGAGCACAGGCAATTTGGTTTTAGCTCGTTGTTGTCCCGAGCCTTTAGGAGATGGGATCTTGTGTGAATGGGTAGATTACTGAGGAGTACTAATACTACTGAGTCTGTAGTATTTAAGATTTAATTGCCTGGAACATAAACATTAAAACGCATAGAAATTTCAGATGGCTGTAAAAGTTAAAAAGAAATATGTTTGCGAAGTGTCTCAAAAGTGTGGTGACAATTTTTTAGGCAACATGCGTAAGGATTGAGGGTTGCAATAGCAACCCATGATTGGAAACCAAGGTGGTCCTCAAGCTCACCAGATTTATTCACCTCGATTTTTCTCTGCTTGAAGCTCTCAAAGCTATCGCATACTATGAAAGTCGTAGTAAGACTAATCTGAGTTGCTTCTGAGATGCGATCAAAGAAACTCTCGATGTGTTTAAACGTGGGTGGTAATCAATGCTACGTCTGACTCTCCTGTATGCATCACACTTCATGATGAATACTTCGAGCATGTGTTGTAACATTATGAATAGTACTAACCTAGTACGCCATTTGAGCTTATGATCTGAAATACTTCCCTTTAAACGCTCTCGTGCGTGTCCTATCAGATGTTCGTCTCGTGCAACCACTTTTCCTAACGTCTCCGTTTAGAAATTGCTGTGCAATTCGTATTTTTTGCATGTCCTACACCCCCCAAAATAATTTGCCGAGACTTTTTTGAGACATCCAGTATTCTCCTGCACTTTCACTTAAAGTTACCTAGTGCTGCTGTTAGCTTTATTTTTTAATTAGAATTGTTGAGAACGTAAAACAATAAGTTAAAAACCTACATGAAATAAGATTGAGACAAATAAAGCATGATATAATCTCAATTCCATATTACAACATATCATATACGTAATTACCCACGCCTTATTAAAGTATTTAAGCTAAATTTTCTATATAATACAGAAATTGTCGACTTGCTTCGCTTTGGAATGGTTGTGGAAAGTTATTTCTGACAAGTTTTTTTTCTTTTGATAAATGCCTGCACAGAGTCCAACAGATAAAAGTAAAACTAGTAGACGTTTTAGTAAAATTCATCCCTGATTGGAGTTTTAATTAATATAGATCAGTTAAAGACAACGGACAAAGAGAATGATGAAACTGGATGTTTACAAAACAAAGTATTTAAGAAGTGAGAAAACGTGTTATAAGATGTAATTAAACCTTTTTATGAGTACAATAGTAATTGTAGTAGCTATTCTTTTTAAACTTTGTAAATTATTTTAATCTTGACTTGATTTAATATGAGGGTTTTGAGATAACAAATAAAGTTAAGCAAGCAGTAAATAATTAAAAAGTAAACTTTAAATGATATTAAAAGGATAATAAGTAAAAATATTAGATTGTCATGCTAAGATGCTTGAAAAGTTTCATAAAAAATCATTAGTTATCACTATGCAGCAATTTATAATGATTTTTAATTAAATATAAATACTATATCTCAATACGTTTAACAATTTGATTAATTTAAAGCTTTTTAAAATGCTTTTATTGCAGTTACATTTTTTTAAAAAAGAATCAATAAGAAATTACAAAAGTCAGTATTTTCGATACATTGGTTTGAAAAATATTGTACCCTGAGATGTAAAAAATACAACCGAATTTAATTTTTCTTTATTGTTTGTAAGAAATAAACTATTTATCTGAGCATTTGTTCTTTTATTATCCAAATATTCAGATAGAAATAATTATTTTGTTTCCACCCTAATTGAAAGATTTTTCTTAAATTTGAAATATTAGCGAAATATGCCCTGAATGAAGAGCTGAGAATTGTAAAAATTTAAACTTTGATTCACCCTTATTCTAGATAAAAATATTTTAGTATAATTTTTGTTATTTATTTTTAAACGAATGCATTCTTAATTCTATTAGATATTCATTTTCATATTAGATATTCTTAATGAAGTATGAACAGTTAGAATAATGTAATAATAATATAACAAATTAAGAATACATAATGTAAGAATTATATTATGTATTCTTAATAATAATGTATGGTTTAATTTTATTATTTCTTATTTATACATTATAATTTGTTCTTTTCTTCCTTATCATTTCTCAATTTTATCTTTTCCCAATTTTGTCTTTTGATTTTTATCGGTTCATTGCAAATCTACACAAAATTTTATTTAAAAATAGGAATAATAGGTAAAGAAAACAATTTTCTAAAAATAATTTAAAAATTTCCTTTTATTTATAAAATTTTATACCTAAATTTTGATTTCCAATAAAAATGTTTTTAATCATGTAACGAAATTCATATTAAAATATTTTTAAATGATTAATAGATATTTTTGTATTTAGTGAAAATTTGCGACATTTTATAATAGATTTTGTGCTAAAAACAACTAAAAGTTGCATTTCATTGATGAATCATTCATAGAAAGTATTTTATAAATTACTGTTTTTGCCTCACTGTTTATCATAAATTGTTTATGTAATCAACTTGAATAATTTAAAATAATCTTAAAATTATTTTTGATATTTTTCTACATTTCAAAAACTACTTATTTATATTTGTCATGTCATTTACAAATAAAAACGCTAACATTTCAAAATTTACTTGATTATCATTGCCATTATCTTGGGAAAACAAAAAATAAAGTAATATCAATTAACTAATCATAGAAACTGGAATCTGCTGTTGCCTAACATTTAAAATATCCACTGCGATATTCAATTTGGGAAGAGTTCGGCATTAAAATTATTTTTTTAAAACTTCAAAAAGAAAGTTATAAAAACTGACATAGAAATGATTAAAAGAAAATATAAAAAATGTACCCATTTATCTTGTATTATTTCATTGCATACAAAGATTTCTGTTATTTAGATGTTTTCTTAAATAGAAATCTTACGTTATAATTTTACTTAATTGTAAGCATGCTGAAATTCCTTTTTGATAAAGACTGTCATCTATATTCATCCTATCTTCATAAAATATTCTCTTTTGACCTATTAAATATAATTTCAGTTAATGATGTATTTAGTAAACATACATTAAAACAAGACATACTCTTCATCATTTGGTCAAAGATAATGTCGTCAGACACTCAACTAAAAGTTTCATTTCTATTAATGAATCACTAATCGAAACTATTTCACAAATCATTGTTTTATAGATTTTGTTTGTGCAATCTATTCAATTAATTTAAAATAAACTGATTATTAAGATTATCTTTCATATTCTACTATAATTTACAAACTCGTCATATCATTTACAAATAAAGCATTAATGTTGTAAAATTTACCTGTCTATCTTTACCACTATCCTGAGGAGAAAAGAAATAAAGCAATATCAATTAACAGATCATAGAAACTAGAAGTCGCTGTTACCAAACATTTGAAATATCCATTGCGATATTCAATTTGGGAAGAGTTTGGCATTAAAATTATTTTTTTTGCAACTTCGAAAAGAAAGTTATGAACGCTGATATAGAAATGGTAAAAATAAAACAAAAAAAATGTACCCATTTATCTTGCATTATTTTATTTCATACAAAGATTTCTCTTATTTAGATGTTCTCTTAAATAGCAATCTTACCTTATAATTTTACTTAATTGCATCTATGTTGAAATTCTTTCACGATAAAAACTACCATCTATATTCATACTATCTTCATAAAATATTCCCGTTTGACCTATTAAATCTACTCTCAGTTAATGATGTATTTAGTAAACATACATCAAAACAAGACATACCCTTCAGCATTTGGTCAAAGATAATGAAATACTTCTCCAGATACTCATTAATTGAATCATTTAATGTCACAATACTTCTAATAATGGCTTATATACTAAATTCACCTTCTTTTGACACAGTCTTTTACTTTCACTTTTAGGAGGATGACCCCATATGTTTGGTACTGAAATCGGTCCTTCAAGAAAGTGCCGAACAAGGAAGTTGTTTTGTGTTAAGACTCACTCACCTTTGAGAAAGTGAGGCTGATAATCAATCAGCATGCTCAAAGGTTGGTTTGACGCCTTCAGGGTGGACGGTGGTCCTACTTTGTATTCCAACCCGAACAGAACTCCTGTCGTCGAAGATATACGGAATATTCTCATCTATGTCACGTTTTCGACGCTCTTCATTGCTTTTCTGCTCATCTTTCCCGGTATACGGAAAGAGGTGGGTCTACCTTTCTTTTTATATGTTACATTTTTTAAAGTTTTTTTACGTCAATAGTGTCTGGAAAAAATTGCAAAAGTTTTTACTTCGCTTAACTTTAAGTCATTTAAGCAAGACAAAAATTAAATAAATATGATTTGTTGAGCCTTACTTCTATACCTCAAATCTGATTCTGATCATAGTTATAATTTTATTTCTGTCACTACTAATAAAATATTTGAACAAAAAGGTCTGTTCTAACCATTTAACTTCCTTGGCTAGATTCCATCTCAACACTATATTCAGAAATTCGCATTTCTCTTATGGAATTGGCATTTTTAATGAAAGACAAAATGAAAAATGAACTGTCCTTTCAATAGTACAAAGGATTGTGAAAGAAATTTTACCAGAGGTAACATTTAAAATATCTAAATTGTGACTACTCATGGATATCGAAAAATTATGCGTATTCAGAGAAATATTACATATATGCAGAGATATTCTTAACATTTTACGGCAAAATTTATGTGAATATGGAATAATAATCTTAATAAAGAAGGCAAAAACATTGATTTGAAAAGGAATGTAGTTCTAAAATTTAAACCAATTTCGAAAAAATGACGGATTCTAAAGGTGGTAAAATGTAAGTTTAAAGTTTAATTTGACTGAGTTGATGAGAGAAGTGTTCAGAATAATTTATTGAAAGTCCCAATTCATTGGAAGTAATAGCTTTGAAAGGAGAGGGTTTAAATTTCTTTTTTTTTAAAAATAAATATCAAATATATGATTCCCAGCGAAATGTTTGAAATAAAACACGTAATGGTCTTACAAAAACATTACATACGTTTTTTTCTGTTAGATTAACAGTTAAGTAAATAAAGAACGGTGAAAGCGAGACGTAGAAATTAAAAAGTTTCTTTTTACAGTTCTCTTTTTTTTCTTTTTTCTTCAATTACCAAAAGTATCTTTTTTTAAATTACCAAAAAAACTATAGATTTTAGCGAAAAAGTTTGGTAGACAAAATACATAATTTCCTTCTCAGAACTAAACTAATAGTTTAGTACTTAACAAATAAGGAACATCCTTTTCCATTCAGAAATATAACTACTTTAACATCATATTTCCTTAATATGAAATTAACTACTTAACAAAGTGGAGAAAAATGTAATTGATTAGTTACAAAATATTTTGTAATCAAACTTTTGAAAATAATTCGTTTAATTTATAATTAAAATAAAAAGCAAACATTATTACTTTATATCAGAAACCCTTGTTATTGATCTAAAAATACAACCAGTCATAATAATTAGATAATTGTTAATTACTATTACTATTAGATAATTACTTGTATTCAGTTTGAGTACAGAGACAGAGAGAGAGAAGGGTGGCAAAAGGGGTAACAGCCTCATGCATCCAGTCGAAGGGGGTCTCCAATTAACGATTTAGCACATTTAAACTTAAAATTTGTTATTGCTCGTAGATTATTAGTATTACTTATATTAGGAATTCAAATGTTTCATTAGGTAAACGCTCTGTTTAGCTGCAATATTTTACGAAGAATCAAAAGCGATTTTTGATTTAAGGGGATTTAAGTTATTAAAACTTCAATATTTTTGCAATTAAGAATATTTTAATATTTACACAAAAATAATATATTTATAGAAAAATCATACATTTATGATGAAAATCATATATTTATATCAAAATAATGTAGGATTTTTTAATACAAATATCATTTCAATGCTTTTATCTTAGAATTTAATAAGATTTATTTCTGTCCCCTCCAGACATTGTAACTCTCTTTTCCGCGATTCATTTTTTCCCCAGGTAACCACACCCTTCTGCATTCCACGGCTTGCATTTATAGTACATTTGATTGCAATTTTAATCCTAAATTACAATTGCTTATAAACATACTTAAATTTGTAATAATAATTATCATAAATTATAATCAATTACATGTAATTATAATTATTACATCTAAGTAATTAAATTTGGCATATTTTTGTTATTTCATTTTTATTACGGTAAATAAATAGTAAACTGCTTTACAAAGGATTAATTTTCAGTCCAATAATTTTATATTAGTTTCGTTAACTTAATTGAGACTAAATTTATGAAAAAAAATGTTTAATGGACTTTTTAAAAATCGCAATTATTACAGTCAATAAGTGTTATAAACTGTATTTTAAAAAATAATCACTATTAAGGGATAATATATTTTGTAAAAGGTTATACTTGATCTAATACACTTACATTTCGATCAATCCATTTAAATTGAGTTGCGTTGACGTTCATAATTTAATGATTTGAACCCTTTAGTTCCCAACTGCCAACATTAATCATTAGAAACAGTCTCATTAAGGAACAGAGAGGTGTAATTCTCGAAGATGACTTATGTAATTTCGCCAGTAGCACGCATATACAAAATAGAATCACCCTAAATGCTTTTGATGAATAAAACATAACTATTATTCGTTTCATCATTGCAGGCAAATAAGGTCAAGAAATGTTTATTAGGTCTCTCCCTAGACTATAGAATCGGAGACTACTTTTACAATGAATAATAGTAACTTAATTTTACTTCGAAAGAAGGAGACTATACTTAAATGTTTCACATTTTCATTAAATTGACACTGCTAGGTTGCAATATAGTATAAGACAATTTCGCATTGTACTATTTTTGATATATAATTCATTAGATTAAGTATATAGTTTTTGATAATGTATTTTTTGTACATTGTTAAGACAGAGGTAGTCAATTTTTTTTTATTTTCCATTTTTGTATCTTTGTATTATTTTATAACCGGCGCTGAACAACTGACCCAATTCTAAATTTACAACTATCAATGTTCAACTCCTTAGTCTTCATTTTGAATCCAACCTAGAAGACAATTAAATTGCTGGATTGAGCATCGAGACAAACTAGCCTTCAAGGAGGATTTTTTGATGAAACTAGCAGCATCATAGAAAAAAATGGGTGAGAATTTCTCACCCTTTCTCAAAAACAGGGTGAGATTTCAGAAAGTTAAGTCAGATTTCTAAAATGGACTTGAAAAAAAAATTCTTTCATTATAATACATTTTTAAGTCTTCTATTTTTTAAAGCATTGAATATTCTTGCTGCATCATCATAGAAGATTTTGTCTTTACTAGGTATTTGTCCATCTTACATTAGTGCATAAAAAATTTGAACGTCTTACATGAAAAAACCTTACCTGCGATAAACACGTGGTTGCAGAGAAATGTGTTCTGAAAGGGTTTCCGTGGTTCGGAGGGGTTGTGTTCTGTTATTCGAAAAAGTTCTGAACAATACTGGTAAATAGGGAATCTAGATAATGGGGCAAATGTTGAAAATAATGAAAGATCCAGGAAGAAAAGTGAAATGGATTTTATTCTAATTGGCGTAATTCGAAGCTTTTTCCAAAATGCGAGAAATTCGCGGCTTTTGAAATTGATATATAGAATGCGCAAATTTCTCGCGGTAATAATTTTTTAATGCGAGAAAGAAAAAAAAAATATGCGAAATTCTCGCGTTCTCGCGCTGTAGTGAAAACACTGAGCCAGCAGTTGTGTTACATTTAGAGGAAAATCTCGAAAACCTCCTACAGTTAGCCCAACGGCAGGGGGATTCTAACCCACGATCCATCTACCACTGTGAATATTTCAAGTTAGTACTGCTATAGGTGAGAGCCGGGGACAGAACACGCATCGAGCAGCTATCGCTGGGACTCGAACCTGGGGCACCTCATTGGGATAAGGATGTTCCATCCCCGGAGCCACAGTGACTCTTCGCCTCTTTGTTATTATTTTTTTATTTTATAACAGTCGTTGAACACCCGACCCAATTTCCGAGTCTACGATTACTAATGTTCAAATTTGTATTTCACTAATGTTCAAATTTTGTTTTCATTACTACTGTTCAAATTTTGAACCCAATCCAGAAGACAAGAGAACTCTTAGATCTATTATTGGGAGAAATTGCCTTTGTGGAAGACTTTTTGATGGAACTAACCAGCATTTGCGTTACATAGAGAGGAAGACCACCAGAAACTCCCCCGTTTAGCCTGAAGGCAAAGAGATTCTAACCCATGATCAGTCTATCACTGAGGATAATTCACGTCAGCACTGTGGTCGATGCTAGCCGGATGCAGATTCGTATCGAAAAGCCATTGCTGGAATTCGAACCCGGTTCACCTCATTGGAAGGCGAACGCTCCATGCCCTGAGCCATCGCTGCTCTTGCATCTTTGTTGTAATTCTGTATGTTTTACAGAACCAAAACATAAATTCGTTAAATCTTTTGAACAAATTTAAAAAAAAAAAGTTTTATTTTATCATTAGCCAGAATTTAGAAAATATGCTATAACTATTTTCAGATTTACTGATAGATAATCGAAAACTAAACGAGTTACTTTTGCCCTTGTTGAATCATATTAAAGGTTTTTTATACAATTTTTCACCATTTTGTATAAAAATTTTTTTCGCTATAACCTTTTAAAAATATGCGTAATTTGCAGTTTATGATACCATGCAGTATAAAAGTTGCAGTTTATGATACTGAAATCTTATATGAATCTTGTGAGACATGACATCTCAATACAGTATACATCAATTAAGTTTAACACATTATAGTCAATTCTAGCTCTTTCTACAGTAATTTGTATTCTCCATCCAACTCATTTCTTTGTGTCTCTATACTCAAATGTTTTTTTTAATAAATAAAACAGCCAAATTCTATAAAGAAATATGTCCATATTTGGAAATAGATCTTTATTTTGATTCCTACCTGCCTTTTATTGAGTGACACAGCAACAAATGACCTATCGCTAATGAGATTTTTTTTCGAAAATGAGAATTCCAAAATTCCCATTAATATACTTCATAAATATATACATCAAAGAGTTCAAACTGCATAATTTTCTCTGCCGATCATTTCAACCCTTTGGGCGAAACTTTTTCATCATCCATAAAGAAAGAAATCCTTGGCAAATTCACGCTCCAATGAACACTAATAACCCTTCGACCACCGTTATCTGGGCTGTTTTAAAAAAACAAAAATGTAATACAAAATGCGATGGGCATTAAATTGAGCACTCGACAGTTACGAAAGAACCACAATAACGTTATGATATAATTGTTCTGATTTTTGCTTATTCAGTCAATATCAATTGGCTTTAAATAAATGAAACGTCAAAGTTTGCCATGTTATTGAAATCATAGATTTTTATTGTTTTTGTTTACTTTATTTGTGTAGCAGCTGATATAAAGTTTCATTTATGTGTTTCTTTTGTGGTTTATAATGGATCAAAAACTCTTACATTTAAGGAAGTTAGTATCATTGATCTTATTCGATTTTTGTTCTTTTTCGATTAAATGAAATGATTTTTTTATGTAATATATTAACTGTAGTTGTTTCGGAGATGCAATTAATGATATATTCAATGAAGGAATTTGGTATAAGTCTGGAGGGAAGAATCATTGCTTCTTCCGCATTTAAACAAGCGCTACAGCCTTTTGTGGGCCCTCGCTTTCTTTACCAAAGAGTTTCCCTCACAATCTCACAGACTGTCTTTTTCCAATTCTTCCTAAGATTCTCCTCAAATCGGTCCATATATCTCAGTTTTATACCATCTTTTTTCTGTTAATATCTTTCAAGATATTATTTATTTTACTTACATGATTTTATTGGTTTGGAGGATAGAATCATACTTTTAATAATTATTTCAGAAAGGTAGAAAACAGATTTTTTCCTACACATCGATAACTCTTTCTAGTTGTTTGGAGAAATATCTAGGACAATACTATAAAAATATTTTTTTTAAAATTTAATGACGGAATTTGATAGAAATTTAAAAGGAAGCTTTATAGCTTTTATTTATACCACCCTCTCATTGACTGTCTAAACTCAGGTTCTTGGCTTTTCTAACCCTAAGATTCTCCTAAAATTGCTTCATACATCTCAGTATTATATGATCTTTTTTCTGTTATCTCTCAAGATTTTATTTGTTTTCCTTTCCTGATTTTATTGGTCTCGATTACAGAATCATTATTTCTAATTTTTATTTCATGACGGTGCTAGTTTCTAATAATTATTAGCTAGTTTTTAATATATATTTTACGGACGAAAGACAGATTAAAATTCTGGAAAATGTTCACAGTTTTCAGTATTCACATTTTTAAGCTTTAATATAAAAATATACTTAAACATATACAAAGCCGTTATAAAACACACTAAAGCACCAGCTTATTGATTCCGTGACTTTTTTGGGCTGGTCCACCCTCCTACTATTGTTTATATTATTTGATTGTGATCTTTTTCAACGATCAGATATTATGTAATCTTTTCCCATCAATTTTTGAGGTAAAATTATTTTTGCAATAAGATAGCTTTCTCTCTTTCTTATTTGAAGAAAAAAGATTAAATTTCAAAAATATGTTTAACATGTTTATTTGAGAACTAAGTCCAATAAGCAGAATTTAAAATTTATGTTAAAGAAAGGGTGCAGCTCTTATTGCATTGACGAAAAGCAATATTTTCAAAAACGTGAGTTCAATAACTTCAATTTTCAATTATTTGTTTAAAAATTTATCGAAGAGAATATTACTCATGCGTTACGTTACAAATAGGATTTTTAATGAATTTTTGAAGATTGTCACTCGAAAAATCAACAAGAAATCTGACTTGAATCACCCAAAAAGGAATTAAATGCCCCCCTGATCGGTAATTGATATATAGGGATGGCATGCTGTTTTGGTTGCTTGGTTGTTGAATTTTCCGTTTTGGTCACTAGTAATTTCACCAAAATTGTGTACTTTACATATTCTTTGTATTGTAAAGATTGTAAATTTCATACATATTCCCTTTATTATTTTTCTTAAAAAGAAAATCTAATAGTGACTTCTATACTGAAAAAAATGAAAATATGAACAGACTAGATGCGTCTTTTGAGTTACTGATCTTTTGGACCAATAACTTAATTCCTACCTCTGTATTATACTAGGTATACTTCTTATTCTGCATAATTTTACATGTCTGAATTTTTTTTCTTTTTCACACGCTAGTAATTTTTTCTTTTTTCCCCCCTTGCTGTGAAAGACGAAATACTAGCAAGTTTTTTGTTCACTTTCGCTGCGTCTGGGGCGCTTCCCGAAATTAAATAAATCTATGAATATTCGACGAGGTTGAAATTGTCACGAAGCACCAAAGGAGTTCACGATAACTACAAATATCGTTCCAAGATCTTATTTTCCTCTTCACGAAATCTCCAATTGTTTGAAGATTTATTGCAAAAGTTCTAGAACACATTACATAAAAGTGATGTTCTCCCTCCCCTCTGAAGCTTCTTTGCTATTCCTAATAAAAAAACAAAAACATTTCTTTGAAAGAAGCATCACAAGGTAGAATCATTTTAGAAGCTGTTAAACTTTATACCTCGTTTTGCATTTTATTAATCTGTTATAAACTAGCGTAAAAATTCGTTTTTGTTTAAGAAATAGGCAATGTAAGTACAAATGTATTTTGCTATAAACTTTATTATTGCTAGGAATGTAAAAACTTCCTTTTAGCATATATTTCTTTCTCACGGAAATAGTTATATTTTCACAGTATTTGTAAGCTTAAAACTAGTCGTCTGTATGTCAATCGAGTGTAAATAAAGTGCTAGTGTAAATCAAGTTGTCGTAAAGTATAGTTTCATGATTTTTAATAAAAAGTTTTTAGATTTCACAGCAAAAAAGGGATGCACATTACGCAAAAAGATTTTTTTAATAATTTTTTACATTTTTTTAATTTTTTAAAGAACACTTATCAATAATTTTTGATCTAAGGTGGTGGTGGTCACATTAATGTGACTGCACTGAGTAATATTAGATGTTTTCATCGACATTACATCTTTGTAAGTATTACATTTTTTCTAAGAATACCAGTTTTAAATCAAATCGTGAGGATTCTGCGTTAGTATTTAAATAAATATTTCTTATGGTAAATACAAAAAAATTGCAAACTTTTATTCGCATAACTTTCAAAAAAGAGAAAATTGGTAACCTAATTTACCCGATAAAAAATTATGGATTGTTAAATTTGATACATCTCAGACATACAGATATGTGCTTCATACAGATATGTGCAATGTGGAAAAAAATGAATCACCTTGAATAACCCTTGATCTAATGGTCGGATTAATCTTTTTATTTCGAGCGCCTAGCTTTAAATTTGCAAATTAATTTGTGCAAAAAATATTTCTAATTTTGTAATCAGACACAAAAATGTACTTTCACTTATTAAACGCAAATTTTTTTCTACAATTATTTGGATATAGTATTTTCGAAATATGAAGGTTAGCCACAATCTGAAAAACATGGTTCCCATAGTTAACGCAGGTGAGCAATTGAAATTTCGGGTGCCTTAATGTAAATTTAGCTTTTTGTGTATTTCGCAATATCTCCAGAACTAATAAAGCAATTTAAAAATATGTTTAAACCTTTTAAAATTATTTATCCAATCATATAAAATATATTTTTCATAATTATTTAATAATTTTTATTCTTAAATTTACTAACGATTGAAAAAGTTTTAAATGTAGTTTGTACAGTTTTTGCAAATCAATTAAATCGCCTTACACTGCAAAAACTGTGATGTATCTGTTCTTAAAATTCGGTGTTGGACAACACAAAACAATTGTGCAAAATAACGCAAGTTAGCATCATATTGAACATTCATATACATTTTAAAGGGTATAATTAAATCTCAATATCTATAATTGAGATGCTTGCACCGAATTCGCGTGCATTTGCATCATTCATAAATCGTTTTTGCTTTTTGAAAATGCTAATTTCAGCGACTTTGGTTATCTTCATTAGATTGTTAATTGTCAGTAGTTGTCATTAGATTGCTAATTGTCAGTAGATTGTTAATTTCCAGTTGATTATTGTCAGTAAATTGTTTATCGCCAGTAGATTATTGTCAATAGTTTAATTGTCAGTAGATTGTTAATCTAGTAACGAAACGGCGTAGTCACCTATTACCGTTCTAAATTTATTAATTGTCATTTAGTAATGGGTGCAGCAGATACTTATTACAGTTTTTCAAACTGATAGTTTAATTTGTTATAAGATTTAATGTAAAGTGTGCAAAAAAAGTTATTAAATTCCTTTCACACATTGTGAAAGTTGCACACTGTCAGTTGTTTTTAATCCAGCACAAATTCATTAAATTCTTGCAGCGTTTTTGGTATTTGAGTCTTATGAAGTATCGTAACTTCAGTAATTTATGGAAAGTGTATTAAAACATGATATAACACTATGCAAAGAAATTACTTAGCAGCGACTTTATTTACGACTTTTATTATATATTTCCCATAATGGTAGTTGAAAAGCAGAGTAAGAGCATCAAAGTTATTAGCATTTTTTAAGACTTTTCCGAGCTTTTGCATTCATGAGTCATAATTTTCAGTTTTTTTCATGAATTCTTTTCTGATGTGGTGATAAAATAATTTTAAATTAAACTTTTCAACCCTAAATAATCTATTAAAATATGAAGATGGCTACCATTACACAGTAAAACATTTTCGTGTATAGTTACCACTATTTTTCGTGGCGAGGTAAACCAACACCTCCTAGAAGAACGAAGGCCTCAGCACGGATCAATTCAGTAGTCCGATGTAGCGAACATAAACAGCGCAGTCGAGGAAAAAGAAGAAAGATGTCATTACGTTTGGACTACTCAAGGATCAAATTTCTTGTTTATGGTAACCCGTGCTAAGGCCTTCTCTTTTCTAGGAGGTATTGGGTAAACTAAACACATTAGTATTTAGTTTACTTCCCACTGTAGTTATCGTGATAAAATTACATAAAATTGACAAAATAATAATTGTTTGAAATAATTAGATTCGCGATTGTATTATTAAAAAAGTGCTTATTTTTTTAAACAAAATGTTTTGGCGATGAAATCATTAAATTGCGCATGACTATCATTACTAATGCGCATGAAATCATTACTAATGCGCATGAAAATAAGTGTTTTCAGTAAACATATGAACAAACAGAAATGAGTAAATAAAACTGTAACAGTGAAAAAAAAAATAAACATGCTCTGTAAAATTTTTTTAGTTTGTCTCAACACCAAAAACGGCTACAACAATATTTTGTGTAGAAAATATCGTTCGTAAAAATCGCAAAATTTGCAGGAATGAAATCTCATATCTGGGGAGCTTGATGGCCATGTGATTAAGAGTAAACCACTTTTGTATCACCCTCACTTTCAATAAAACTACAAAATTTAAAACTGAAGTTACAAATTGTAGAATGAGCTTGATTATAGATTAGATGTTTGTCATGTAACGAAAGAGTTACGCATCGAACAGTTATAAATGGAAAAAATGGCATGTTCTTTTATTTTGCGTAATAGTACTGAACAGTAATAGTATTTCGTAATAGTATCGTCTAGTTATTGTTTCGTATAGTAGTATATTTCGTATATAGTTTGCAATGCGTGCAATATTATTAAAAATATCAATTTCTAAAATCCCTTTATTTATTGTGTTAACCCTATATTATGAGACTTTTAGGAGAACTAAACCATCCTACTTCTTATTTTTATCTCAAACAACCATTAAGCGTTTTTCTCCAAACTCATCTCTTGAGCAATTTTAAGAAAATTGAAAAAAAAATGATTTTACTAATGAACTTTTAATGCGTTAAACCTTGAAACCGGCTTAACGCCTCGAATTTAATTTGATTTTACTCTTTTACATTATAGTTTCAACAGACGTTCGTCTCGAAATATAAATTAATCCGTCCGTTTCTAAATAAAGCTTCGAAAAAATTATTCCAAGTCAGCAGACCACTCAATCTCTTTGTTATGATTGCGTCGGTCTCCAATAGGGTATCCCTTTCACTTTAAAGGGAGACCGTTAAGGTTCGTCAATGAAGCGCTGGATGTTCTTACGTGCTGCTAGCTCGCTTTGGCCTTCAATTTCTATTCCATTACCAAACGATCATTTTCTCGTTGAAACGCTTTCACTAGTTTACGAAAATCGTCCTTCAGAAGAATTTGTAGAATTGATTGATAAGCGACTCGTTTTAAACAGGAGCAACTGGGTCAGTTACAGTTAATGTTGTGTTTGGGAAGTGAAACAAAAATAGGCAATAATTTTCAACTTATTTAACACTTGCAAAAGATAAATAGAACGATCATTGTATTCAAGGGTGAGAACTGAAGAAAATGAAATGTTTGTTAATTGGAGTTAGGAATTCTGAAAGAAATTCTTTTTGGGAAATAAAAGTAGCTAACCTTGACATTTTTGATGTTTAAAGTTTTCTTTAATCAGTAAAAAACTAAGTTTATCAGTTTCGCGGTATTAATTTTTTTTATAACTTATTAATCATTTACAATTGCTCTTAATGTAATCTTTTTGACTGACTATTGTAAAAATTTACATAACAGTATAAAGTTAGTTGCATTTGTCAGTAATATACTTTCCAAAGTACTTTTAATTTGTTTAATCGAAGTCAAATGTTTGTGTAAATCAAATTATGTTGGTTTGCCCCCTTTTTTTATTCTTTTGTTTTAAAGATTTAAAGTCAAGTTAACTTAATGGAAAAAGATAGTCTTTTGTTCAATCAAGTCAATTGATCAATACAAATGGATGCCGAATTCCATAAAAAATAGTTCACTATTAATTTAAATTGCTTTAAAATTAAGCTTTTTCTTCTCGAGCAAAATAAAATATAATTGAAATCAATGTTATAGATTGAAAAATTTGCTAAGAAATTTGCAAACTGCCATCCTTAAATTTTAGTTTCAGACAAGTTATGAAAAGAAAATTGCAAAATGAACCAAAAAAAAAAAATTTTTTTTTTCTAGGTGAATTTAAGAGTTTTTAATAAAGTAAGGCATTAGTTAAAAAAATAATTTAAAAATATTGACACTGCTTACCTGGTATGGGAAATTTTTAATAAATTAGAAAATTCAGAATGTTTTTGCTTACCCGTCCGCATAACTATTCTATATTTTATTTCTATTTCCGCTTAACTAAATAATTTCCATTTATCGAAATTGATGTTCTAGGAAAAAGTTGTTCGCTAAATGTAATAGTGTCTGAACTTTGGATAAATTAAATTGTAAAAAACCAAATTTTTTTTATTTTATTATCTATAAAGCGCTTTGAAACCCCCTCACGACAGACCGAAGAAAGAAGTGCTGCACCAGCGCAGTCATGAAGAAGGAAGAATCACGTGATTACGTTTATGTAATCACGGCTCTGAAGGGATTAGCATGTCTACATTGCGCTTTTTTTAAAGTCTTTCATTCAAATTTAATCTTAAGCATTGTTCATTATTTTGTACAAGTTTATAAAGATAATGTTAAAATATTAAAGTTTCAGTACCGACTTTTTAGTGTAGTTTAAGATATTGTAAATTAAGTGAAAAAGTATATTCAAAGTACCGATGTAATCAATTAATTCATTCCGAATGGTATTTGAATACGAAGCAACTATTTTAGGTTTTACTTCTATGTAATAGAACAGTGATTTTAAGAGCCATTTTGCTACAATTCTTCGAACGTTATTTTCAATAGCTCATAAAAAGAACTAAAGCAAAATGTAAACTGTATCTATTAGATTTTTAACTATCTGTATGACTCAAAACATGTAATATTTTGGGAATTTATATGAACTAAAAGTGTTTGCACTTTTTCAAGTGAATTTTACTGTGCAAATACTGCTATTAAATATCAAAGCGTGAACGCGGAAAGAAAGTAGTTTTAATTTATTTCTTGTTGCGGCATTGCTTTAAAAAATAAAATAAATTTTAAATTGTAAAAACAGTTAAAAGGAAAAGGGATAGAAAAACTATTTTAAAAGCAATTTTATTGAGTAATTTAAAGTAGCTTGCTTATTTGAGGAAAAACCAATCTGAATTTAATTGAATGAGATGTTTGAGTGTAATTCATTATCATTATTATTTATCTTCTTAATATTAAAATATCAATGCCTTAAAAACTGTGCAATTCACAAAACAATCAAAAATTATATTTGGGCATTACAATCATAACTTGTAACCAGAGGCGATAATTGGATTTTTGAAACACATCGGTACACTCGAAAATTTTATTTCCTTTATTTTTTTATAATAATAAAAAAAATGAAAGACATTTTCTGTTTTGGTCGAGTACTTACGATTGTCACTTTATAACTTGTTGAATCAACGATGAGGAATCCACAAACTTGATCTTCACAAATTTAAAAGGTCCTGAAGAGGTATTTTTTTTATTCTAAATTAAAAGTAACTATTAATATAAATGTACTCAATTTAACTAAATGCTCTGTCAATTTTTCATTTAGCTTGAAATATTTTAAATTTTGTTTCTAAACTGAGGAAATTTTAAGAATTGATTAGTGGAAATAAGAATCGGTGCGTGCGCACCGGCTGAATCCCTTCAGTGGTCACATTTGGTTCGCTAGATATATCCCTTAGATTCGCTGCTAAACTATATTATAAGATTAGATTCACCACAAAGGCAGCCAAGTAACTGTTTTGGTAATGTACTTTTCGAACTTTTATTCTTTGGCTGAGTTAAAAAGAATCATGCTGAATGGATTTGCTACAGTGATTACTGATTTACCGGAAACGTGCAACAAAGCTTGAATCATAACCAATTTAAGAAGTTGCGCAGACGATGTCCTTCACAAGCATCACTAATCTGCAGTTTCCATGTAAGAAAAATAGTTATTTTTATGCGTAATTGGTAAATTACCCGCTATTTTAAGACGTAATTTGCATTTAGTCACTATTTTGGTGTTTTTAGAAAATTAAATAATTTAAAAGTTCACATTAGTCGTAAAACGATGTTTGAAAGGTTTTAAAATCTAGATTTTCTAAAGACAGGAATATTTATATTAATTCATAATTTTTTTTTAATGAAAAATAATACTTTTTATGTTAAAAAGATAGTAATAAATATAACATTTTCTTTAAGTTTGTTTAGGGAGGCTGTGTTATTAAATGAAACTAATTTTTAATTAGTTTCATTATTGGACCGAAGGATAGCATCTCAAAATGTAGGAGTTATTCGAATATTAACATTAATATATTTTTTAACATTTAAGTAACATGATATATCTAGCATTATATTATCATATAATTATGACATTATATATAACATATTAATATAACATTATATTATGAATATAACATTAAGTACATTTTGTAAGCATGATATGTAAGATGAAATTATTGCTTTGCCCAGTGTAACCACCCTGCATTGTGGAAATTATTGAAGGAAAGAGATATTGTCAATCTAATTATAACACTTTAGGAAAAAAATGATTATAAGAAAGATGTCTTTGTTTTTATTCCAACAGATGTTTGAAATGTAATATTTTATGTTAAAGTGAGATTTGAAGTCTAGCCATTCTGATTAATTACTATAAATTGTAAACTATATTAATGTTTCATACCTGGAATATTAAACAAGATGAAGGTAGATAGAGAGTGCTAAATACGATGATCTCGGGGTTTTAAAGCCTTCAGAAAAGTATATTTAATAAACAAAATCAAGGAATGATATTCATGGTACAGTATAATTCGGTTTTCAGGAGAACTCCTCCAGACATCAGTCTCGCGTCGTGGCGGGTACCATGGTTACGAGAAAGAGTCACTTACAATAGGGGTGTGGGGTGAATAGTTTTGTCTTGCTCTTGGCACAGGTCAGCGTGAATAAACCAATCGACACCTTCATTCCTCCTTTGAACCCCCATTAGAAATGTGCTCTTGTTACCATAGCAGCAGACAGCCCCAGACATTTTGTCTGGAGGAGTTCTCCTCAAAACCGCTATATACCATAGAGGAAACTGAATACTATTATTCCTTTTACATTACTGCGTATAGCGCCATCTGTTGAGTTTTAGAAATTATTAACATTGAGAAATATTATTAACAGAGAGAGTGAAATGATTTGAAATAAACAGCGCAAGAAGTTCCGGGGTAGACAATCGATAGAGAAAGAGCTCCATAAAGTAAAGCTCCATAAGAGCTAAAGAATAGTTACACCATATATTTTAAGTAAGAAATAAAATTTATCATCTGTTTTGCGTGTAAAACAAAAAATGTTAGACGGATAAAATTTTTTATAGAGGAAGATTGGGTAAGATCGGATAGCTAATATTTGAAGGCCATTGTAGTTAAACTGTTTGACCTAAAACTGTAAGATTTAATACTGATAGTCATTGTTTAGTTGTATCATTCCTTGAAAAGTCATGGATGTGCTACTTTTTTTACATAAATGATTTTTTTTCTTAGGAAAATCAAATCACCCGGTTTTTTCCCACTAGTGGAGTAATGCCGGGCACACATGTTAACTGTTAGGGAAATTTAGAAATACTAGAATTTTAACGAAAAAGTAGCTGCCATTTCTATTTTATATGACTATATTACATTTAAATTGCACGCATAAGTAAGAAAATTATGCGTGCAAATAACGTGTGATGTACATAGCTAAAGTCGTACTTAAGGGGGGATGAAGGTCGGGAAACTACTGAATAAGAAAATAAAAAATAAATTTCTTTATCTCTCCATTTTTTTTATTTCCAATGTCCACCTGCGTTAACGTTTCGTCAATTCGGGCATTTATACGGCAGATTTGTTGGCCACTCTTTCAGGAGCACCATATTAGGTGGGCCACCGTTGCAAGGACACATAGTACAGAAAATGAAAGAACACCCATGCCTCTCCCGGGATTCGAACCTAAAACCTTTCTGATGCAGGATCAGTTCCCTGACCCTTACTATGTCCAGTCGGCTATTTATATCTATATAAAAACTACAATTCTGTGTAAAGGATTTTTAAAACTTCTACCTAATATGAAAAGAAAATAAGGCTTTTTGTGCTTCGAGAAAGGTGACCGCAGTAAATTTTGTCCCGTGGCTCGTAAAACTTTGGTTCAGCATTGGATTTGTTTTCTTCCACCGTTGCATTACAGCTTTCATGAGATCAGCATAGACGCACAAACAGGAGGGGGGGGGGAGTAAGACTGGGTAGTGCCCACAGTCTTACCCTCTCCTCGAATGCTATTATTAAAGAATATTAGAGAGTTTACATAGTAAAACAAACTTATCTACACAGACGCCGTTGATTAATCAACAACACGCCACTATAGTAGGTCTTATTTTTTCACCTATAAAATCTGGTTTTTTCAGCTTGTAATAAAAACTAATTTCGACACAATCGAGTTACAGGGTCTCAACCCACTACCCGGTCTCACCCAACCATCCGGCCTCCCTCCTCTGTCCGGTTTCACCCCACTATGCTCTACGTTATTGAGTCAAATAATCTAGAAAGGAAAAGAAGTCCAGATTTGCGAATAAGTAACTAACGCGAGGAACTGCTCGGAGTAATATGCTATATCAATAATAAAAAAACTGAGCAACGTACTCGGAATTAACCTAGCATCATATGTACTGAGATCTAGAGCATGCGCATAAGAAAAGTGATAGTCAAGAAGTACGTCACCTGTGAACTGGTTGTTGTACAACTCAATATGTATGGTTGGGTACGCTGCCTCCCGCCTTTTTATTCTTTTTATGCAAAAATGTGTTAGCTGATTTAATCAACTTGGATGATATAAATGGATTCCCAAAGAAATAACTTGGTTAATAGAACGGTACTGTTTATCAATAATGAAAGAATGCAGAACAAACCATTAATAAATGAAAAAGAGAAACTTTTCTCCCCACTCCAGAATTGGTTGTGAGGAGAAGTGAGTGCAAACGTGTTTCAAAAACCTCTGCTGCTGTGCCCCTAATGTTTTTTCCTTCATACGCAGTAACCACACCAAGCCTAGGCGGCCTGGTCTACGGAATCTAGCCTTTTTCTCTTATGTATAAGTTATCTTAAATTTCATTCAAACTCAATTTCTTTACAGACAAAATTCTTGAATTATAAAAAGCATTCCATTCTGAGAAATTTAAATTTCCGAATTTCTGCAGACAATAATTTTCAAAAATGTAAAAACAAGGAAAAATCTTACTGTATTACTTCCCATGTAATAAAAATTGTCAAATTCAACTCACATATTTGGACTTCTTGAACGAAAACATAAAAGAATAATACATTCTTCTCTAACACTTAATATTATTATACCTAGTATAAGCAATAGTTATAATACACCTATTGTGTTAATTATGGAACTTGATTTAAAATGATATAAGACTGATCATATAAATCTAAAAAATTTAATGCTTTCAAGTTCTTTCTTGTATAAACTTTCTTGCTAATGTTTATGATAAACATGTTCACTTTAACTAACAGCAATATAAAATTTTGCTATTTGCATTTGACTTCAAAGAATATAAAATATATCTTTGAGTTCATATAGTGAAAATTCAACGAAAAGTAGACTTAGGGTTATTTATTTAGTGTTTTCTATTTCATGTATTTAAAAGTCATCAAACTTCGGAAAATGTGAAATGAAATAAAATGCTCCAATTTTAATTGATTCTCATTATTATTTGTTAGAAATGTATGTTTCTGGTAATAAGTAATAGAAAGTATTAAAATGTGTTAACAGTTTGTAGAAGTTTGAAATTTAAAAAAGGAATAAAATTTCAGAATTTTAATAGATTCTCATAATTATTTTATTAAATGTTGTTTAATATGTAGAAAGCAATAATAAAAATAAATAATAATGAAAATTAGTAAAATTTGCAATGATTTGGACGTTTTGCAAAAGTCCGAGTTTTTTTAAAAATAAAAATCAGTTTTATCATATTTCTGCCCTTCTAGGTTGAAGTAAAATATAACTCATTTTTTTTAAATTCTCGAATAAAAAAAAATCATATCATTATAACTATGTCACGAAAATTTCAAAAAGGAAAAAATAAGATTAATTTTTTCTTAAACATGCTTGCAGTTTTGTGCTATAGAAATATAAAATCAACTCTGAAGACTAAATTTAATATATTTTAAAAACATAAAAGAATTTATCATTTTTAAACAAAACACTCTTTATTTTGAAAGAAAATTTTTAAACAAATATTATGAGTACTTCATAAAAATTCATGAAATGTTTGTGACGTTTTTAAATTGTTCCAATACTAATTTTTATATTTTTTTCAGAGATGTTCAACATTAATAACAGTAACAACCAGTCTGTTCGTAGGAGCCACTATTTTATGTGAGTACAACCATTTAGTTTTTTCTTGCTTTTTTGTTTTGGAACACATCATATTTAAAATAACCTAAATTTTATGGTGGAATACTATATTAAATTACTATTATTATACAACTTATAAATACTATATAAAATTATTATACAACTTATATGGATACTATATAAAATTATTATACAACTTATTGTCTGGAAGGAATTTTAGTTTTCGAGATTTATAAACTTATAAGATTTATAATAGCATGTAAACTTTCAAATTAACTTTTTCATTGTCTACTTTTTATTTAGTTTCTTCAGGATAAATGCTCTAAAATGTTTTAAATTTCTCATTCATTTTTATTGAATATTTTGAACTATGCTTCACATCATAATTTAAATTCTGTGCAATAGGATTCAAATACTCTCCATGATTCGAATACTCTATATTATAAATTCATTTGCATTATATTTTAATTGCTTTGTAGTATAAATTAGAGCACTTTGCAGTATAAACTCGAATACTTTGCATAATAATTTGAATTTTTCACAGCATTCACTCTAAATTCGAATATCTTGCAGTATAAATTCGAATATCTTGCAGTATAAATTCGAATATCTTGCAGTATAAATTCGCATTATTATTAAATTCGAATATCATTCGAATTATTATACGAATATCTTGCAGTATAAATTCGCATTATTATTAAATTCGAATATCATTCGAATATCATATTAAATTCGCATTAAATTCGAATATCTTGCTGTATAAATTCGAATATCTTGCAGTATAAATTCGAATATCTTGCAGTATGAATTCGAATATCTTGTGGTATAAAATAGAATATTTTGTGGTATAAATTAGAATACTTTGCCAGAAAATTCAAATTTTTGCAGTATTTATTTCAAATTTGAATAATTTTGCAGTATAAATGCGGATACTTTCCATGATAATTTAAAATTTTTTACAGTATTCTATCTTAATTCGAAAGTATGTTTTTTGAACTGTGACGATAAGCGAAAACAACCGTGTTTGTCATGTTTTAGCATTCAAAAAGTGTATTCGAATATTATTTTTCAAAAGTAAAAAGTATTTCTATTTATTGTAAAAAGTATCTGTTTTACAGGGAAAAAACCTTTTATTAATAAGAGGCATTTTTATTGCTTCATGTACTATTTTTTAAGGATCTTTTTTTGTGAAGAAACGTTAAAATATTTATTTTCGAGTGTTGATTTAATTTGTGTTTAGTTCTACAATCATTCTATTAGTTTCATCCCATGATCTTGCAATGTGTGATATAGCTGACATTTTACACTAGAGTTAAATGTAAGAGCTTAGTACTAATATGTCTATACTTCTACATAACAAGAGAAATAAAATATTTGATTAATTTTATACAAATTTTAGACTACTTTAACATGTTGAAAAAAAAATATTTATAAAAATGAAAAATATTATAACAATTTGAAAATTTGACTGTTTGACCACTGAGCTACATTTTCCTCAATTTTTTGTAAATATTTCGTTCTAATTTTTCTATTAAAGGTCTGAATAAGAACAATTTGATTAACTCTTGAAATTTTGCGTATTTCAAACGCAGCAAATCTAGCGCAACCTAAGAAATTAAATTAGATTCCTCTGTTATTTGAAGGTCAAACAATAAAATTTTAATATCTAAAACAATTTCGCGCTGAGATAATTAATTAAAAATTTAAAAAAAGCCATTTATTTTCGTGTGTGTATTTAAAACTTTTTTTACTTATTTTATGTTTTATTTACCTTTTTTATTATAGCCAATGGCTTTTTATTAATAAGATATTGTTCATTGTATAAAAAAAATCAGTCAGTGCAGGTCGATATTGTTTATAACTTACTTCAATCATTGCATAAGCCACAAACATAACTAAGTTGTTTATTAAATGCCTCCAAACGATGATCAAATTCGCGCCAACGCCCCTCCATCTCGATCTAAATTATTATTCTCGATTGCATTACTAACGAGTAAAAAAAAAAACACTTCGTCGCCAAAGCCCGTAAGGAATGCAATCTAGAGAATTCAAATCATCAATTAGCGACAAAATTACAATAAACTGCCCATATTCAATCAAATCAGACCTACTACTAGCCTGGGGTGTTTGCCCTCATTGAAATCGTTTGGACTTCCGGCTTCATCCTCCTTGGCCAAAGTCACCCATCGGTGAGTGGCGTCTGGTCAGTTGATGACACCTTTACCTAGTTCTGGGTGCCCTACCCAAAAGTGTATCAACGTTTATTTTAACGTCAAAGTGAACTTAGTTAATTTCGTTCGATGCTATTTGTAATGAATGAATCTTTTTAAAGAGTTGGATGAAACATTTTTGTGTGAAAATGTTACTGGATGGAAATATCTGAACAAATTTTCTTTTTTGTTGGAACCGGATATTGAAATTTAGTTCTGTTTTCTCACAAAGCAGCTACTGGTCGTATAACCTGTTGTGCTGATGATCTTTTGATCTTTGTATACGAGTGTATTTGAAAACATAGCATTAAAGGAAGTGCCTTCCACCCGTCTATTTCTTATAGTCGAATGCATTTTTTTCCAGGTTAAATGCAAATGCATTTCTTGTGGGTATTCAAATTACAATTCCACAATATTTGCATTTTATTTAATATGTTCTCAAATGATTAATATAATTTGTAGTTATCGGGTAATGTATCTTTTTTTTTATAAAAGGACACTGGTCCTTAAAAATAAAGATTTTAGAATTTTTATTTTAACTGATATGAAATTTTTTAGTAAATTTTAAACCATTTTTCAGTTTAATTTTCAAATTTATGTATATAAAACGATTTCCATAGATAAAACCTTCAAAATTGTGTATAATTAAGTAAAAAAGATAGCAAAGCTCATCCTTCTCCTCTCAAATTAAAGCAGAATATTTTCAATATTTATCTGCGGGAGTATAATAAGAATGTAAATTTACACAAGAATAAAATTTTGTTTGACTTCTGCATTGTTCAAGAATTATAAATTGAAAAAGCCTTCCGGAGAATTTTTACGAAGAATTTAAGCCACATGAAATGTAGTTGTAATAATTATTTCAATCAAGCAATACTAAGCAATCTTTCAAATCATTACTTTAAGATTTTTGACGTTCTTAAGAAAAAAAGAGCATCAGTATAAACAGTATGAAAAAAGACAAAAACATTTCTTATATTTTAGACGAAGCAAAAATCACTTTATAGTATCCATTTTTGGAATTTATAATATCTATTCTTGCAAAGCAAAAATGAAAATAGTTAAAGTCATGTAACAAAACCTTATTTTTGAAAATAATTAAGCATTTAAACACATTTTACAAAAGAAGTACTATTAATACAGCTACTAGTATATAAAATACTGTAATAAAGTATTAACAAATAAAACATAGTGACAAAAACTATAAGAAATGCGAACATAATTCAACCTGTAAATGGGGGCACAAGCGCATTTCGTGATTCAATAAAACTTTTTTTATTTAAGAGAAAAAATTAGTTTAATTTATGAACATAGTTTTCAGGCAACAAATTAGCAACTTAAATACTGTATACAAAATAGGTTTAAATCAATAAGTTTATTAACTCTTTCACGTAGATTTTTTATTAAATATATTTTTCATAGTTTTTTTCATTATTTTGTATAAGGGGTCGTTCAAAAAGTACGTACACAAAAATGGAGAAATTTTAACCCCCTCCCCCTTCGTACATTACCGTACGTGAGGTCTTACGTACATTTTATTAGTCTACCCCCCTTTTTCATAAAAATTAAAATAATTGAAAAAGTCAAATTTAAATTTGGAGTATGCTTATAATGTACGTACTTTGTATAATACCTCCTCCCCTCCTCATCGTACAAAACCGTACAAAATAGCAAATTGCCCCCCCCCCTTCGGGATGTACGTACTTTTTGAACGGCCCCTAAGTTATAGATCGAAAAGAGAAAAATATTATATTTAGCATTTCAATAGTTTATGATTATGAATAGAACATAAAACATCGGTGTCCTTTTTGCCGTTAAGGTAAAATCTTCCAAACACGGCTCACTTCCAGCAATAAATTTTCAAATTTGCAGTTATTTAGATCTGAGTGAAACAGTTATTCGTAATTGAAATGTCTTTACTTTACACAATCAATTATTGATATATTTTTGAATATGAATGAACAAAAAATTTTCTAACTACATTTTCGGATTTTATATTTTAGTACAGATATAATTCCTTTAATATAAAAGTTTTTAAAGAATACCGAAGTATATTTTTACTTGTTTAGAGCTTTAGGAAAAAAAATATTTAAGAGTCACCTGTGACTTATCTGAGTCAAAGGGTTAATGTTTTAGAATTCTAAAATTTCTAGCATTTAGAATGATTTTTAAAACTCTTGTAATCTATTTGTAATAAACGAGAAATTCATTTTATATTCAATTATAGGACGAGCTTTTACGCTCTTTAGTAAGACCCCCATTATAGTAATCTTTCAATTATAACGACTTATGCATAAAGTACTTTTTACTGTTCCATAGACATAATGTTATTTTAATGTCCATTAGAACGTTCACACTGAACACCTTGCAATATAAATTCGAATACTTTGAATAATAATTAGAACTTTTCGCAGCATTCATTCTAAATTCAAATATCTTTCAGTATAAGTTCGCATATCTTGCAGAATAAGTTCGAATATCTTGCAGAATAAGTTCGAATATCTTGCAGAATAAGTTCGAATATCTTGCAGAATAAGTTCGAATATCTTGCAGAATAAGTTCGAATATCTTGCAGAATAAGTTCGAATATCTTGGAGAATAAGTTCGAATATCTTGGAGAATAAGTTCGAATATCTTGGAGAATAAGTTCGAATATCTTGGAGAATAAGTTCGAATATCTTGGAGAATAAGTTCGAATATCTTGGAGAATAAGTTCGAATATCTTGGGGAATAAGTTCGAATATCACGCCTTATAATTCCGATGTAGTCACCAAAATTTAGTAATTTTATATACAAATAGTTTCAAAGAAATTACTTAAGCCATTTTTTTACGTTATTACGCAAAAAATGTAAAAAATACCTTCAATCCCCTTTGAATGAAACAAGAAAAAAATTTACCCCCAATATTCTTACCGTAAGTGCTATGTAATTTATGGTCATTCATAAGTTTCTTTTCAAGTAATACAACAAATTTATCAATCATACATTTATTCTTGAAAATTGTATTTACTCTCTCTATGAGTCTCCTTGCATGGTTTTTTTTCGAGTTAAAATAAACCATCTCAGCAATTTGTTACTTATCGAAAATCGCAGCCCCAAACCAGCATACTACAGCTTCATCAATGCATTTTGCATCTACGAATATTGTTTTAAATTTTTTTAATATTAATGTAGAGAAGTCGTGTTATTGCCAATTGTTTTTAGTTACCAAATTCTTATTAAAGCATCGCTTTGTTAGAATTGTTGCAGTATTTTTTTTTTATCTATGAGTTAATATTTGCGGTATTTTTATGTACTCACGCTATAACGACTTCTCGTTATAACGTCCGTTTTCAATCTGACCATGTGGGTCGTCATGTCGAGCGTCGACTGCATCTTGATTTATGCATCACCAAACCATAAAATAACTATTTAAAATTCTTTTGATAGCTAACTAAAAATAGGAAGGTTTCAAAAACTAGTGTGAAATAATGAAAGATTTATCAATTTTAAAATGATTTTTACATAAGGGAATTTCAAATTTTTTTTAAATTTTAGTATTATGAACATGATTAATGAATATAATTATAAACATGAATTGAATTTGTGTATCAAACAATGTATTGAATCAATACCGATTTTTAAAATTTTATTAAAAATATTCATTTATGAAATTATGTAAATTTATCTATATATATATATATATTTCTCTTACACGACGACAAAAAAGAGCCTTATTACAACTACCCGAATGGCAACGCTAGAAAATCGAAAAACGATTGCCGCTAAAAATGTCACATGCCAAATCTAGCTGATGTGGCTCAACATATATCGCTTTTAAAAACGGAAACTGAAATAACCAGAGAGAGCATTCCCATCAAATGTGATCTCTTCCGAAATTCACCCTATCAGCTGCGGCAATCTCATACTAATAAGCTAGGCAGAAGTGAGTAGTTTTTGTCGATAGATCTCTATTTTAGTATTTTGTCGAAGGCGCTTTTTTTCACGAATTTATATATTACCAATTTATTTGACGATTTTTGATTTATATCACGAATTTATTTGCTTTATTATTGTTATTAGTTATTCATTGAAAAATGAGTCTCAGTTGTGCTGTTACTCTTTAAGACTTTATACTATAGCACATTTCTAATTGGTTTAACGAATTACATGTCATTTATTTGAATTCAAATTTATTTTAATGACTTAGTATTCACTAATAAGATGTATTTCTTTTTTCTTTTTTTGAAGCTGTTATATGGATTTAAATGATTGTTTTGAATTCGTAGAATTTTGTGCATTTGCAATGTACCTAAGTTAGTAGCGAGCGAAGCGAGCTTGGTTTGCGAAGCAAACCATATAAGATTGCGTAGCAATTTTCGAGGGTTGGCGAGCGTTAGCGAGAAGGGGGCGCAGCCCACTAGCATTATTAATTTAATACAATAAGTAAGGCACATTTTAAAAGTGATTAGATTTTATCTATTATCCTATCGTAGCAGATCGTTACAATGAAAAATATTTCATATATCAAATTTAAATCTTAAAACAATACAGTAATCGAAAATAATTACTAATATTAAATCGAATAGTATAATTAATAATTACAAATATTTATAATGACTTTATCAATTGCGGCACATAGAAAAAGAATTGATCCCTTTTGTAATTTATAAAAAAGAGCTATTAAATGATAAGCATTAAGTATTTTATTTCTAAAGTAAATACACTATTTCTCTTAGTATGCAGGTCACGGATAATGTTATTTGCTTTTATTTATTCGCGGCGTTTTGAAAGTATGCTAAACATTAGTGTTTATTTTAAGCTAATACAGTTTAGAAACTTGATTATCCTTGATTATTTCAGTTGTGAATACCACTTCGTTTCGCTCAATCACCCATTTTCGAATTCTTTAACCGAAATTAAGCTTTTCAAAAGCGAGAATCACGTCCTTGACTCAAATTTAGTGAATACTCTTGTTTTTTGAAACAAACAAATCGTGGAACATTGAATTACCATAATTTCTCACAAAAAGTATATTTCGTTTGCCGCCTGTGTGAAAAACCTCGCTATAATTTCACTTTGATCTGATTTTTTTTTGGTCTTAATTTGGAAGAATTTCAAAGCTGCAATTGTCATTTTTGTTCGGCTTAAACTTAGAATGTATCGCCCTTTTTCATAAATTCTGCCTAGAAAGTGCTATATAGCGGTACTATTTAGCAAAAATGCGAGCTTTTGTTGACCAATTTCAGAAAAAATGGATCTGATTTCTAGGTCATTTATGATTTTGAACAAAAAGAAATGAATGCTATTTTCAAGTTTTAGTCTTTTAGTAATTTGCGATTTTTTTAGAAATAAAATTATTCTCCGTTGGCTGAATACCCGTTCCTTATATAGGATAGAAAAAATAAATTCTGAAGAGTTTTGGAGCATATGATATTGTATGATATTAAATGTTTTCCAGCACATACTTAAACTTCCTGATTTTGAACGAAACAGAATAAAATTTAAAAAAAATTCTCACGATAGAAGGTAATTACTATTTTTTTTATTTTATTTTATAACCGTCGTTGAACAGCCAATCCAAATTTGAGTTTACGACTACTAATTTTCAACTCCGTAGCCTTGTAATTTTGAACCTAATCCAGAAGACAAGGGAACTCCTGGATCAACGATTGAGAGAAATTCGCCTTCGTGGAGGACTTTTTGATGAAACCCACATTTGCGTTACATGGGGAGGAAAACCACTAAAACCTCACACGATAAGCCTGACGGCAGGGGGACTCTAACCCATGATCCATCTACCACTGAGGATATTTTACGTCAGCACTGTGGTTGGTGCAAGCCGGATGCAGAATTCGTATCAACCAGTCATCTCTGGGATTCGAACCCGGCATACCTCATTGGAAGGCGAACGCTCTATCCCCTGAGCCATTGCTGCTATAATTACCATTTTTGCCATGTTCTGGAAATCAAATAAACAAAATAAAATAATAATAAAAAAACGAAATAACTAAAATAAATGGTCTAACAACAATGCACTCTTTAAAATTACTGTACATTCCATATTCTATATGACATTATATATGACATTATATATGACATATATAATATCATATATAATATGGAATGTATGATTATATATGACATTCCATAAGGTAGTGCCATGAAATATTGCATTAGTTGAAGCTAAGCATTTTATTAGTATTTTACATCATTGTTTTGTAGACTAAAATAAAATAAAATCATTCCTGTCTAACCACGGTGCGTTTAGTGGTAAAACGCAAAAGTTTTGAAATCATATTAATTAGAGGTAAATAATGTGCAGACGAAGAAAAACTAAACATTACTTTAGTTAAAAATATTTGCCTGCCTTATAATACCATACACTGGAAATGAATAAGGAAAACTATTAAATTTAGGCAATTTTAAGCTTTTTAAAATACTGTGCACTTAGAAAAGGATTGTCAAAAGGATAGCAGAAATTTTTTTAAAATTAAAAATCTGTTTTTTTTCTTCTTTTCTTTCAAATAAGACAGTTTTGAAATTGATAAAAAAAAACAAGCTTGGTATTTTTAATTGAGCTATGACCATGAAATATGATCTGATAGGTATATCCGCTTTTCAGAAAATGCTATTTGAAGGAGTGCGCTCTAAGTTTACAGTCAACAATTTTCTAAAATTTCAAATTGCACGACTCATTTCATTTCGACAAAACTTAATCCTCACAGTAAAAACGTAAAATGGAATTAAAATCATATTTTCAACATGGAAATAGTGGGACATGAATGACGGTGCTAGGCAGAGATGAAGAGGGCAAATTGTTTTCTTCTTCATTTCAGTTGTGGGCTTAATAGCTATTTTAATAGTCCTACTATTATTTTAATATAGATGAATCATTGACACGTTGAAAGCTCTTTATTCATCTCTGCCTAGTACTCTCACTTTTCATGATAACAATATAATTTCAACTCCCGTTTAAGCTCTTTCACTGTCAGGTTCACGTTTAGTAAAAAAAAAAATGGGTGTTGACCTATAAAAATTTTGAAATTTGTGAGCTACAACAGTAAGTGCTATATTATTAATCGTCAATGACTTACCCACAAATAACACTACTTGGAATTTCATTTCAATTAGTAAAGCGGATAGGCATTTAGGAGCTTAAATAGCCTATAAATTCCATATAAAATATAAACAAAATATTCAAATGACTGGTGTTTTTGGTGCTATTTAAGAAATTATAAAGCATAGTTATGTAATAATTTTAGATACTTTGTGTGCAATAATCTATATATATGTATTTCTCTTACACGGTGATTTAAAAAAAGCCTCATTACAACTCCCCGAATGGCAACGCTAGAAAATCGACCAATGATTGCCGCTAAAAATGTCACATGCCAAATCTAGTCACATGCCATCTGAAATAACCAGAGAAAGCATAAGCTAGGCAGAAGTGAGTAGTCTTTGTCGATAGATCTCTATTTTAGTATTTTACTAAGCGCTTTTTTTCACGAATTTATATATTACGAATTTTTTTGACGATTTTTGATTTATATCACGAATTTACTTGTTTTACTAGAATTTATTTGTTTATGCAGGTTTTTCCATTGCAATTCACTTATTTCAATTTTTAATAGACTTAATTATAGCCAAAATTTTAACCTTTTTAAAGAGATATCAGTTTTAGAAATTTTATCTTAAGATTTTATACTATAGCACATTTCTAATAGGTTTAACGAATTACATGTCATTTATTTGAATTCAAATTTATTTTAATGACTTAGTATTTACTAAAAAGATGTAATTTTTTTTTTAAAAAAAAGTTGTTATATGGATTTGAATGATTGTTTTGAATTCTTAGAATTTTGTGCATTTGCAATGCACCCAAGTTAGTAGCGAGAGAAGCGAGCTTGGTTTGCGAAGCAAACCATATAAGATTGCGTAGCATGTTTCGGGGGGTTGGCGAGCGTTAGCGAGCAAGGGGCGCAGCCCACTAGTTATTCATAATAAGTTTAAAATATGATTTCAGTCAAATTTGGAGTTTTTTTCTGATCTAGTGAAGCTTTCAAAAGATAACATACGATTTCAAAAAATGTCCTTCCCTTTTTAGACCTTGCTTGTATTTTCCTACTCATTTGAAATTTGGTTTGGTTGTAGTAAAATTTTGAATTTAAGGGAACCGTAAAACAAAGATTCTCAAAAATAACTCTTTTACTCGTGTATATTCATTAAAAATTTAATTTGAAATTTACTTGAATGGAATGATTAAAGGTTAAATTGCATTAGTATAAATTAAGTACCAAATAATACTTAAAACGATCACAAATATAACTATGTTTTTGTAGGTGCGATTACGAATGAACAAAGAAAAGTCTAAATTCTTTAAAAAAAAGTTTTATTTCTAAGAAAAGACAGGAAAAAAAATAACAGATACTACTAAGCTGACAAATTTTCGTTCGAATGATCGGATTTCTGCGACTTAAATGCAGATCTTAATGGTTCAAAGAAGGACTTCAAATATGTTAATTAATTGGTACAGACATTTTAAATTAAGAAATAAGCCTTTTCTACGAATAAACCTTTTTTCAATGGCTTTGGATTTTTAACCACCCAAATAATCAATTCGGAAAATATGGTTTAAATTCTTTAGTTAGGAGAATGGTCTAAAATTTTAGATCCTCGAATTTACAAGCCAAACAAAAGAATTTAAACATGTTATTGTGAAATTTTTTTTCCAGAGATCTATAATTTTTTTTAAAAAATTTACTGCTTTTATTACTTTATTTAATAGAAGTAGAAAGTATTTAGGATTGTACGTCATACAAATTTTTAAATTATTTTAAACATAATTCTAAATGGCGAAGTAAAAATTTGAATGGAATCAGCAGAAAAGTTCTTGAGAAATAAACTTTTAAAAAAACATTTTTTAAATTTTATTACTTCTAATCTAGCGGCCTGATTTTGTCCTAATTTTTTGTTTTGTGATTTGAAACTGCGTATTTTAAAGTAATGTAAAATTTTGTACTGTACCCAACAAATCAAATTTTCTTAAAGATTATTAATTAAAACAAAAAATAATAAATAGAGCAAAATCATAATAAATAGAATAAAAAATAATAAATAAAATTTTTTTTCTTAATCAGAATTATCTTCAGGCAAATGATTTGACATTTGTGTGTGAAATGTGCAGTAAAATTTCCAAAAAAATCTTATTTTAAAATTTTATATCACCAGAATTGTTCGACCAATTCTGTTAAAATTTCTTGCTTCAAAATTAAATTAAAAAAATCAATACCTTAGAACTAAAAAATAATTCATTAAATATAATATCATTCTAAAAATTATTATTAATAAGGTAAAAGATAATTATTATAAAAAATATTTTTAATAAACAAATTTTTTACTCATGCAAAAAGTTAATTTATGCTTAGAAATTATTTGTCCAAAAACTTTTTGTAGATATTTCGTGATATAAAATTTTTATAACTGTGAATTGACTATTTTACTTTAATTACAACCAATTTGGATGTCCCAAAAAAGGCAGATATATTGGATTGTAAAGATAATTTAACTGACTCTTATGTGTGTCTTATAATACTGCAGTTATAAGTTTCAGTGTTATTGAATAACAAAAAAGTGGCGGCTACTATACACCAAGTAGTGTAAACATTGGTGTAGTAAAACACAACGCTGCAAACAATTTTTTTCATAGTTGCCACCATTTTTGGTGTTGATGTAGACTAAATACATTTTCAAATGCAGAACTGTAGTTATCGTGCAATAAACTACATATAATCGGCAAAATAACAATTCTTTGAAAGAATTAGTGCAAATACATAACGAAAAATGTGTTATTTTTTAAACGAAATGTTTTCGCAGTGAAACTATAAGATGATTCGAATAAGCATGAAAATATGTGTTGTCTATAACCAAACAAACGAAAAATGACTAAATAAATAAATAATATTATAACAGTTAAGAAGTAAATTAAAATAATATCTGTCACTATGTGCACTGTAAAAGAGCTATGTAGGGCATTTCACTACACCAATTTGGTGTAAAGCAGTTGCCACCATTTTTGGTATTGAGATAAACTAAAATTCTTTACAGTATAATGAAGCCAAGACTATTCTTAGCCAATTAGTTATATTCCTGAAATTAGTTACAAATTAGTAGTTTTTAAAGAAGTGAAAGACGCTTCTGCTGCGGAACGCTCCGTACCAATGTGTCAATAAATACTTTGCTCAATTATTCAATATTTAACCGACAATTTGAAATTCCGACAGTTTTGGAAATTATTTGCATTGAAACTCTATGATGTCAAATAACACATTTAGCTCGAAATATACACACCATCACGGTAGTAATAGTGTCAAATTTTTTCAATTTACATGGATTAGAATTCATTGAAATAAAATGGCGTTATCTATGTAAAAAGAATTATTGAAAGTTAATGTAATATTCAATGCATTTTTCTGTATTTTGCCATACACAGTTGACATTTAATGATTCAATGGTCTTAGTAGCGCAGTTAAGGTTAAGGTTGAAGTATTTGACCATGAATATGGTTGTAAAGACGATTGTCAATGTCAGTAAAACCATTTTATGTGCTATGTTCGCTCCAATGCTGAAAGTGGGATTTAGAGTTCCGGTCTACTGTTTCTTAAGTCGTAAAAAGTTTAATTTTCACTTTGATTGACATCTATGTCCTTGTTAACAGGTAGTTTTGAAGTAATTGAAATGTCCAGACACATTAACGACACATTTTAATGTGGGATTAACCTTCAGTTCAGGATTTTAGATTTTATATTCGAAAGGATTCAAGTTTTTCCTTTCTTTTTATTTATCATTCATTTGAACAAATTTTAATTGGGTAAAGCTTTTGAGGAATTAGGCGAATATGTATGTATAACTCATGTAGCCTCTTATTAAAAATTATTCTGAATTTTCAAATTTTTCTTGATGCAATGTACAGTAAATTGCATTAATAACTCCTACAAAAATTGCCAAGTGTTCTCTTTAAAAAAAATACAAATTAAGCTAAAGTTTCAAAATTTTGAGAGTTTAACAGTAGTCAATTGAAATAAATAATATTTCAAGCAGATTATTGTAATTGTTTGCAATTTTTTATCATCCCTTAATTTATTTCGTCTTTCAAAAAGAAAATTTAATACGTGAAGGAATTAAAAAAATATTTTTGCTTTAAAAATTAAATTAATGAGTTTATCCGCCTACCCATACTAGCCATCTCGTGGCTCCATATTCACTTCTACATTCAAGAACTCACCGCTTCATAGTTCCGTATTCACTTCTACATTCATGAACTCAGCTCTTCATAGTTCCATATTAACTTTTACCCTCATGAACTCACTACTTCACTTTTTAGTATTCACTTCTACTTTCATGAACTCAGTTTCATGGTTCCATATTCACTTCTACATTTATGAACTCACCTTTTACGTGGTACGAATGCGATATCTTCTGCCGTTGGCAGCATTGTTCTGAATCTATGAGATAACTATTTTAAGAAGAAATCTGAGTAGAAAAAATCGATCGTGTATAAAAAATTTTTTTTTCTCTTTTGTGAAAAAGTATTACATTAGTCAACGATAGAGAAAAGGTAATCGCGCTTTCCAGCAGCGCTATTAATAAATAGTATTCAATTAATTATACTTAATAAATTCAATAAATTACTCATATCAATGACATTTATTAATTTTGTCAATTATATTTAAATTAAATATTATTTTTTGAATATAAACCAGTTTAATTTCTTTAAAATTTATAATGTGGGTAGAAATTTCAATTTAAAGAATAAGAAGGCTTTAAATTAAGGAATTAAATTTTTAATAAATACACATTTTTTAATAGAAAAAAAATACCAAGATGATAATGATAGCTCCATACATTGCATTTTGAAAAATAATTTGAATTTAATTAAAGAAAAAAACAAACAAATTCTAAGCGATTTGTTAAACAGATTGAATTAAGCATTTTAAAGTAACCCTATAATTCTTCTTTCTTATTCAGTTTATACAAATTAATTTTTGAGTTATCAAAAGTGAAATTCAAGTTTTAGGTTGGTTTTAGTAACATTAAAAATAAATTTAAAGATTAGAACTGTCAAAAGATAACTCCAGGAAAAAGTTTGAGCTTCTGGATTTCATCAGTTTCTGTTACAAAATTATGGAACAATAAAAATAATACATTTGCTTTCAAAGTATCTCTTGGGCATTTAAAATAATCATTTTGAAAATTTGACTTATTTCTGTCAGGTTTTTTCTTAGTCATGTTTTGTTCCGTTTTCAAAATAAATTCCGTGTTAAAAGCTTTGGTCAGTTTCTGTGATGAGTTACGTTCTTCAGTAACGTAAATAATGCGGAAACTAAAAACTGTTATATGATCTTCTTGACAGATTGGGCACATGAAAGAATATTTTCTAAAAGTTTTTTTGGAACATGCTTCTAATTACTCATTGTCCTTGATCCTTTTTGTTCCATTTTACAATCCCTTATAAACTCGCAATACTCTCAAATAAAGACAAAGTAATAAAAGCCAGTGAAATGAGTTATAACCCTTTCAGTTCGTGGTTTAAATTGTTAAGCAGTGAAAAACTAATTCCACTTATAACTTTGTTAAGGTTAAACAATTCAAATCAATACCGCTAACATTGTTTACTACAGGCAATTAATTGAAATTTATGATTTCTTATTCAACTGCTAACTAGTTTAATGGCAGCTCTTTTAAGTTGATGAGGAATAAAAATAATTGTGTGCAAATAATATATTGCAATTTTTATGTTAACATGTCACATAAGTAATCAAAACTGCAAACTAAAAAACTCAATGTTATTCATTTTCTCAAAGTACGACACTATTTTTATGGGCCATTAATATTATTGATTTGATAAGGACTTCATAATATATATATATATATATATATTATATGTTACGGCAAAACCCGAATTTGGCCACTTCACGAATAGTCCGGCCAAATCGCGAAATGGCTAAGAACGCTGTAAATTGGCTGGCCAATGTCCAATCTTTTCCTGATTTCGGGAATTGGCCGGCCAGATCGTGAAATGGCTGGCCAATGTCTGATCTTTTCTTGATTTCGGGAATTGGGCGGCCAGATCGCGAAGTGGCATGGAAGGATCAGCCAATGTTGGAAGAAAAAATCAATGGCACGTATTACTGGCTTTGTATAACCATAACTTCATTCTTTGAAAATTACTAGCTGCGGTACCCGCAGCTAACTACGGTGGGATGTGGCCAAAGTAAGAAATTAAATTTTTTAAATTTTAATTTAAAAACTTGTCTATTTTGTATATTTTTAAATTAGAAGATTTATATTTTTAAATTAAAAAAGAAAACAAAAGCGGCAATATTAGCAAATTAACTTTTTAATAAAACAATATTAAAAAATTGTGGTCCCACCGTACCACCTGGTATGTGAAAAAACATACCACTACAATTTTTTTCTTCTGTAGAGTAAAAGTTATTAGAAATAGCACATTCCCGCCGGAATTGCAGATGCGCCGCCTGCCGGGCATTCTTGAATGAGCACATCGCGTTTTGACCGGAACATCGTGGCCACTTCGCGAAATGACCGGCAAAAGTAGAATATTCACTGATCGTTTCAATTACATCGTGTTTTGGCCGAGAGGCATGGCCAAAGTGCGAAATGACCGGCCAATTCACGAAGTGGCCGGACTTCGGGCTTTGGCCATAACATATATATAAATAAAATAAGAACACAGAGCTTCTTCGATGGCCAATTAATGAACCTTTCAAATGCTGGTGGGAACCTAAGAAAAATTTATTGCTTTTCGCACTCGTATGTTGTAATTTGTCTTTGTATGCTGTAATTTGTCTGAATCGAATGTGTATTTATTTGGTTTTGTATTTTTCTGAGTGTTAGCTCATATATTGGCATTAAATCATATTTCAAATTACTAGCGTCTTGATTTATAAGTCTTGTGTAGTCTTAGATAGCATCATTCAGTGTTTCGCAGCAGTATGTTATCAGCAGCAGCAGGTATATCAATTTCCATATATAGATACATTTTGATATGATTGAATTTGTTTCTTACTGTGAATAAGTTTTGAATATCTATTGCTGTAAACATGAATTGAATGTGTATCACTTTAAACATGCATCGTGTGTTGCTGTAAGCATGAATTGAATGTATGTTGCTCTGAGCATTAACTGAATGTGTGTTGCTATGAGCATGAATTGAATGCGTGTTGCTGTGAACATGAATTGAATGTGTGTTGCTGTGAACATGAATTGAATGCGTGTTGCTGTTAACATGAATTGAATGCGTGTTGCTGTTAACATGAATTGAATGCGTGTTGCTGTGTACATGAATTGAATGCGTGTTGCTGTGAATGTGAATTGAATGCGTGTTGCTGTGAACATGAATTGAATGTGTTTCTCTGAGCGTGAACATGTGTTTCTGTGAATGTGAATTGAATGCGTGTTGCTGTGAACATGAATTGAATGTGTTTCTCTGAGCGTGAACATGTGTTTCTGTGAACGTGAATGTTGGTTTCTCTGAACGAGAATGTGCGTTTCTGCGAACGTGAATGTGTGTTTCTGCGAACGTGAATGTGTGTTTCTCCGAACGTGAATGTGTGTTTCTCCGAACGTGAATGTGTGTTTCTCCGAACGTGAATGTGTGCTGCAGTGAACATGAGTGTGAGTTGCAATGAACATTAATATGAGTTGCAGTGAGCATGAATGTGAGTTGCAGTGAGCATGAATGTGAGTTGCAGTGAGCATGAATGTGAGCATGAATGTGAGTTGCAGTGAGCATGAATGGGAGTTGCAGTGAGCATGAATGTGAGATGCAGTGAGCATGAATGTGAGATGCAGTGAGCATGAATGTGAGATGCAGGGAGAGTGAATGTGAGATGCATGAACATGAGTTGAATAGCTGCTTCTGCACATTAATTGAATTTGTGCTGCTCCTACCATGGAAGAGTATTGCTGGGAATGGGAACGTGGGTTGCTGTGAACATAATTGAGTGTACGCTGCTGTGAACATGAATTGAATGTATGTTGCTGTGAACATGAATTGAATGTATGTTGCTGTGAACATGAATGTATGTTGCTGTGAACATGAATTGAATGTATGTTGCTGTGAGCATGAATTGAATGTATGTTGCTGTAAACATGAATTGAATGTATGTTGCTGTGAACATGAATTGCGTGTATGTTGCTGTGAACATGAATTGCGTGNATGCTGATGCGAGTATGAATTGTTGATTGCTGATGCGAGTATGAATTGTTGATTGCTGATGCGAGTATGAATTGTTGATTGCTGATGCGAGTATGAATTGTTGATTGCTGATGCGAGTATGAATTGTTGATTGCTGATGCGAGTATGAATTGTTGATTGCTGATGCGAGTATGAATTGTTGATTGCTGATGCGAGTATGAATTGTTGATTGCTGATGCGAGTATGAATTGTTGATTGCTGATGCGAGTATGAATTGTTGATTGCTGATGCGAGTATGAATTGTTGATTGCTGATGCGAGTATGAATTGTTGATTGCTGATGCGAGTATGAATTGTTGATTGCTGATGCGAGTATGAATTGTTGATTGCTGATGCGAGTATGAATTGTTGATTGCTGATGCGAGTATGAATTGTTGATTGCTGATGCGAGTATGAATTGTTGATTGCTGATGCGAGTATGAATTGTTGATTGCTGATGCGAGTATGAATTGTTGATTGCTGATGCGAGTATGAATTGTTGATTGCTGATGCGAGTATGAATTGTTGATTGCTGATGCGAGTATGAATTGTTGATTGCTGATGCGAGTATGAATTGTTGATTGCTGATGCGAGTATGAATTGTTGATTGCTGATGCGAGTATGAATTGTTGATTGCTGATGCGAGTATGAATTGTTGATTGCTGATGCGAGTATGAATTGTTGATTGCTGATGCGAGTATGAATTGTTGATTGCTGATGCGAGTATGAATTGTTGATTGCTGATGCGAGTATGAATTGTTGATTGCTGATGCGAGTATGAATTGTTGATTGCTGATGCGAGTATGAATTGTTGATTGCTGATGCGAGTATGAATTGTTGATTGCTGATGCGAGTATGAATTGTTGATTGCTGATGCGAGTATGAATTGTTGATTGCTGATGCGAGTATGAATTGTTGATTGCTGATGCGAGTATGAATTGTTGATTGCTGATGCGAGTATGAATTGTTGATTGCTGATGCGAGTATGAATTGTTGATTGCTGATGCGAGTATGAATTGTTGATTGCTGATGCGAGTATGAATTGTTGATTGCTGATGCGAGTATGAATTGTTGATTGCTGATGCGAGTATGAATTGTTGATTGCTGATGCGAGTATGAATTGTTGATTGCTGATGCGAGTATGAATTGTTGATTGCTGATGCGAGTATGAATTGTTGATTGCTGATGCGAGTATGAATTGTTGATTGCTGATGCGAGTATGAATTGTTGATTGCTGATGCGAGTATGAATTGTTGATTGCTGATGCGAGTATGAATTGTTGATTGCTGATGCGAGTATGAATTGTTGATTGCTGATGCGAGTATGAATTGTTGATTGCTGATGCGAGTATGAATTGTTGATTGCTGATGCGAGTATGAATTGTTGAATTCTGATGCGAGTATGAATTGGTGCACGCTGATGCGAGAATGAGTGACGTGGTGTTTGATGATGCGGGAACGAATTGGTGAATGTTGCTGCCAGAACGAATTATCTTGTCAAAAGTCTAGGCACAACCGTGCTATTTAAGAGATTTCCGACAGAAGATGGAATAGTGCTTCGGGTTTACTTTAGGATTACGATAAAAGAACAATTTCTTTGATCTACAAACATTAAAAATATTGCATATCGGGGGGGGGGGCGAATATAAAAACTGGACAAAGTATAATGATAAAAGATTCTCCGGACCGACGAATCTAACTTCAAATTTTTGGTTCCAATCTGATTAGCCACCACAATCTCCTTGTTTAATGTCTTGTAGGATGAACTAAATAATCATGTCTGTAAGCAGATGACGATAAATAGAAAAAAACCTCGGAAATCCTCTTCAAACATGCTGAATCCTCATACATAGTCAATTTGATCAAACAAATGCCTGAAATAGAGCCCTTTAGGCTAAGGGTGGGTTCCATAATGAATTCAAACTACCACAATTATTAATTAAACAATTTATCGGTAGTTTATATGAGAATGAATTTATGTTACTGTGAGAACGATAATGCTTGTCTAGTAGAATGTTCAGATTTCCGACTTGTTAAGTTTTTGAATGATAAACGCCTGATTCTTAAAATATTTTTTACAATATGACGCAGTAAACAATAATTGTTAAATCAATTATTGGTCATTTCAGCAATTTTTAAACAGCTTTAAATTTTTTCCTGTTTCTTCACAAAACAAAAACTTTTATAATGATTGTAGTTTTTGTCAAGTGGAATATCGTAAAAGTTTTTTTTGGAGTTATTTAATTGCTAATGCGAATTTAATTTAAAGAATTACACTATTTATTCAAATAGATTAGCTGAATAATTGACTAAATTTATGAAATAAAGTTTAGAATTGTATAAAATTCGAATTAATTGCATGAATTGAGTGAAATATCGATTGAATAGAGTTACTGAATTGTACTAGTTAGTCCACTAAATGAAATAAAAAATTAAATAGTTAAAATAATCACTTTAGACAATGAAATAATGAAATTAATGAATGAAATAAAGAGGTGAGTGATTGAAAGAATGAAGTGGTCGAATGAAATAATGTGGACGGATGAAATAATTAAATGAATGAATGAAATAATTAAATGAATGAATGAAATAATTAAATGAGTGAATGAAATAATTAAATGAATGAATGAAATTATAAAATGAATTAAATTATAAAATGAATGACATAAATTATAAAATGAATTAATTAAATGAGAAAATGAATAAGCGAAATAATATATTGGAAGAGTAAATTAAGTAATAGAATTGAATGATTTTAATAAACTAACGATTTGTAAGAATTGCTGTTCAAAATGATTTCAAGAAATTAGTAAATTATCTGAATGAGTTGAATAAAGGATTCCAAATTTGAGGTGATACTTCCATTTTTTTTCTCATTAAATTGCTCTATGTTTTATGCAGATGATTTTCATGTTTATGAACACACACACACCAACATTTAACCCCGCGCCTATGCCCCTAAAAGGGCATTTATCGGTTAATGGTTAAGGTTGGAAGACGAGACAGATAGAAAAAAGAGAGGAAAAAATAGCAAATAGAAACAAAAAAGAGAAGAAAATAAAAAGAAATATGAAAAAAAAGAAAAAAAAGAAGCGATTATTCTATTTTTTAGGGCATTTGATTAAAAAGTATCCAGAGCTAATTGGCCAATTTAGTTGTGGTTGTTGCTCAATATTGCATAATTTTGTCATTTTTTCAGGAAAATTATTTCAGGATTTCCTCGTATTCTTCTAGAAAATTAATGAGGTTGGTTGCCTTCTGTTTCAATTTTGTATTCTTACAGATGGATCTCTTCCAGGCTATGAGGAATTCTAGCTTCGGTTGTTTAAAGTGGTAGGATGTGGTAAGCGGACATTCTATTGCATAATGCCACACTGTTCCTACTCCTCCACAGGCACATGTATTGTCAGTTGCCAGGCAGAATCGCTTTAGATACGCTTTAAAGGGGCCATGCTCTGTAAAGAAGAGGATTAGCTGCTTAACAAAGAAGTGCAAGGGATAACGTTTAACGTAAAAAAAAATCATAAAACTAGTTTCAAAATTACGCATGACTTTGCCTACGAAATAACCTTTTCTTTGTCAACGAAATGGCCTTGTCAATGAAATGATCCCGTCGACGAAATGATCTTGCCGATGAAATGACCTAGTTGGCGTAATATCGATGAAATGACCTTGTCGACGAAATAAATGACCTTGCCGATGAATTGACCCTGTCGAGGAAACGCCCTGTCGTCGAAATGACGTAGTCGATGATGTGATTGTCGATGTGAATGCGACCCATATATTATAACCGTCGTTGAGGGCCGGGATAGCCTGTCGGCAGGGCGCTGGGGCCATGTTCGTGGGTTCGAACCCCACCGGCCGAAGACTCCCCGTGTAGATGATTGTGACTGATGCACGTTAAATATCTCGAGTCTCTTGGAGCCTGATCCAGGTTCCCATAGCAAATCTTCTGGGGGTACTGAATTGGAGATTGATCGTTCTCTGATTCAGGTCAAAATTACGATCCGTGGATGTATGAATGAGTCACACCCACGTATGGGTGTGGCAGAAGTCGAATTCTTGGCCAAGAACAATCGCACCCCTCTGCCTTAACAGGCATATGCCAACAACAACAACCGTTGTTGAACAGCCGACCCAATTTTGCGCTTACGACTACTAACGTTCAACTGCGCAGCCTTGTAATTTTCAACCAATCCAGAAGCCAAGGAGTCNGACAGATGTCAAACTCACCCGCTTGCGAGTAGGACATACTCGACTTACTCACCTTCATTTGCTATTTGGAGAACCTCCTCCCAAATGCAACGATTGCAACGTTTTACTCACGATTCATCACATTTTAATACTTTGTCCATGTTTTAACCAGCTTCGCCTCACCTTTTTTGGTAGCTCCATTTTATGCATAAAAGACTTGTTAGATGAAAACCATCATCCTAACATATTTGCTTTTCTTCGCACTATTGGTATTTTAAACAGTATATAAGAGATTTATCATGCTAACCATTTTTATCAAGTTTTATCCGCATATAAAAATACTTGCATTTACACTGTTTTAGAATTCTCATCATTTTTACTATACTTATTGATTGTGTAATTGTACTCTATTCTACCTTTTAATATGTTTTTAAAACCGTGTGTCTGGCGCAGCATGTCCTCTCTGGACCTTGTGCCATTAAATCTTACATTCAATTCAATTCAGAATGAAGAGATACGTGTTTCGGTACGACTGAATAAAAATGTTTGGTTTCTTTGTGAATGTGATACGTGTTTCAAAGTGAATGTGGGATGCATGTTTGAATGAGCCAAGTGAAGCGCACTTCAGTATGAAGGAAGTCGTGATACGTTATTCGGTGTTGACATTCGTACGTGCATATGTGCATACATACGTGTTCCAATGCTGCTGCATTGTTACATATTTTAAACTTTTGAACTTTATCTGAGAACTTCTCTCTGGAAATTAGTCTTACTAAAATCGTAAATTAATTTAGGTAAGAGTGATTTTTAATTTTTTGAAATATTGTCAATGTAGAGCAAGAATTTTTTTGTTTTTGTTTTTGCAAAATTAGTACGAGTGAACAGCAGTCCGATTCAATGTAAATTAATCGATGCATGTTTCAGTGTAAATAAATTAGCGTTTGCTTTTGTTAGTTTAGTTAGTAGTGTGCTTTTGTTTCTGCTTGAGCAGAAAAGTAACCAGGAAGCATTATATAATTACGAAAAAAGTAAAGTTATCTTTATTTTTAAAAAAAAAACTGCTAATCACCTTAAAAAATACTTAACATAAGTATACTTCATAATGTGGCGTAATTGTATATTTTATCGAAATTTGTAATTCTTTAAAAAATAGACAACTTTTAAAAACTTTTTCTCAGTTATGATGTGCTTGATTCTTTTACGTTAAGCGGCTCAATTGCTTCTTTTCTGCGCGAGAATTAACTGCTTGTTTCCTTGAAATGGGATTTTTGCGTCCCTTAGCGCAAGTGAACTAATGCGCCTGAGTGTATGAGTTAATGTTCATTTCAGTGTGAATGAATTGATACGTGTTTTAGGAATGCAGACTTTCCAATTTTTAGGCTCTTCGAGAAATGTGTTTCTTGTTGCTTGTATAATAACAATTTACTTAACAAATAAACGTTTTAATTTTTTAAATATTAAGAACGTCTTGAAACAAAACTCCCACTGGTGTTAAAAATTATGAGAATTTTTAAATTGGTCGATTATATCAATAACTTAACAGAGTTTAATAAAATTTAGTTTGAACATAAGTTGTTGATATAATACAAAAATAACTATTCAAGAGTTAATTGTGTGTAACACATACGGAGTCATATAATATTAAAGCTTATTTACTATTCGGATGATATCAAATAGTAAAATTTTTTGATAAATCAGAAGAATTCATTAGTGTGAATGAAGTGATGCTTGCTTTAGTGTGAATGAAGTGATGTTTGTTTTAGTGCTCTAGTTTTAATGTGAATGAAATGATGCTTGTTTTAGTGTGAATGAAGTGATGCTTGCTTTATTGTGAATGAAGTGATGCTTGCTTTAGTGTGAATGAAGTGATGCTTGTTTTAGTGCTCTAGTTTTAATGTGAATGAAGTGATGCTTGTTTTAGTGTGAATGAAGTGATGCTTGTTTTAGTGTGAATGAAGTGATGCGTGTTTCAGTGTGAAGGAATTAAGATATATTTTACGTGAATGAATTGAGCATGTGCATTGCGAATAAATTCCAGCGTATTTCAATATGAATGAATTGTTGCATGTTTCAGTATGAGTGAATGTATGTGTGCTTCGGAATAAATGTAATGGGTGCCTTAGAGGAATAATTCACGTTTCATAAGCCCATGATTGTCTTTTTATTTGAAAGAAATCAATGTGTGCTGTAATAGATATGTCTAGAATCAATTACTATTTTCTGTGAACAGGAGTTAAAGGCTATTTCAAATATAATTCATTCAAGATTTTGCTTGAATTAGTTGATCCTTCTGAACCTTTAATGCACTGGATAAATTGAAACTGAATTTAATTTTTTTATTTTTTGTGTGAATGACTTCCTACGTGCTTTTATATAAATGACTTTATACGTGTTTTGGGGGGAATGAATTGATGATTTTTTTCTGATCATTTATTATTTTTCTTAATGAGCTTTTTGTAGATTAAATTGATGCATGGTTTTACAAGAAGGAATTGAAGTATGCTTCCATACGAATGAAATTTTGCATTTTTCTGAGTAAATGTATTTGTAAAGTGCCCAAAATAAGAAAAACGGACCACCCTGAATAACTTTTGATCTAATGATCAGATCTTCATGTTCTAGGACTCAACCATAATGGTTCGATTAAATGATCTCAAATATGTCAATTAATTAGTGCAGACTACATTTTAAGTTACAAAATCAGACTAAAAAACGTACTTCATATCAATAAACATACCTTTTTTTCCGACGGATTTCACTTGCTCCCCTCCAAAGTATAGGATGTTGCCGTAATCTGAAAAATATGGTCCCCGTTTTGTCAGGAGAGCTGTCCAACGTTTGGACCCCTGAATGTTAGCTTTACTTTTTGCGTATTTCACCATATCTCGAAGACTTTTTCAGTGAAGTAAAAAACAATTGCACACAACTATAAAATTCGTTTATCCAAAGATAATTCAATGAAAAAAATAATTTTTAGTAAGCATTAAATATTTTTTATTATTTCTTTTAATAATAGTCGAAAGAATTTGAATTGTAAGGTACACAGTTTTTTACATAATTTTAAAGAATGTAATTTTGAACAACAAAATACAAAAATTTAATTTCAAAAAAAAGATTTGCTTGAAAAATTCGATTTATCAGGAACTATTCAACCAATTTTGCTCAGACTTTGTACTTTGCCATGCAAAATTACGTTCTTTAAAATGATGTAAAAAAATGTATACCTTATAATTCAACAGTTTTTGACTTTTTAATGAATTAATAAATAATAATAATTTTTTTTAAAATTTATGTTTTGCATGGAATTATCTTTGGATAGATGAATTTTATAATCGTGTGCAAAAGTTCTCAATTTTCTTAAAGTTCTCAACATAGGGTAAATGCGCAACGTAAAACTAACAAGATTTGGTCCAAACTTTAAACAGCTCTCCTTTCCAAACAATTTTAACCATATTTCTCAGATTGCTTCTATTCCCTATATTTTGGGGTGAGAAATCCGAATCCGTCGAAAAAAATATATGTTTATTCAGAGAAAGTACGTTTTTGTAACTGATTTCATAACTTATAATATCGTCTGCACTGATTATATAGTATAATTGAGGTCACCCCCTTGAGTCATTAAGATTGAGTCCTTCAATGTGAAAACCCGATCATTAGATTAAACGTTATTTAAAGGTATCCGTTTAGTTTTTTGCCACTGTTGGAATGAATTGATGCATGTTTCTGTAGGTAAGAAATGGTGCATACTTCTGTGGATGAATGATGTTGCGTGAATGAATAGATGCATGTTTTCGCGTGCATAAATATATGCATGTTTCTGAGTACATAAAAAATGCATACTTTTGGGTTCGCAAATAGATGCATTCTGAGTGCATGAACTGTTGCATTCTTCGTGAAAATTTTGCTCATACTTCTTAGCAAATGAACTGATGGATGCTTTTGTGCGTATGAATTGATGGATTCTTTTGCGCGAATGAACTGGGGCATGAGTTTGTGTGAATGAAATATACTTTTATGTGAACGAAATGAGCATACTTTTGTGTAAATGAACAAGTTCATACTTTTGTGAACGTGCTGATGTAAAATTTTGTGAGAAAGAATTAATATCTGCCTCTGTGTGAGCGAATTAATGTCACTGATTCTTAAAATTAAAGTATTGAAAAATTAAAGTAAGATAAATTTGTAAATACGAGCAATATGTTATATACTTATTTAATACCATTAGAGTCTTGGTATGAATTAATCACTAAAATAAAAAATTTAAATTTATACTTAAATTCCAAAAAGATATTACCATTTTGGAATCTGTGAAATCCCTTTCTTAAATTACTGTGGCTTTTTTTTAAAGTTGAGGTATAAATTGAGGTAGGATTAAAATAGAAGGCACAAAGACTACTTTTTTTGATAAAATTTATTTTATCTTAATATATTTAAAATTGTGAAAATAGTAAATTATTTTTGAGTAAATTAGTTGGTATTTACAAGCCCCAGAAATTTTTTTTGCATATCTCTTAAGAAATCTGAATGTGTGTTAAATGGGAGATGTAACACAGTTGAACTTCTATGTTTGATTTACGTGATATTCCTGAGCAATTCCACGGCAATAGATGATTTTCACCATAAAATTTTTTTATAAATTTAAATTTATTTCTGTCCATTCTTATTCTATACAAAGTGCGTTTAAAAAATATTTTTCAAAACATCATAATTATGAAATAACTGTTCATTATGAAATAGTTATTTTCATATATTATTGTTGCAGCTATTAATTTCATGTTACACTAAACCATTGCATGAATATATGCAAAAAAAGCAATTTTAAAAATTGTCATTTCTATTGGCAAAACATAAAAGTAAGGAAAAATGTAACTCATTTGTCAATGTTTTAATCCTAACCCAGGAGTATTTGCTCATTTAGTCTTTAAGCTATACAGTTTTCATACCCTCTAAGACAGGACAAGATTATTTTTTAATCAAAGACAGTTTTTCATATAACACTTTCATAAATTACAGCGACAACAAACTACAGCTTAACAGCGACAGCTGCTCAGCGAAGACAAACTACATATATTGAGTAAAAATTAACAATTGTGGTGCTAGTCCAGATAGTAGTTACTAAAAGAAATTTTGCCTTAATCATTTTACACTGAATTCATTATTTCTTCTTTCAAAAACATTTTGCTTGCGATGAGATTCGACCTCTTGCAAGAAAAACCGAGTTTGCCTTTCATGATATATAAGTTGGGAAATCACCTCCAGTTGAGCAGTCTTGAATTAGTTTCACAGTAATTTTCGACATTTCCTTCATTACTTTGACACGTCAAACATATGTCTCAGCTATTTGATATTTGGAATCATTATACGATTCACTTGTTTTCCTAGCCAGTTGGCATTAATTTTCATGCTGTGAAGCAAGAACCAGGATTTAGACCCAATAAAGGATGACATATAGTGTTGTATTGAGTTATGTAATATTACAGAAATAAGCTTCAAAAAATTTGGTATGAGAAATTTTTAGCAATACTAATCCTCGTATTTGAAATCTGCATTGATTATTAAGCTTACCTTATGACACGAATTAAAAATAATTACACTCTAAATTAACTCCTTTTTGATTAAATAAAACCTGAAGCTAGTAGTAAACCTTATTAATATTATCTTTCAAACGTTTGAAAAAGCAGAATAGACTATAGATTAATTTCAAACAATGGCTATTGCTAAATCAATAAGAAAAATTCATTTTCAAACCTCTTCACTGAATATAATTGAATCATGATTTTTAGAATCGGGGCCTACAATTGCCCTCTGTACCCACTAAAAATAAAATTTATCTAAAAATGTTTCGGTATTTTTTTTCGGAAGAAAAAAAAGGATATTTCTTTTAATGTGTATATTTTTATCTTAATCTGATGGGTATCAAGATTCGTCATTTTAAACTGTGCCCGATTTAAATTTTCTCAGTTCCATCTGTGAAGCAAAATGCATAAACCAACAATTCAAATAGGGTTACTTTTTTCCTGGAGAATCTGAAATATGGATTTAACTTTAAATTTTTAAACTTGCCTTCTCCCTGCCCCTACCAGGCGGGGTAAGCGATCGACTTTAGTATCATTGAATAAATTTTTAAAAAATATTAAATGGAGCTGTTTTAGCTTTTATTTGACTCCCTTCTCATTATTTCACTCCTCATTATTTCACTCCACATTCTTTCAGTTTCATTAGTTATTCTCGAGATATTTGACCGTTCCCAAACTTTTTTACACCCTATATAATGGGTTCTGTAATTTCTGCCCTTAATATATGTCTTTCAAATCTGTATAAAATTAATTCCAAAAACTATACGCATTTAAATGTCAAAAATTGATATTCAAGCGAATTTTCGCATTTAAGTATTAAATGTGACTCTCCATTTCTTAATTTTTTTTCACAAGGATTTAAAAAAAATTTATTTATTGAAGGTGATCATTACAGAATACGTTGCATATTATAATAACAATAATGATGGTAATAATAATAATGAAAGCATTTATGTGCTCACCAATAATTTAGAAGTAGTAATGTTCCTACCGATTCATTATCATAATTTAGTATGATTGTTCATTTAAGCATATTAGAAATAAATTATATTCAACATTACAAAAAAACACCCTTCTGTAATTTAAATAATTATCAAAAATTAAAATAATAAAGCTCTACGTATGAAAATTTGCTTTTATCTGAATTGTTGAGCATATATTCCGTTGAAACAATGTGTTACCTGTTTTTCTTAAAACCCACAGATATAAAATTTAATTCCCGAAAAATGTTTGATCCCTAAATAAAATAACTCGATTTATTTAATAAAGCAATAATCATTTTATAAATCGGTCATTTTTATAAATCAGAATAATAACAATATTCATTGAAAACATTTACGGAGGAAAAAAAACTTTATACTGTTTATCTCCGTATTTTATAACAATAGCTTCAAACTGTGAGTAAAATAAGTTTATAATGACGAAATTGGTTACCTAAATGCAAGAATAATTGAACACCTCATATTAAGATATTCTGAGAATTCTTTCGTATTCTATAAATATTTCACTTAAAATATCCTCCTAAGATGTTTGTTCCCTTATAACAGCTTAATTCAAGTGATCATCTGTATGAATATTTCATGAATAAGAAGCCTGAGAACCTAACCTTTCTGGGTCTTTCAAAAAAAGACTGACAGTTACTTAGGGTTTGTGTTAAGTAAGATGCAAATTGGACAGATATTAATGGAACATTTCCTCCCTTATACTAACGGAATAAAAAGTGTATAAAAAAGGTATACAGCGTGTGCACGTATGTGTTGGAACTTGCCTGTTGGCCTAAAAAATACACAAACAGTTTAAAATAAATAAGAAAGGACGAAATGCTTGCCATGTAAAATAAAAACATTTTTCATTTTCAAAAGTTTTTATTTTATTAAAATATTTTTCATGGGTCAAACGCATTTCATTTAAATTGTTTTTTCCAAAAAAGTAATAAAAGAAAAAGAAAAGGTTTACAAATGCAGTTTTTATTCCATTTTATTCAGCCTATGAAAAAAAAAATATTTTTTTTCTCTTTATCAAATCTTAAATGAAAAACACAGAGTGTATCACCTTTGAACTTCTATCACAGAGAATATCCCCTTTACGTGTTTCAAAACTGATGTGTTTTACATTTTTCTCTTTAGATGCGACAAAAATAAAACTATTTTCTTTAGTGAATAAATTAATAATTTGATAAACTGTCGGTATGTCACACACACACACAATATATATATATATATATACATATATTGTTTGTCAAACATTATTAATTATAAAAGAGTAAATCTTTGATTGTACGTACACATTAACACTTAGAAGGGAAACTAGGGAAGTGTGACTCGCCAATTTTGAAATAAACTAGTG